>NC_138767.1:80350162-80845162 GCF_965113315.1 Podarcis vaucheri
AGAAGGCACAAATGACTTTGAAATGTAAGCAATATATTTTATGAGTCATTTAAGAGGCTGTAGAAAAACAAATACACCCCCTGGGTTTTGGGCATGTACTCAAGGATACACAGCCATGACCAGGTTTCAGAATAATGATAAATACTAGGGCATTTGGGAAATTTCAGGAAAAATATACAAACACGTTATATCTCTAAATTCTGCCCCCATTCAAATTGATAGTTGTATTTTGTTCGTAGGATGCAAGCATTTTGTCTAGTTTTACTATTTGGGCATTTCTTTGCCAGAGAGAGATGAAGACGTGACTTCATTGGTTCTTTCCATCTTTCTAATGCTTCTATTTAACAGCCTGGATTTGGGAGACAGGGATTTGTGCTGTGTCTTTTGCAGATTTATTTCTAACACATTCACTCACGTGCTCAGCCCAGCTAAAACCAACAGAGGCTGCACTTGCTTTGCCGCCCACTTCTTACTTGCGTCAGCAGATTGCCTGCCTTGAGCAAATGTGGTTTGCATTATCTAATTTATGTTTGGCATTTTAAAATTAATTTTCAATACAAATAATAAAACACCAGATTAAATAAAAGCTATGCAAAGAACTGCAACATCCTGAAATTTCCAAAACACATTAAAAACAAGTTAATTTATCCGTATGTATCTGTCAGGGGATGATTAGCTGCTTGTGCTTAAAATTGTGCCCCCTCAGAGTTTGTGCGGCTCCACAAACCTCTGTGTGTGACAGAGCTCCTCAGACATGTCTGCTCTAGTCACTAGTAGAGTCTGACAGTGGCTGCCTGCGGAAGCGCTTCCAGCAAAGAAGCTCCTTAACGGAAACGCGTCTCCTGGACTCACGACGTGGCAGCTTCCGGCGAAGTATGGGTCTCCCTACAGTTGCTTCTGACACCTCCCCGCTATTTTCGCTGGACGTGTCTCTCACCCCTTTCTCTCCCCTGCTGTTTCCTGCCTGGGCTGCTGCTTCTCTCTCAGCATTACTGAGATCCTCCTCCAGAGACCCCTCGCTCCCCCTACTGGTCCCTGCTTTGGCTGCTGACTCTCTCCCAGTCTCTGGGAGCCCTACCAACTCCCTTTCCTCTGATGTCAGTTCCCTGACAGTATCCACAAAGAGATTTTTTTAAAGAAAAAAGCCTATTTTGCCTACCTACATTTATTCTAAACTAATCAGAGAATAGTGATGCTGCAGCTGGGGCAGAGGGGCCACAATGCAAAGTTTTTGCAGCTGTCAAAAAACGGCCGCTATTTCAACATCATATTTAAAGTAATGTTACCTTTGTAGGTTCAAAAAGTATAAAATGTCCCATCTTTCATGAATTAAACTAAAGTGCTCTCTTCAAAACCCTGCATGACAGGGCAGAACCAAATATGCGCTAACATTTCCAGCTTATATCCCAGAGACAGATAAATACAATGAAACCTATGATGAAGCCAGGTACCCCTATATTTCAAAAACTTATTCTATAATGCTGATGCAGCCAGTCTTGTTAATGTGTTAATACAGATCCAAGGCCATTCTTGATGCGATGTGTTCTGCCTTTTTTGAAATATAAAACACACACCACTGAGGGGATTGTTGGGCTTAAGACTCAAATCACTCCTTAGTGGCAGAACTTGACATGGGCCCTGCCCTTATCTCTCAGCTACAGGTTGCTGTGTTGAGGGAGAAAGAGGGGGGGGGCGAGGGGAGAACCACATTTGCCCCCATAAGCTCTTTGGAGGAAAAATAGGGGAAGAAAAGTAATAAATAAATGAATAGTTTAGATAAAAGATGAAAGTTCTGAGACTCCCAGTTTCATTTTACCATTGATTTTTTGTTTAAACAAATAATGCTGACATCAATATTCACAAATATTCAAACTTTAACAGAAATTCATATTTTGCCACAGAAGATTTATTAACTTTATCCGTTAAGATTTGAGACATCACTTGATTGCTTTGATCTTGGCATCTCATGCATGAAACCATATAGATTGCAAAACAGTGTTGCATGGCATCAAAAGCTATCAGATATCATTGCATGTCAATGGTTAAATCCTGTCAAAAGCTAAATATTCCAGCTGTCACATATTATCAAATACTAGCTACCAAATATTAACTACTGAAATCAAAGCACTGGATATGAAATAGAGAAGTCAAATATTTGATGAATAGTCAGTTAATATTAAAATATTCAGAGCACATTCATGGAACTATTTAACATGAAACTGGAGACTGAAGAAATGAATGTTAGCGAAATTTGGGGGGAAACCATTTTTCAAAAGCTCAGTCATATAATTTTTTTAATCTGCTCTTACTTCGGAGGACTGGGAAATTGCTGTTGCTTCCAGCAGGTGGCAGAGAGCATTTCTGACAGATACAGTCTTTGCCATTGAAAGTTACGCGGTCCCCAGGAGGAAAAGGTTGCCTGCAGCAAAAGAAATCAAATGCATTAGAAAATGAAGAACCTTGCAATGTTTCAACTGCATTTCTATTTTTATAAAAGGGACTCCTTTACTTAGTTACAGCTCTTTTATCATTCATTTCCAACTAGCAAATCTGACCAGTGACTTGAAAGCTCAGCATTTAAGAGGCGCCATTGAAGAAGAATGCTTACTTCCCTTTGGGAAAGAACTGAGGTACCATAGCAGCTTAAAAAATATTCTTCTCAAAATACACATCATCCTTTTGCAGATCTTTTTTCTGAAACAAGAAATTGACTGATAACAGAACATACAAAGCAAGGCATACTGGCTTGAACCTATTTAGAACTGGCTGGAAGAGCCATATCCCAGCAAAATATACAAGAGCCACATTGTAGTTCAGCCTCTGTTGCCAATGCATCTCCACCCTAGCAAACACTCCCTCCACAGACGCTCCTGGCTCACTCTCCGTCCTGCAAAGGAAGGAGTCTGTTTGTTCCTTCTCCCTCATCTAAGGGCCCGTCCACATCTGCATTTGTCACGTGATTTCTAGTATTATGCACCAGGGGTCTGAGAGGGTTTCCCCCCCCCTCTCGGGGGTCCCACCACTTTCCCCAGGAAAATTGCTGCTTATTGCTGAACTGGAACAGACATCTAACTGTGGAAAACCAAAATGAAAATTTGTTCCTCATCTGAACTGATCCTAAAATAGCTCCTGATGTGTTTTCCTGGGAACTGTGTTGGGGGAAGTAATGACTCATTTTCTATACGTCAAAATGATTGTTTTCGGATTCTCTGGTTTTTTGATCATGTGGTTTTCTGATTATCTGGTCTTCTGATTCTCTGACTCTTTTCCACAGGTGGGTGGAGCTGGAGACAAAATGAAAAGTTGACTATTGATTATAGGAAGAATGAATGGGAAAACACAGGGTTTAAGGGGTCTTTCACCAAGTAAAATATGAGGCAAAGATCACAAGTGGGAACACCCAGCTCCAAACCAAACTAAAAATGTGGCAAAGAGGTACAGACTTAAGGGGAAGTGTGGCTCTCTCTGCTCTTTTCACGGCTCAGTCCATCATCTAATTGTTCTTCCACAGACATACTTAAGTATCCATTGTGTATTCTACAATATTCACTTTCTAGAAGTGACCAGCAGCTTCATAGAACTCAAAAACCAAGTTTTATCCCTCTCAGTATAACAGCAGGGTGATCAAGAATGGTGAAAGGATCCTATAGAAATCTCATTGCCACAGGCAGAAAAAATGTGGTTTTTAGAGGGAGCTTAACCATGTCAGAAAAGTAATGCAGGCAATCAAATAATGCACACAGAAACTCTGATTCCAATATCTGACTAAAACCAGTGGGGATGGAATATTAACCAAAACATTAATTCATGGCAGCCATCTTGGATTCCATTGACAAAGCCAACTTTGAATGAAGCAAGCAGACAAATCATGTTTCCAACATCATAGTCCCATTTGATACAATTGCTAGATAGCTAGATAGTCTCTTGTGTCTCAGATTATCTCAATGTGAAAACTTTGAATGGAGATTCCTCATACAAGATTTTCCCCCAAGAAAGCATTGTATTGTGAGCGTTGAGAGCAATGAAGCACAGAAAGATAAATTATGTTTCTTTAAGGAGGCTCACGGCCAACAGACAAAGTATCTTTGGTACCCCAATAAAGCCATTTAAAATAGTGTGGTGTTGTGGTTAGTGGCAAGACTAAACCTGGATTTAAATCTGGGAGAGGAGGCTTTAAATCCCCACCTGGCTTGAAGCTCACTGAGTGACCTTGGGCTGCTCACTGCCTCTCAGCTTAATTTACCTCACAGGGCTGTTGTGGGGATTAAAGGAGAAGGTGAGACCTATTTATTCCACCTTAAGCTACTTGAAGAAAGGGTTGGCTATAAATACAGTAAATACATAAAAACTGGTGAAAAACTATGCACATTTCACAAGTGCATGAGTGAGTGTCATGATCCCTGAAGATACAGTATGGAGGCAGGCATGAGCAGAAACTTCCTGCGTCGTCTGAGGCTGTCACTCGACCTACAGTGGTACCTTGGTTTACAACAATAATCTGTTCCAAAGGTCCGGTTGTAAACCAAAACAGGTTGTAACCCAAGGGGCGCTTTCGCCAATGGGGCCTCCCCCCCCCCAATGAGTTGTAATCCAAAAAAATGGGTTGTAATCCAAAAAAAGGGACACGCACTTCCAGGTTTGACTTGGTTGTAATCCAAAGCGGTTGCAAACCAAAGTACCACTGTATCTCCAGCATTGTCCATGACACCTGAAATATCTCCAGAGACCTTAATGGACATATGGAGATGCCTCCTGGGCAGGGAAGCCACACTAGCTGCTGCTGCTGCCGCCGCCGCCGCCGCTGCTGCTGCTGCTTCTTCTTCTTCTTCTTCTTCTTCTTCTTCTTCTTCCCAACAAAATATTAAAAACATAATAAAACATCTAACATTAAAAACCTCCCTAAACAGGGCTGCTGTCAGATGTCTTCTAAAAGTCAGATAACTGCTTATTTCCTTGACATCTGATAGGAGGGTGTTCCACCACCGAGAAGGCCCTCTGCCTGGTTCCCTCTAACTTGGCTTCTCGCAGTGAGGGAACCACCAGAAGGCCCTCAGAGCTGGACCTCAGCGTCCAGGCAGAATGATGGGGGTGGAGACGCTCCTTCAGGTATACTGGGCCGAAGCAGTTTAGGGCTTTAAAGGTCAGCACCAACACTTTGAATTGTGCTCGGAAACGTACTGGGAGCCAATGTAGGACTTTCACACACTGCAAGGCCTGCAGTGTCAAGGAAGCCTCCAGAGATCCTAGGACCCACTGGAGAATGGCAGGTTCTTAGTTGGGCCAAGGGCACCTGGAACAGCTCCTGGAGCAAAAAGTCCAATAGCTGTCAAGAGAGGAAATCTGGTGAACAGAAGCATTCCTGGAATTGAACTAGGCCAATTCTCACCATCTCATTTTTTAAAAATAAATGTAGACGTTAACGCTTCAGAGAAATAAACTCACCTGCAAGCTACACACACAAAACAATTTGGATGGTAGGTTTTCCCCAGTGCTGAAACCACTTCTCCCTCAATAAACTGATCACAGCTGAAGCACCGTGTCCCATAGAGGCGCTGATAGTCCAAAGTACAGATATAGTCTCCTTGTCTTACAAAAAATCCTCCTTGAGCCAAGTCACATCCGCATGCTGTGGGCAAAACAGGACACAATATATGACAAAAGAAACTCCATCCCTAAGAAGGCAAAGCATCACATATTGAGTTATTTTAAGCTGTACATGGCTTTTCCCCCCTCACTAGATGCCTAAAGTTCTTTATACCTTTTACAGGTACAGCGTAACTCATTGTAGAATGAATAATGCTGATATAAAACGTATTTTCTGGACTTGTCCCAAAATAAAGAAACTCTGGCACATAGTGATAAATGGAATATAAACTATGACAGGGCATATACTGGTTATCTGTTTTGGATATACTGAAGACTCAATATACTCAAGCAGTGATAAAGAACTGAATCCCTGCAATGGATTTTAGCACATGGCATGTTGCTGGAATTTTTTTAAAGGACTTTTCCTTCTGTGCCTTTTCAGGCAGGTAAACTCCCAGGAAAATGTTTCATCTTTGCTTCATCTCATGAGGGGGTGTTTGCTGTGGTGGCTCTCCAATTGTGGAATGCCCTCCCATCACAGATTCAGCTGGCGCCAACCCTGATGGGTGTAAATGCCTATTTATTTACTGAGCCATTTGATAAGTTGAGTGGAGGAGATGTTTTATTGCTCCCACAGCACTGTGATATAATCCGATTTACTGCTGCTGTGGTTTGGGTTTTTAAAGATTTTTTTGAATGCATTATATACTTTTATACAGTAGCTCGCTCTGAGACTGGTTTTAAACAAAGAGCATATTATAAATCACTGAATAACTCATCCTCTGGCTGGTGTCCTGCAAATGGCACCTCCTCCCTGTGTAATCTGAAACACCCTTCCTTTACGCTATGTTCTTATGCAGGCTCTCTCAGATTACACACAGTAGCTTTTAGCAAATTTATTTATAGACTAGCAAGCGGAGTTGATCTGGTATATACCAACTCCTGTTATTAACTCACACATGGCTTAGCATATTCCTTCTTCTTTCTTTCCGTTAACTATGGAATAGTTTGTTTCCAGTCTTAGAATTTTCTCAGTTGGTTCTGATAAGAACGCTGTCAGCCAACTTGTCTGCACATGCATGTGGTCTACTCATGTGAGCAGTATAGCCTGAGAGCTGTGAGCTCACACAAGATCACAGCTCCTTTCCCTGCAAGAGGGGGATCTTGCTTGCATTTCTGACAGCTCCATTACAGTGTTCACACAAGTAGTACGTGTGCTTTTTACATATAAGCATTCTCACTGTGGCGGAATACTGTACCCAACATTTCCCCACACCAGGCAAGACTAACGGGACCTTCAGCAGAGGATACAGCAATTTAGACTGGGGAAAGGGCTAAACATCTCTGTTATCAGATTAGCAGCCAAACACTGCTGCATTGAAGAAGAAAACTGCATTGAAGAAGATCACAGGTCTCCTATGCCATGTGTACATTGAGGCCCAAGGCTGACATTTGGGGGCGCCCAGTGTGAGATACTGCTTCCATTCTCCCAGAAGCAATGAGCTAGCAACCACTATCCAGTTACAGAGGCCTTTGAGATTGCTTTCTTCTTTCATTCTTTCCATAGCCACCCAGTGACTGTTTCAGGGGGTTGGAGGTGTCCTTTAAAAAAACCAAACACCCTGGCATATACCAGCAATAAAGAATATCAAAACTAATGGGAAAATATTCATTTGGGGGATTCAGGCAAGGCAAATTCATTCAGGCACATGAAGAGATGAGTAAAATCTAGGAAATTCATCATATCCCTGTCACTGAAGAGATGACAGAGTATCTATTTTGCTCTAAGAGAAGGCCAGGTCAGCTTGGATTCAGTGTGTACAACAGTAAGCATGATGTACCATTCAAACTGGAACGTGTCCAGAGGAGGGCAACCAAAATGGTCAAAGGCCTGGAAACGATGCCTTATGAGGAACGGCTAAGGGAGCTGGGCATGTTTAGCCTGGAGAAGAGGAGGTTAAGGGGTGATATGATAGCCATGTTCAAATATATAAAAGGATGTCACATAGAGGAGGGAGAAAGGTTGTTTTCTGCTGCTCCGGAGAAGCGGACACGGAGCAATGGATCCAAACTACAAGAAAGAAGATTCCACCTAAACATTAGGAAGAACTTCCTGACAGTAAGAGCTGTTCGACAGTGGAATTTGCTGCCAAGGAGTGTGGTGGAGTCTAGCTACTTTGGAGGTCTTTAAGCAGAGGCTTGACAACCATATGTCAGGAGTGCTCTGATGGTGTTTCCTGCTTGGCAGGGGGTTGGACTCGATGGCCCTTGTGGTCTCTTCCAACTCTATGATTCTATGATTCTATGAAAGCTATGATTGTTGTGAGCAAAATGCCAAACCAAATCCCTGAGACACCAAAGTGCCTGCCCTGCAATCTCTGTTCATCACCATTTACTTCTTCCTCTCAATTACTATTTATTATAATAACCTACTATAAAAAGTCAATAATAAGAATTGATTGCAGATTGCCATCAGGCTGCACATCAACATTCTCCTGTTTGCCATTAGTTGACTAATAGTTGTCTAGAAGCATAAGGAATATGAAAACTTTAGTGCCCTGCTAGCTCCTGAAATAATCAATGTGTATTGCATGAGAAGGAACACATCAACTAATTTGAAGCTGAGAAAAACAAAGCAAAAAAGTCTGCAAAATTTTGAAGTCACCCTGCTGATGCACAAACTGCACCTGGTTTGGGTAGCTAACCATATTAGCATAGCAGCAGTGAAGTCCAATACTACCACAAAATACTCAAGAACAGCTGCTGACCTATGGAAAATGTGAGTCTGATTGCACACAATAGGATGTTCTTCTGAATAAACATGCATAGGATTGCAGTGTTGGAGAAGAAGGGAGGGAATGCAGAGCTACCATCTCTTGCAGTTACTTGGCAGTGATGAAAGCACTCTGTACGTGCTCTGTAGAAAGGAATGATTTCAAAACCATGATCTGGGCAAATAATTGTTTACATTAGTGTTTTCCCCCATTTAGTACTTCTCATGACTATGATCATCTAAACAACTCGTATAAGATGTTATAAAATGTTGCTTGCTGCAAATGTGGAGCAAATGTGGGGAGATCTGCAATAGGTTCACCTGCCCATTATCAAAACAAAAGATGGAAGGGTAGACCTCATGGGCTACTCCTAACTCCTAACCTGTGGAGTGACTCTATTCTTCAGTCCTTCGAAAAGAAAAGAAAAACCCCCAAAGTTGGGCTTTCTGTGGGAAGAAAGAAGCAGCACTGGGAAAATGCAGAAGGATTACAATGTCTGTCTCCATGAAACATGAGGGAATGGTGTATGGTGATTCCATGCTAAATATCTTGAATGAAATATGGCTTAATGCTCAAAGCCTGATTTCTCATAGAGCAATCTGCAGAAAGTTCACACCATCCCTCTTTCCTAATTCATGAACAGGTGGGAGAGAGAAAATAATGTCCACCTTCACTCAGCAGATCACCAGCAGCTCTGAACTGCTCAAGTTTTGCAGCTACCTGAACTAGACAAGCAAACCCCAAACACCCCAACCAACAAGGAAAATACTGATGCTTCCAAAGCTTGTTACTGCACTCCAACTTTGGTTGGGGTGGGGTGGTTCTACCCCAATTGGGCCGTGGGGAGCTTAGGAATGCCAGGGTGGGGAAAGAGAATAACAACAAGCACCGAGTGGATAAATTCCTGCCAGCCCTCGTTCACCTTCATCTTCCGTTTACGTGAAGATGCCCTTTTCCTGGAAATGAGGCGAGTATTCACTAGTGGTCTCTCCTTTGTTTTGCAGGCAGCAGGAGTGAGAGAACGGTGCAAATCCGTGTGACTTGGCACCCGTGTCACATGGAGGAGGATGAAAGACAAGGGCCTGCAAGTGCATGACAGTGTCTGGCCATCCTTGCCCCATCTTACAGGAGAGAAGCTGCCCCCCCCTCGTTTCAGTGGAGGAGAGGGGAATGGCCTCTTTCCCTCACTTGGAGTTTTGGTACGACAGCACCAATAAGGGAGACTTTTGTGCTGGTTGTGGGCAACAGAAGCAGGGGTGTTCACCACTGGCAAGAAATATGGGCACCACTGTTAAACGGGGGCGTATCTTTATGGCAACTGTTGGCATGAATTAAATTCTTCCCCTCTCCTCAGCTGCCACAGTCTCAACAGAACATTACACCTAACAGAGCAACAATATGGATTTTAAAACATTACTACGTACCATAGACATTTTTAAAAACAAACTACTTAAAATTAGCATCTTTCCCATTCCACACGAAAATACAAATTGAGCCGGCATACAAATTCCATGGAGACTAACTTATTAGAAGTTAAGACAGAAGCCTGTGACCCTCCACATACTGTTGGACTACAACTCCCATCAATCCTGACCATTGGCCAAGCTGGCCAGAGCAGACAGGAGTTGAAACTCCAGCAATATCGGGAGTGTTCTAAGTTGCCCAGCCCTGCTGTTATTATCATGTGCCAGCTGTGATTTGTCCTTCTGTATATGGAAGGCCAACTCCCACTCTTACCAAGTTGGGCACAGGGGCCAGTAGTAATATCATTCCAACCTGGAAGATGTGGTGCTATGACCAGTGCCTACTGCTGCTGGATACTGGATCAAAGGGTTGTGAGGGAATGGTGCCAATGATGAGAGGAGGCCCTACGTGGCGATATTCAGGAGCTGAAAACCTCTGTCTGGGAGGGACACCAGCCGTGGAACTGCGCAGGAAAATGGCTGTTTGCTACAACAAATAAGCTGGACCATGTATCAAGGCCAAGCTGGGGCTGTGAGTGAATCAAGGCCTTGACTGCAAAGATTCCATAGCTGGAACCATTAAGTGGTGACCCAGCAGTCAATCAGGCAGAAGTACCACTCTGAGGGGCAGGGAGGCTAGACAGGGGGAAGCACAAGTAAGGAAAAGGTTAAACATTTATCTTAGAGGACCACTTTCCTACTCTTCAAAGCTTGAGATGTTAATTAGATTTTTTTACAAAAGTGGTAGACCTTCATCACAGATCTTCTCAATCTGCTCCACTTCTTTTTATCTTCTCTTTTGTTTGCTCTGGTGTATGCATTTGTCCAGTGTGCAGTTTGTTGCCATCATTGTAAATAAAACAAAATGAAGTGCCAGTTCTCTCATCTTGATAAAAGTGCCATGGGTGCCAGCACAAAATGGCTGCCATGGACAACAACAAAAAGAGGTGCTGGTATTGCATACTGATGTCTCCCATCACAGAAAAAGCACTGCATTTTGCCTAATATCTGAAAGTGCCTTTTTAGACAAGCAAATTTATTCTAGGATTACAGCATACCAGAAGAGAACTCCATGTGCATTTCTCTGCCTGTCTCAATGATTTTTACACCTCTTTACGTTTCCATGCCCGTACATAGCAGACAATATGAAAAGTAAATCCCTACCTTTGCAAACAAAACATTTAATATGGAAATACTTCTTTTGTACTCTTAGCACCTCTCCTTTGCATGGATTTCCACAATTATTGCAGAGGATTGCAGCACCAGAAGGCTTTTCCAAGTGGCTGTGCACAGCCTGTGGCTGAGAAGCTGCAAGAAAGAAAAGGTCTGCCCGTTAGGACAATGCAAACTTTAACGAGCACGCCCCAATGTGAAAGTGGTGTGACATCACTGCGGCATGCAAACATGATCCTAGATTAAATATCAGCACATACAATCAAGTACAATACCCGAGAAATTAATGACTTCAAGTGCGAGTATTTAGGAAGCAAATAAAAAAAGATCAATTTTACACCATTTGGTGCGACTTCAGTGCTTACGTTATATAGAAAAATCAGATCCCAACAACATACCAGTATTGTCTGCATTTATAAGGGATAAACAATCTTCAGAGTACAGATCCATTTGATGAGTACAATGAATTGTTATTTATTAGACATTTGTGTGCAGCAAAAGATCAAATGATCTCATGTTTATTCTATTTTTAAATTTTGTATTAATTAATTTATTAATCTGTGTATTTATGATCAATGGAAGTATTATGGAAAGTGGTTCTGGAATTTTTTTCTAGCTGTTTGTAATTATAGATATCTTGTTTTATTTAAGGAAGTTTCTTTTGAAAGTGAGAAGGAAAGACTTTACCCTGACCTTTATTCTTTTCTAAAATAGGATTATCAGAACTGCAGGCCACATTCAGATAAATTTCCTAAGCTATTTTTCATTATTAAATGATATTAAGGGAATACTTCTGACCTTAATTTAAGTCTGTCCCATATTATTCATTTAGAAGTTATTGTGTATGATAGTACTTGGTTGATTTCACCACCTTTATGAACACAAACTGAGCATGGATGGTGCCAGGGGAGGCAGATGCTCCCCCCCCCAAAGGAGCTTGCTCCCCACTTACCCCCTCATTTGCTGGACTCCTGTCATTAACACATACTGTTATTTTCCTTTCGGAGATCTTAATATGTGGCACACAACAGCCCCACCTAGAAATATGCTTTGGCACTTTTGCGCCCCACCCCAAAAAAATTTCTGATTCCGCCACTGAAACAGAGCTGCGTTGTGTCGCTTATCATGCCTTCCTATTGTGTTGCACAGCCAAAACGATGCTTATGGTGTTGACCATGGGTAGGCAAAGTAAGGCCCACGGGCCGGATCAGGTCCAATTGCCTTCTGGATCCGGCCCACAGACGGTCCAGGAATCGCCATGTGGATCACCAGCGTGCGCGTTCTTTCCCTCTCCCTCACACAGCGGCGGCGCCTCCTCCCTCCCTCCTGGCTTCTCCCCGCCCTGCCTAGAGGAGGAAGGGGGCTGGGCTTTGTTGGTGCCAGCAGCAGCAGCAGCGCTCGAGCGGGCACCATTTTAAGCAGCCCCCTCTCCAGAGCCCTTTCGCACGCCACTCATCACCTCACTGCCACCGCCGCCAGCCCCTGCTGCTCGCAAGACACAGGTAAGCAGCCACCGGGGCTCGTGGTGCTCTTGCATCATTTTCTTTTTTCAAAATATGGTCCGGCCCCCACAAGTGGACCGGCCCCCTGCTGAAAAAGTTTGCTGACCCCTGGTGTTGACGGACAGTACTTTGTTTGCAAGTATTCCTAGCTCTTTCCACCAATGCCAGCATGCGCAGTGTGTCAAGGGGAAAGATGTCATGAGTGGAGACTGGCTCCTTTTGTGTCTGGTTGGCTGACCAGGGCTGACCAGTGTGGCTGAACTCTGGCGATATGCTGGAGGGTGATCACACACCCCTAGGTGAAACTTCCCTTCTGGTTTATGCTTGAAGGAGAGTAAATCGAAATGTGGTTGCGCAGTAAATCAATCATTTGATATAACCAAGGGATAATAATTTTGGATCAACCCATGCTAGCTACAAGGGCCAAGAATATCATCCAGAGTGTTCTTCACACGTGGGCTGTGCCCTGAAAGACCCCTGGAATCACTGCAGTTTGGTCCAGTGAACAATTTGCAGTGTCTTAACTCTGTGGACAATAATTGCATGCTTTTTGAAAACTTTTTTCACATCAAAACTCAAGGTAACAAAAAGCTCCTGAACATTCCAAGCAGTGAGAAAATGAAACAGGCAGAATGAAAAATAAATGGAGTGGCATCACCCCTGTCTCCAAGAGAAGTGAACACTTTGGCTGAACTAAGCAAGCCCTCTTGCGAAGGGAATTCCACAAAGTGCTGCAACGTAGAGGAGCCTCACTCTCATTGCAACAAATCACGTCTCAGATCCTATAGGGGGCATTTTTCTGCCTGCTGGAACAATTGCAATGTGCTCTGCTAGATGCTGTATGGTTTTTAATTGTATTTTTCACCTGAATGAAGCTTGCAAGCCACTTTACCACGGACCGCAGCAATAAATCACTGAAGTAGAGGATCAACACTTAGACATCAAGATCTCTTTGAGCAACCTGGACCCAATCACTTTAGATCTGAACTCTTACACTCTATCCATTTTCCCCAGAAATATCTATTAAGTGGTTGAGAAAAATCTGTTTTCCCCGTGAAGTGCAAATTACTCCCTTTGACCTTCTGGTTCTCTTTTTGTTGGTTTAGATTAGGCCTGGGGGGTGTATTGATACACCACCCAGGACTGCTATGAGGGGCAGACCAAGATGGCGGCTTCACCCGGCGGCTTCCCTCTGCTACCAGCTCCACTTTCAGTATCGGGCTGCTGGAAGCAGAGGGACAGCAGCAGCAGTTTCACCTCCAATATCCTGCTGTGTGAAGCCACCATCGTGCTCTGCCCCTCATCTCACAGAGAGAGCAGCAAGCTGCATCCCCAGGCCGATACAGCTTGTGGCACCTTTGGCTTCTTTAAAGAGCTCCCACCCTCCAGCTGAGCAAGACCCAGTGCCTCGCACGGCATGAAAGCTATGCAGGATTACATCTAACGCCCAAATTTTGGCTCCATCATTTCCAGTATTTACTATTTATAAATGGATTTCAAATCCAAGTATTGTATAACACAAATAGCAAACACTTGAGAGCCAAACGGTAAAAGATAGGAGACGAGCACATAAATGACCTAGAAAATAGTTCCACATTTTATTCAAGGTTTCCAATTTCAAAAATACAGGCTGTTCTCTATTTGAGGGAATTCATTCATCCACAAACACTTGGTCGGTGATGCAAAGTTATGCTCTTGGCCAATAGGAAACTCCTAGATAAACATAACTTCTGTTCCTGCTAATGCAGATGTCAAATGTGGCTGGTTGCATTGGGAGACGCAAATATACCCCTTGATGTGTAAATGTCTACTTTCTCTTATTTTACCGCCCTTATTTTAGTGCTATATTATAAACCAGATACAGATAATTGTGGCATTCCAGTTCAAAGTCTGCCAGCTGGATCTTAAGTGTGTTTCCTTAGAAGTGAACAAGCAGTGAAATGTGGCATTTGTTAAATAAACCATGAAGGTACTGTGTTGGTGCTATCACTGCTATCAGCACCTAATTTTAAGTAGTCAGCACTGCTCTTGGCACATGAGGGTCTTTTAGTGATGCTGAATTTTCTGCAATCAGCAAGAAAGAAGTGAATGTTCCACACATGGCATGCAACATAAACACTACTTTCCCCACTATGCTCCTCCATGCCCATTCACACTGCAAATGAAGAGTGAAAGGCACACTAGTAGGCCAACACGTGTGAATACTCACTTATTATTTTGTTTTTATTTGTTTTTTATTAGCAGACATGCACTTTAACATAAAAACAAAGCAGAAAATTAAATAAACTTAAGAAACGGCAAGGAGGAATGATGCTAAGGGAGCAAGATACAGCTGAGATGTGGCGGCAGGTGGGTTGGAGGTGGGAGGAGGCAGCGCACCCCACCAGCATGTGCCCTCGCCCCGGCCGTGCACAAAACTTGCCCCGGCCCAGGTGCTGTCAACCCACACTGTGCCATTGTACACAAGGCTGACCTTTAAATCCCTAAATGGCCTTGGCCCAGTATACCTGAAGGAGCATCTCCACCCCTGTTGTTCAGCCCTGATACTGAGCTCCATCTCTAAGGGCCTTCTGGCAGTTCCCTCACTGCAAGAAATGAGGTCCAAAGGAACCAGGCAGAGGGCCTTCTCGGTGGTGGCGCCCGCCCTGTGGAACACCCTCCCATCAAGGAGATCAACAATTACCGTACTGCAGATGACTTTCCATAGACATCTGAAGGCAGCCCTGTATAGTTTTTAATGTGTGATGTTTTACTGTGGTCTTATAATTTGTTGGAAGTCTGTCTGGGGCAACCCAGTCAGATGTGTGAGATGGAAATAATTTAATATTATTTTTAAAAATTGGACTCAAAAGTCAAGGGGGGGGGATTCCCCCAAAATGGGAGGACACAAAATGCCATGTTTTATCAGCAATGTCATTTGTAAGAATTTGACCTCAATTCCCGAGAAATGGAGCAGGGTGGAAGCATGACTCCTTTTTGTGGGGGCCCCAGGTAGCAGCCTCGAGCATCTTCGCCAGCCCTGCCTTCCGCCGCTCACGCCAGCGAGCAGATACCCTCATCTCCATGAAAATCGAGAACCCGCTTTTCCTCCCGGAGGCGCCCCGAACGAAGCAGCCAGGCAAATGCAGCAAATGTTGACAGCCGCCTGACGGAGAGCCGAGCGGCAGGGCAGACCAGGCGCATCCTCCGCCTTCCCCCCCGCGCCACACCAGCGCCTCGCTCTGCAGCAAAGCCACCGCGGCGGCCCCGCCCTGAAGCCGGGGAGCCTGGCCGGGGCTGGTCGGGGGGGGGGGCGAGGCGGAGAGCGAAGGCGCCAAGCGGCCCCGAAATGCGCCGAGCGGGCGCGCCGAGCCTGCAGCCCCGGAGCGACCCTGCCCGCCACCCCGCCTCGCCCCTGCCCGGGCGCCCGCGGAGGATGCTCCGCCGCCTCGCTCCCCAAGCCCCCCCGCCCGCCCGCCCGCCGCATTCTGACGTGACTCCGGCGGCCACGGCAAGCTGCCCTCTCCCCGCTCCGGAGCCCTGCGCCTACCTGTGCCGGTGCTCATGGCGCGCCTCTTCCCCGCGGGGTTGCTGCCGCAGCCGCATCCCCCGGCAGGCAGGCAGGCAGGCAGGCACCTGTGGCGCGGCGGGCCAGGCTCCGGCCGAGGCTCTCCTGCGGCGGGACCAGGCGCCGGCCTCCTGCCTCCTCCTCCGCCGCCGCCTCCTCCCCGCGGCTGGGCAGGCCCGGCGCGGAAGGCGGGGCGTGCGGGGCGGAGGCTCCGGGACGGGCGCGCCGCTCTCGGCCGCCCCCCCCGCCGCCCCCGCTGCCGCCGCCCTCCGGAGCGCCTACAGCCCGCCGGGGCCGGGGGAGCCAAGCGCCCGGGGCTGCTGCGGCGACATGTCGCCGGGAAAGCGGCAGTCGTCGATCCGGCGCCCGCTTCTGGCCGCGCGGAGAAGACCCCGCAACGCCGCGAAACGGGACAGCCAAAGGATTCCCGAAGCCGCTGCAGTTGGGGCGCCGCCGCCCCTTCATGCTCGTGTCTCGGAGGAGCACGGGGCGGTTTCCTTGGGCCGGGCGCGCTTTCCTGGACGGTTGCTTTGGGGCGCCAAGCCCAGTTCCTTCACCACTCCTACATTGTAGAGTTGACCCCCAGGATCATCTAGCCAAACCCCCTCCATGGCAGGAATCTCAACTACAGCGGTACCTCGGGTTAAGCACTTAATTCATTCTGGAGGTCTGTTCTTAACCTGAAACTGTTCTTAACCTGAAGCACCACTTTAGCTAATGGGGCCTCCCGTTGCTGCCGTGCCACCGGAGCACAATTTCTGTTCTCATCCTGAAGCAAAGTTCTTAACCTGAAGCACTGTTTCTGGGTCAGCGGAGTCTGTAACCTGAAGCGTATGTAACCTGAGGTACCACTGTAAAGCATCCATGATAGATGGCCAGCCAACCTCAGCTTCAAAAACGCCAGGAAGAAGAGCCTACCATTTATATGGACAGTTATTGAAATGTGAAATATCTTTGCCAGAAAGGAAGCACTAGGCCAGATATAATGCCATGGGGGGGGGAGTCTGTCCATTGGCTTTATCTGGGATGGCACAAAGCTTAGTTGACCTGGGGTAACTGATAAACACCTTTGCTTTCCAAACTTTTCATGTTGGCGACACACTTTTTAGACATGCATCATTTCGTGACACATTAATTTGGTTTTACTGGCAAAGCACTTTCCAGACCCCAGAGGAGAGCAGGGAGCGTTCACACAACACACCTACACACTGCAGCCAACACACGTACATGTTGTGACACACAGTTTGGGAAGCTCTGATGTTGAGCATGCTTGTGCGTCTCAAAGGGAAGAGCCTCCAGGTCATGGAAACGTATGATCGGGGTAAATCAAGTCTCGTTTTGGACATGCAAGGGGATATAATGCTGATTCCTCACCAAGCCTTCTCCAATATGCTTTGCTGCCTGAGCTGGAAGAGTGGATATTCCATCCCTATGTCAAAGTACACATTACTCACTCAGGGCTGGTTGATTCATTTTGGTACCTGAGGCAGAAAATCCCTCCTGCTCTCTGGCAGAAGAAATATAACAGCGATGCATTAAATAACTAACAATTTGCTGTTCTTTCGTGGCAACTAAAATCTGCAGAATGAGGCAGTTGACCAAAGCAAGTCTCCTGCTGAATTAAAGAAGCGTTTCGGTTAAACACATTGCAAACTTTGTATGAGAAATCGGGTTAGCAAAAATGGAACTCCACAGCGCCATCTGGTGTCACAGTGTTAGAATGCATAAAGAATGCATAAAGCGCCTTTTCTTTGCAATGTAGCTGAGTCCTCTGTCTCTCACATCCTGGCTTCTTTTGGTTACACTTAAGTGTGACAGTAGGGACAGAGTGGAGCAGAACACTGGGAATATTATCTATTTAACATCTTGATGACTTGATACCTGTTGTGGTGGACAATGGCTTTCGACAGTTGAGCACTGCTTAGCTGTTATTCCACCTTTCCTTCAAATATGATCAGCATTCTCCACTACCTCACATATTTGAATATTTGAACCTTTATAGGCCCATGACCACAAGTAGAAGGGGGTTCAAGGACATACAAAACCCTAGAAGAGACCCTGCATATTACCCTCTAACACCTCCAGAGTCTAAAATTATCAAACTTTGCTTCTGTACATCCTGTGCATATGGAACGGGATCCATGTTATATATGCTGTTATATTCCAGGGCCAGATAACAGACTAGCAGGCCCATTTTGCACATGTTGAAGTTTCCAGACTGTTTCAAAAAGTGTTCCCATGTAGAGAGTGTTGTGGGAATCTAGTCTAGAGGAGGGTGGAGGCCCAACTTCTATAGGAAAAGCTGCACAAGAACATAAGGAGAGCCTCTGGATCAGGCCCATGGCCCAAGCACCCTGTTCGCACAGTGACTGAACAGTTGCCTGTGGCAAACCAAGCAGGATTCGACCACGAGGACACTCGCCCCCCTCCTGTGGTTTCCACCAGCAACTGGCCACAGCCTCCCAAAGGCACTCTGTGTTTCTGCCAATTCCACCAGCACATCCAGGGAAGACCCTCCGGTGCCATACCTGTAAATGCACACCTGGCACTTCATCAGAAGTGTAACCGTTCCCAGAGCACAGCGATATCCTCACCCAGATTGTCAGAACTGCTAATAGATAGCATCTCTGCCTTATCAGAAGTAAGTTTCAGTATGTTCACTCACCCAATCCATTTCTAAAAAGATTTTGAGCTCTTAGGCGTAATATATATTCCTAAATTTGTACAATGACTATGCTGAAAGGCTATTTTAAGCAAGTTTCTGGGTGCTTTATTAAGAACTTGGTGTCTGAATCATCTCACTCAGGAGGAACAAAACCTTTTCTGTTGTTCCCTACGCTAAGTGGCTGGGGTGGGGAGACAATAGTGGCCTTGTGAACTTGGTTCTGGGCTGATCGCTAATTCCTGGGCTCAGCGGGATCCCGTTCCTTGCATCTGTCTACCTGTTCCGACGACTATTTTGCACCTGGTTCTAGCTGATGGACATGAAAGCCAAACCAGATTCCTCCCCCTGCTCTGCACATTGCAGTAGTGTGGTGCAGTTGGCAGAGTGTTGGACCAGGGCTTGGGAGACCTGGGTTCTAGTCCCCGCACTCGCCCATGAAGCTCACTGGGTGACCAGGGGCCAGACATCGCCTCTAAGCCCAGCCTTCCTCACAGGGCTGTTGTGGGGATGGAAGCGGGGTTTTAATCAATTAATTAAATGCACAGGAAATGACCATGTGGATTATCCTATAGAGTTCTCTTGGATAGACATACCTATATCTAGCTTGAATGCTTGTTGCTTTGTGTTGGGATCAGAAACTAAAATGTGACGGTTGCACTTTCTGTCAAGCTGGTGATAGAGTAAACGAGTGACTGTGTAGGTTTGACATGTAAATCTGCATCACAAGCTGCATTATTTAGATTCTATTTCCTTGCTGGAATTGTGAATACGGACCAAATATTGGGCTGGCCATGAGCAGTCTTGAGATATTCCTTTAACCTTTGTAGACATTGCTTTATTATGGCCATGTTTGTCAACCAGTTTATAATAATCCCATTACTTTAAAATCCTTAGTGATCAGAAATTTGTTCCGAACCGTGTACAGGAGTGGCTATACTTTGATTTATGGTCCTGAAGAATGCCATGTGGCAGAAATAGCCAGCTGTCTTTGAAGACAATGAAAAAACATTCCTCCTCCCAGATCTGGAAAATAACTGTCATGAGCTATTCATAATGATCCTCTGAGGGACTATTAACACCATAACATTTATTTGTTCTGGAAAACACCAAGAGACATCCAGTGACAGCTTTAAGGCATTCAGTGATAACAATTCAGAGAGGTATGAGGTCATCCTTTTTTTGGTTTCATTCTCGCAAGTTCTGGATTATTAGTAGCTGTCTTACTGCTGGGTTTAAATAGTGTTTAAAAAGGTTGGTATTCTATTCTAAAATTATGGTATTCTATTGAAGCTCACTGGAAGGACAGATCGTGAAGCTGAGGCTCCAATACTTTGGCCACCTCATGAGAAGAGAGGACTCCCTGGAAAAGACCCTGATGTTGGGAAAGATGGAGGGCACAAGGAGAAGGGGACGACAGAGAATGAGATGGTTGGATGGTGTTCTTGAAGCTACCAGCATGAGTTTGATCAAACTGCGGGAGGCAGTGGAGGACAGAAGTGCCTGGCGTGCTCTGGTCCATGAGGTCACGAAGAGTCGGACACGACTAAACGACTAAACAACAACAACAACATTGAGGTTTTGCATTGCAAGTCTATATTTTTATGTGAGCTGCCTTAGGAGAGCTTTTTGCCTTGAAAGATGGCTTAGAAATATTTAAAATAACAGGAACAAAATATTTCGGGAGCTTTCAAACAGCCCACAGCAGCTGCTTAAAGGGAAAGTGTATCCAGTGGACATGCTATTACCTCCCTCAAATTCTCCGACCAAGTTCTCACCACGACGTCTTAATTTTTATGACTGTAAAATACAGTTTGGACTACAGCTTTGTGGAGACACTTGACTTCTGCAGATGGGTGTCTTTCTCTCCCCATCTTGGATTATGGTCATAAGCAGTAAGTGAACCTAAGGCTGCCACATTTTCACCAGCTCAGTGACTGTTCAGGTTGTGATTAAACACATACGGTTCAGGCCAGTAAAACAAAAAGGTGGTAGCCGTATTCCAGTCCCCCACCCACTGCAGGCTTTTTGTTTGCTTTGTTTTAAGGACATTTACTTTGACTGCCTTCGTACACTCCAAAGCTACAATGCACATAGGGCACCAACAATGGCACATATATGTTCCATCTAATAGCATTTTGCCAGACATCTGCAGTTAAAATTTAGCTAATTAGTTCAGGCCAATAGCTGGAATTCAGTCCGCTTCTGGCTCTTGGTCCTCTGCCTTCTGTCCCCCACACTCCCAGATGCCCGGCTCCTGTGACCATCCACGGACATGCTTAGAGGCCTTCTCCAGCTGTTTAGCCTGTTTTCGCCTTGATCCTCTCACATATCTGCTTTCCAACCCACTGCTTACTCTGTTTCCCACTTCCTTCTGCAACTCCACTCCATTTGGGGCCCCTATGTTGATTTAGTTATCTGGAATTTCCCAAGTGAAACAGGTCTGTGTCTTGCTTCCTCTCCTGGGCTTCTTTAACACTCCAGCCACAGTGGCCACAAAGCATCCTCATGTTCCCACATGAAGATTTGTACCTCAGAGCTTTGCTTGAAATCAGTAGATTCCCTTTCAACGTAGCAATGGTTAGCAGAGATGAACACTGTACAATCTTTCCTGCATATAAAGAACATGAGTGATGGGCCAAGGGAA
The DNA here is from genome assembly GCF_965113315.1 of Podarcis vaucheri. NCBI lineage: Eukaryota > Metazoa > Chordata > Lepidosauria > Squamata > Lacertidae > Podarcis > Podarcis vaucheri. The sequence continues at coordinate 80,371,517 of NC_138767.1, forward strand.
AGACTGAAGGTCCCAGAACAGGGAACAGTGTCGTGTGGCGCCTGCCTTACCCTTTAAATTCATCCACCTGCCCAATTTGCTGGCTGAAGCCTCCCATTATTGGCCTTCTCACAGCTGGATTGCTTTGCTTTGCCTCCCCTGTCAGGTGAGTGTCTCCATCGCTCTCTGTGACTCAAGCTTTCAGGATTCTGTTCTCTGCGTTAGGTGCCAGATATACAAGGACAGAGCATTTAGTTAATATTTTACTTTGGAACTAAGGCTTTAATCCTAACCCCATTTACCTGGGAATAAGCCCCACCAAATTCACTAGGGTTTACTTCTGAGCAAGGATTGTCCTGTAAGGCCCTAAAAATGAAGAAATAAAATAGGGTATCATTGGGGTGGGAGTTAAACTAATATTTCTGCGACTATGAATTAGCTATTTTTAATTATCCCTACATTTATGAAGTCAAGAGGCAATGTTTTCTTATTATGTGTGTGTGTGTGTGTGTGTGTGTATGTGTGTGTGTATGTATGTTTGGTAATTGTTTGATAATTTAACTTCATGCTGTTACTCTTGTAGTTTGGTTTTAAACTGAGGTGCACATTATTTACTCTTTCTCTGCTAGGGAAATATTCATGTTTTTGTTTTTAAATAATTTTATTTTGCATTTTTAGATTTTTTTGGAGGAGTAAGTTCAGTCTGTGTCAGGGTCATTGGGTCCTCTTCTGAGATAATTAACTGTCTTTCAGAGCTGATAATTAATGTTTGATTTCATATTCTTTATAAGATGTTATAATTGCTCTAAGGCTTCAGCCGCAGGGAAAAGCCAAGTGAGTAAAATATGGTAATTGCACATCAACTGCTTTTTAGCCTTTAGATTAAAGTGTTCCTCCTTTCACAATTAAACAAACAAACAAACAAACAAAACCCCTTAACACAAGATGTGAAGATAGGAAGCTGGCAAGGAAACAAGTCGGGGGCATATATGATGTGTTTGGTGCTTCTTCCTGTTGGGCTGCTCCAGCGTTAGCTGGCTTTTTCTGGATTTGAACACCATTTATTCTCCTGCTAATAATCAGCTGGTGGTTGTTGTTTAGTCGTTTAGTCGTGTCCGACTCTTCGTGACCCCCTGGACCAGAGCACGCCAGGAGGAGGCGAGTAGTTTGGAAGTGATGAGGAGAACTGCCTCAAGACATCTTGCTGGCTGAGACAACAGGCAAGATGCCAGCCAGTTTGTTAAGGGTTGCTTAGAGCAGGGGTCAGCAAATTTACCACACCTCGGGCCAGTGTCTCCGGCGCCAATTGCACGGCGGGCCGGAGGGTGGGGGAGCGTGTGCCCACATGCGTGCGCACACCCTATTTCTGGCACACTTCCGGGTTGGAGGAGCACCAGAAATAGCTTGTGCACATGTGCACGGGCCTCCTCCGACTCGGATGTGCACCGGAAATAACGCACGTGCGCAAATAACACTTGCGCATAAGCTATTTCTGGTGCTCCTCCGACCCAGAAGTGGGAAGCCGCGCAGCGCAGCACTGGTAAAACCGAGCAGGCAGCAGGGGTCACTGCAGGCTGGATAAACGAGTCCCTCGGGCCTTATCTGGCCCACGGACCTTCGTTTGGGGACCCCTGGCTTAGAGTTTACCTCACAGTGCCCAGGATGTGGGATTTTTTTTTGGGGGGGGGATATTGTGCTTTAAAAGTATAGTGTGTACACAGAATTTCTTTGACAGTGGGAATAGGACAGGATCTTTCACTGCACTTGAGGGCAGCATAGCAGGGAGGGCCCATGTCATATAGCGCTCCCTCCTCCAATACTCTTTAGCTGCCGCTCTTTAGCTGTACCTCTCACCTGAGATGGCTGCCTCTCTCTGACTATCACCTGGGAACAAGAAGCAGGAGGGCTATTGTTTACATGTTCTACTTGTGAGTTTTGTCAAAACATATGGCTTAAATGGGTCCAATTTTTTAATCCTATTTTGGATGTGAATTATGAAAGTGCATCTGAATTTAAGATTGCAATGGGACTTATTTCCAGATATATGCTTGAACCAGCATGACTGGATTCATATAATACGGATTAATATAGTATGGATCAATATAAGGGCTGATGTCATTCACTGCTTTTAGGGTTTGCGGTAGGGAGCATTGCAGATGGATTCAGATTATTTTGCTTCCAGTGTGCTGCTTGGTTTGTAACTGCTACATGGGGAAGTCTTTAAGAATCTATGGTGCAATGGTAGCCACTTGGAGCAGTTCCTTAAAACTACCATAAAGAGGTGAGTTGCTAGATGAGAGCCATAGCAGATATTTAAAATCACAAAACATGCAGTAAGGTAAAATCCTGGAAATATATGCTGTTAGACCTTTAAAATTTCCTCTCCTAAGTTTCTCACTTCCCTTAATATAAAAAGAGACCATGGGTTCGGTAAGTTAAAAATGGTTTACTGAAATTTTTTTCAGAGGTCAGATTGATGTGCTTTTCCATGCAGCAGCAAGAAAAAAGCAGGCAGTACAACATCGTTTTAAAAAGTTGTAAGAGTTTCTAAAATTTTTGTATAGAAACACTAAGATGACTTGCTAAAGCCATGTGGTCTGATCTTAGAGCAGGGTAGGGTGACATGGCTGAAGAGAGAAAATGGAAGAGAACAAAGAGTTAAGTTACCTGTCCTCCCACGGTGAGGGGGTGTGACCTAGCTAAGCCTGACAGGACAGCTTACTCTATGGTCTTAACCCCTTCATGCATCAAGTAGAGTTAAACATGTTGGTTACCGTATATGAGGCTGGATGAATCCCACAGTTTTAAGGGACAACTAGACAAGATGTTGGTGTGTCTATGACCTCTATTTTTCATATAGATACTTGCATGGCCTTCCAGGTGGAGCAAATCTTCCTTCACGGCCTAGGACCCGCATACCTAGGGGACCGCCTCTCCTGCTATGCCCCACAGAGGACCTTAAGGTCCATAAATAGCAACGCCCTAGAGGTCCGGGCCCTAAGGAAGTCAGATTTGCCTCAACCAGAGCCAGGGCCTTTTCAGTGATGGCTCCGGCCTGGTGGAACGCTCTGTCTCAGGAGACCAGGGCCCTGCGGGATCTGATTTCTTTCCACAGGGCCTGTAAGACAGAGTTGTTCTGCCTAGCCTTTGGCTTAAAATCAGTTTGATTCCCTCCCTCTCTTTCTTTTTCCTTTCTCCTCCTGTGTAGAGGCTGCACCCTAATGTTTTAATGTTGTATCTTGATATTTTAAATTGTATTTTAATCAACTTGTTTTTATTATTGGTTGTTAGCTGCCCTGAGCCCGGTCTTGGCTGGGGAGGGTGGGGTATAAATAAAAAATTATTATTATTATTATAAATGCAGCTTGTATGAAGGGAGATCTAGATTGGTGAGAAACCGTTTGGTACTGATTTAATATGCATTCTATTAACAATCTTTGAATGGACATTGTTGTGGAACATCACAGTAAACATTATTGTATCTGACTGCACATCCTTCAGCTTCAGTACTGAAAGGTGTACATCTTCCCCTTTTCATTAAAAAAAATGGATTCAGACAGAGGGGAAATAAATGTTTTATGCCATACATTATTTCCCTACCCACCAGTAATTGAATTACACTATATTGAGTGAGAGTTTTTTCTTGTAACATATAGACGTGTCATCTTATGTCAGACCTACATTATTTTTCTTTTTTCACAGTAAGGCAGGGGTGGGCAAACATTTTTAAGGTGCATTTTCCTTGGGGGGGGGGGAATCTTTTGGGTTGCATGCTAGCAGTTGGCAGAGCCAGAAACAAAAGTGTTCCTCATTTACTAACCCAGAAGGAAGACTGCCCTACTCCAGTTTTCACAGTGGCTTCCTCAGATGTTTATAGAGCAGGCATGTCCAAAGCCTGTTTAGGGGGCCTAATCCGGCCCACCGTTCGATTAAATCCAGCAGCATTTATGTGGCAGCATAAAAAAGCTCAGCAACTTCAATCCCCCCCAAAAAAGCTCAGCAACTTTGGTCGGCCCTCAAGCGTGTTCACTTCCTCAAATCTGGCCCCCCTGTTATAGAGCATGGTGAATCGGAATCCGCCTTTGTGCTTAGCAGATAGCATTCAGATTGCTGCTGAAGCCTAGCGGGCAGCCTTGACCCATAAATCTTGGCCCAGTAGGTTTGCTGAAGGAACCGGAGGACTGGTGGTACAGGAAGTGAGGTGTTGGAGGCTGCCAGAGGGTCATTGGTTCCAGGCACACTTAATTCTCCCCCAGTCCCCACCTTGCACATTCAGAATCTCAAACCTTTGCAGATTAAAAAAAAAAAGAAATGTTTATTACCTGTTCTTCACTCAAGGGTCCCAGGATGGGTTATATCATAATAAAACAATTAAATTAAATACATAAATAATGACTCTCACTAAAAGGACAACCAGTAAATAGATGAACAGAGAATAATGATGATGATGATGATGATGATGATGATAATAATAATAATAATTAATAATAATAATAATAATAATTTGTTTATATCCTGCCCTCCCCAGGCTAAGAGCGGCTAACAACAATCAAAGTAACACAGCATTCTAAAATCATTCTAAAATAAATTCAAAATGAAATTAATGGCACCCATTGGGCTAGAGTTCTGTGAGGATTTTTTTTTTGGGGGGGGAATATGAACGAATTCCTATGCCCCACAAATAACCCAGAGATGCATTTTAAATAAAAGGACACATTCTACTCATGTAAAGACACACTGATTCCCGGACCGTCCACGGGCTGGATTGAGAAGGCGATTGGGCAGGATCCAGCCCCCGGGCCCAAGGTTGCCTACCCCTGCTCTAACCACTCACTGCACTGCACGAGGGTGTTTCAGATGGCTGCATCTGAAAATCCGCTGCGTATTCAGCTGACCATGCAGACACAGTGAAGCAGGAAGCTGTGCTGGCCCTGAAGAAAACAATAAAAGGAAATGTTCTCTTTCCCCCACTCATATGTCATGCATATCTCAGCTTCCTTTCAAAAGAAACCTAAATGCATCAAACTATCCAAAAGGGATTGTAGGTGGACATGTTTTGAGTATTTGTTTTTATGTAGAAAGAGCCAAGTGATAGCTGGACCTGGATCCTGAGTAGAATGAGAACGGAATATCACATACAGCTTGTGATCTTAAACATAAAGGGGATATACATCTTCCTAATATGGGTTTAGAGCATGGGTAGGCAAACTAAGGCCCAGGGGCCGGATCTGGCCCAGTTGTCTTCTAAATCCGGCCTGCGGACAGTCCAGGGATCTGTGTTTTTACATGAGTAGAATGTGTCCTTTTATTTAAAATGCATCTCGGGGTTATTTGTGGGCCATAGAAATTCTTTCACCCCCCCTTCAATATACAGTATAGTCCAGCCCCCCACAAGGTCTGGGGCACAGTGGACCGGCCCCCTGCTGGAAAAGGTTGCTGACCCCTGGTTTGTAATGGTAATGGGACCCCTGACTGTTAGGTCCAGACGACTCTGGGGTTGCGGAGCTCATCTCGCTTTACTGGCCGAGGGAGACGGCATTTGTCCGCAGACAGCTTTCAGGTCGTCAGAAACTATGGAAACACTATGATTTCTGTTGTTACGGAAAATCTGGGTGCGTATTTACCCTGCCACCCAGCCAATCGGACCAGGTCCGTGGATTCTAGCGGAAGAAAAGGAAGCTCAGCCGGACGCAGGAGCAAAATGCGAAGATCCGAGTTTATTGCGCAACAGGTTCAAAGTGGAATTGAACCCCGAGAATGGGGCGACATAAACTTTTAAAAGTTCCCTCCAAGTCCCATAACACAGTGCGCGAAACGTCATGAATACATTATGGGAAGGTTGGGTTTCATGGATTACATCATGAATACATTACACACGTCATGAATATCTCAGAGAAAGGTGGGGTTACACTAATTTACATTTGAGGGAAGGGAGGGGGAATATGCAGAGCGAGGGTCATACACAAATATACATTTCATGAGTACCGGTGGCGGTGGGACAATGGGTTACTGATATGCACCGTCTGCCACCTGGTATTGCCCGGAGGAAGGGCTGGGCAGAACGATCTGACGGGATTAAAGAGTTCCTGTGTACGTGACTTGCCGTCTCGGGGATTATGGAGTCGGGCAGCATCATGGAGTCCTGGGGAAACTGAGTCGAATGACACCAAGAGCGAGAAAATTGGAGCTGTGGTTGATTTTATATGAATTTTGAAAGGTTCTGATGACTTTCAACCTGTTCCGTAGCCTAGATCAAAAGCGGAAGCAGAATGTATCCATTCTTGCAGAAATGGATACATTGTAACAAGGGTTTGACAGTTTTACGAGGTCGGGAGTTTCGGTTCTATTGTTCTCGCCGTGGGGGGCCGTCAGCAGCTCGTCAGGAGGTTAAATGAGGCGTGCAAGAGCTCCCTGAGCTAGCTTCTGCAGGACGAATGCATGGCTGTGATTGGCCAAAGCGTGGCCATAGGAATAAGCAGAGAAGAGAAACACTCGGTCTACTCATTCTAAGTATGGAGCGCAGATAGGCATAGGAAAGGATAGGGAATATATATATATTCGAGCTTATTTCGCTCGGGAAGAGGTCTGGGAAAAGTGTGGTGCTTGTGCAACGGTGAAGGGGGTTTGAGGGTGGGTGTGCGATGGCACCCTTGAGGTCATCGCCTCGGACAGCCAAGAAGAAGGGGGGGATAGGCACCCCCCCCTCAGTCCGTATCAGTCCCCCATTCGGAGATAGATTTGCATTAAAGTTCTGTAAGAACTTGCAAATCCTTTCTCCGCACCATTTGAGCACTAAATTTCGGTGATCTCATATTCACCTTCTCCCAAATGTCTCATTTGTACATAGTCTGGGAAAGTGGGAGCATGTCGGGAGCGGGAATAGGCTCGAAGAGGAAAGGAGCTAGTAGGAGCAGAATGTCGGAGGAGAGAGCAGCAAGGGGTAATACAATGCATAGTACAACATAGGATAGAGACACAAAGGAAAACAGTTAAAATGATAAACAACACGACTTTCAATAGTTGTCTGAGCCATCCCCCCTTGGGCAACCATCCCCATAAGTCCACATCGGATAGCCCCTCATGCTGGATGTCGTGGAGCTTCCCTGCTAGTTCATGAATGTTATTTAAATGTCCAGTTATATTTAAGGTCTGGTCAGTCACGTATGTACAGCACTCAGTGCCTATTAATGCACAGGTGCCTCCTTGACTGGACAAGAGGAAGTCTGTCGCGATCCTCGTCTGTAGGCTCAATTGTCTTACCTCGGATAGTTCCGACATGAGAGAGTCTGTGATCTGAGTCGCCTCCTGCATGAACTTAAGGAGGATGTCGGTGAGTCGGAGAATATCCACGTGGTTTGAACCGGCACCGTAGGCGGGGAAGAGTGCTCGGCCTACGGTCTCTCCATTCGCAGCAACGTCTGACAGGTCTGACAGCTCCCTTTGCTCCCTTTTGTTCCGTTGTCTTCCAGGGGGTAGGTGTGGTAATATTCTAATTCCGGGAACGATGTAGCCAATGAAGCAGGATCCGGACATGTGTGGGCTCACCCATGTATAAGCGCGGTGCCCACACACCCAGAATAGGCCGCTGAGGTAAGATTCCATTCGGCCTGAAGCAAAGGTTTGCAGCAGCATGATGTCTGTGGGTTGTGGCTTCCAGTCCAAGGGGTGTCCAACCACAGCGGCCCAGGCAACAGTAAGGTTAGGAAAAGTTCGGGAGTCCCTTGTGTTAGAGACAGTGACTAGTCCAGTTGGTAAGATTTCCAGAGTGTGGGTGCATGTACTGGATCCGATGAAGGTTCCTTCCCCTGAGAAGCTGCGGCAAAGGGGTCCCTTCGTAGGGCCGGTGAGGTAGAGGTATTGATGGGTTAGGTTGAGTGCGGTCAAGTTCCAGGAGGTAACGTTTCCGGAACGGAACTGTTCTAGGGTCACTGGTACAGGGACCAGTGGGAGGCTCTGTTGGAGATGGCTAGGTGCGTGAGCGCAAATCCAGCAGTCCGGGTAGGGTGACTCCTTCGCCACCTGGCTGAGAAGCTTAATGTAGGAGTTTTGCTCCCAGGATGACAGGAGGTCTTCTCCTGGGAGTGGCGAGTCAGCGCCGAATTGTCGGGGTGCTGTACCAACCGGATGGAGGGGGTCGGTGGTGTTCAGTAGTCGCCTATCCCTGGCGATACCGCCGCATCGCAGGGGTCCGACGTGGTCCCATGAGGGGGAGCGCGAGGGGCGTAAAGGATGGTGCCACCCTTCGAGATATTCAGCCCCTTTCCACTCATTAGTGACCCCTAAGTCCCATAAACAGCAGAACCGTCGCAGGCAGAGTCCTTGGAGTTGGGGCTTCCGGGTTTCTGGGGTGGAGCGGAGGCACTGGAAGCCGAAAATCAAGTTTCCAGAGGGGTGGCTTGGTTCCGTATAAGCGTGAGTAGCCCCTCCTGTCTCGACTTCGGTCCAGTTTGGGGTTTGCGAGACCTCTCCACTCTCGTAAAGAAGGTAAGTCCCATTTCTGCAGGTTAGCCGGTAAGAGGAATGGTCAAGAGTGAGAGCCGCAGAGCCGATACGGTGTAAATCCTTGTTTCGGATGAAAAGTTCCCAATATTCGTTTTTGGCGAGTTGGGGAACTAGGGAATGGCGCAGCAAGGTCCGGGACTCAGGAAGGCAGAAATCAAAGTCCCCCATTCGATCAGGGTTAGACCTTCCCGTCTCGACCTCATGATAGTCCAAGAAGTGGTAGTTCGTTCGCAAGCCTGTGCAGTGGTCTGATGAGGTGGACGTGACACAGGATAAGGCGGCGAGGAGAAGGGCGGTGGTAACCGGGCGCATGGTTCGGATGCGTGTAGGGAGAGCGCAAATGTTCGAACAAACGAAGGCGCCAGATAGGGTGAGGCTGTAAAGCGAAGCTATCAAATGAAGCTGTTGAATGGAGCTGTCAGATGAACTGTCAAAAGGCGAAGCTGTCAACGAAGCAAGCAGTCAATGGAGCTGTCAGGTGATCTGTCAAAGCAAAGCTGTCAATGAAGCAAGCAGTGGATGGAGCTGTCAAACGAAGCAAGCTGTCAATGGAGCTGTCAAACGTAGCAAGCTGTCAATGGAGCTGTCAAACGAAGCAAGCTGTCAATAGAGCTGTCAAACGTGGCTGTCGGCGCGTCTGAAACGTAGCTTGATGGTGTCGGTATCTGGGATGATTTCGGACGTCCAGTTGGGTGTCGTGGTGTCTGGTCCGGTCTGTTGGGCCCGACTTTGGCCCCGATCCGCTGGTCCGGTCTGTTGAGCCCGACCTTGGCCCCGATCTGCTGGTCCGGTCTGTTGAGCCCGACCTTGGCTCCGATCTGCTGGTCCGGTCTGTTGAGCCCGACCTTGGCCCCGATCAGCTGGTCCGGTCTGTTGGTCGTCGTCGTCAATATATGAGGTCGGTGGAGCAGGTGGAGTCGAAAAGGTGAAATCCTCGCCGTTGCTTTCTTCTGTCTCCTGTGGAGGGGGTGAGGACTTGCACCTAGTGTGATGTAACCAAGAATTCTTCTCACCTACTTTCACAGCGGTAGGCGATGTCAGGAGTACTTGGTAGGGACCTTCCCACGCGGGTTGGAGTGGTTCCTTCTGGTAGACCTTGACGAGGATCCAGTCACCAGGGTGGAAGGAGTGAGCGTGGACGTCGATGGGCAGGTTCTGTCCCTCGATGGCCGCGTAGTGGTGGAGACGCTGTAGCTGTGTCTGGAGCTGAATAACATAATTAGTGAGTTCTGCCTCCCCCAGCTCCAGTTCCGATAGTGGGAATAGAGTGTTGTAGACGGGGGGAGGTCTCCCGAATAAGAGTTCGAATGGAGAGAGTTTCAAACGTCCGGTTGGGGCGCTGCGGATGTTATGAAGAACCAGTGGGAGTGCATTCACCCATTTTAGGCCAGTGAGCTCGCAAAGTTTGCCCAACTGTATTTTTATTTCCTGGTTCATACGCTCCACTTGGCCAGAGGACTGTGGGTGGTATGGAGTGTGGAGGTCCCATTTAATTTGGAGTGTTTTGGCCACTAACTGCACCACTTCTGCAGTAAAGTGGGTCCCCCTATCGCTGTCTAGGCGACGGGGTATGCCATAGCGGGGAATAATGTCCTGTAGGAGGGCCCTGGCAACTACGGATGCGGTAGCTTTTCTGCAAGGGAATCCCTCCACCCACGAGGAAAATTGGTCAACTATAATCAAAGCATGTTTAAAGCCTTGGCATCGGGGCAGATCAATGAAATCAAGCTGCAAGTTCTCAAAAGGGACAAAGGCCCATGGTCTGGCTCCAGGCGGCCTCCTGGGTTCACGCTTGGGATTGAAGCGATGGCAGGTAATGCAATTCTTTGATGCTGCTGCTGCAGCGGCAGCTATCCCGGGTGCGTACCAAGATCTAATTACATGTTCCATTAATCTCCCTTTTCCCCAATGTGTCCGCTGATGAAGAAACCTCACTACTTTTGGAGTCCAGGCCTTTGGAAGGACGGTTCTTCCATCGGGGAGGACCCAGATACCCTGTTGTTCGGTGGCACCTATCGATTCCCACGTAGCCTTTTCATCCCCTGGGGCAGATTTGTAAATTTCTGTGAGGTCTAGGTCTGCTGGCAGTTGGAGGGCTTGGAACTCGGATTCATTGTTAGGGATGCGTAAGGCTGCCATCTGTGCGGCTTTGTCGGCTCGTCTGTTTCCTTTAGAAACTGAGTCCCTGCCCTTGGTATGGGCCTTGCAGTGGACAACGGCTATGGCGGCAGGTAGGTGGATCGCTGTGAGAAGTCGCTCTACTAGGGCGGCGTGCGAGATTTGAGACCCGGCAGCGGTTAGAAAGCCTCTTTGGAGCCAAATTTGGCCAGTTGTGTGCACCAGGCCGAAACAGTATTTACTATCCGTATAAATGGTTATCCGCTTCCCCTCACCAATCTCGCAGGCACGCAGCAGCGCAATTAGCTCGGCGGCTTGGGCACTGTACTGAGAGTTGATTGGATTTGACTCTAGTATTTCGAAGTCGGAGACCACCGCGTACCCAGTCTTCCTAACCCCGTCGATTACTTTGGAGCTGCCATCAGTATATAATATTAGGTCCGGGTTCTCCAGGGGAAGATGATCTAAGTCTTCCCGGGGCTTTTCGGCTTGCCGGACTATAGTGGTGCAGTCGTGATGCGGGGTGCCATCATCGGGAAGAGGTAGTAGGGTAGCGGGGTTTAACGAGTTGACACGTTTAATGGTGACATTGGTTGGGGTTAGTAGGAGGGCTTCGTACCGGTTGAGGCGGGAGTTTGAGAAATGGTGACATCCTTTTAAGGTTAGGAGGGTTGAGACTGAATGGGGAACGTGAAGGGTGATTTCGTGGCCAAGAACCGTTTCTTGGGCTTTCTCGAGGAGGACAGCAGCGGCTGCAATGGCTCTGAGGCAACTGACAGCCCCTTTAGCAGTATTGTCAAGTTGTAGACTATAATATGCTACTGGCCTTTCTTGATCGCGGAATGGTTGGGTTAGGACACCAGAGGCTACCCCCATTTGCTCGTGGATGAACAGGTTGAAAGGGATTCGGTAGTCTGGTAATCCTAGGGCAGGAGCAGATCTGAGTTCCCGTTTTAGTCGTTCAAAGGAGGTGTAGGCTTCTTCCTCCCAGACTAAGGTGTCTGGGTGGTCCTGACGCGTCATGACAGTTAAGGGCTTCGTTATTTCACTGTAACCAGCGATCCATGCCCGACAGAAGCCGGCCATGCCAAGGAAGCCGCGGAGCTGTCGCTTTGTTCTTGGGAGGGGGATTTTAGTGACTGCCTCAATCCTGTCAGTGGCTAGACTTCTGGTCCCTACTCCCAAGATGTGTCCGAGATACTTGACCTCTTGTTTACAATATTGGAGTTTCTTAGGAGACACTTTATGTCCCTTCTTTGCTAATTCTGATAGGAGGTATTTAGTATCTATCTTACACGCCTCCTCACTGGTAGAACATAATAAAATATCGTCCACGTAGAGAAGCAAGGTGGAGCTGGCCGGTAGGTGGATGTCCTCTAAGTCCTGGTGTAATACGGCCGAAAAAATGGCTGGTGACTCTACGTAGCCTTGGGGCAGTCTGGTCCAAGTTAATTGGCCGGGCCCCCAGGTAAATGCAAAAAGGAATTGGCTGGCCGGATCTAGGGATATGCTGAAGAAGGCAGAGCACAGGTCCGCAGCGGAGTACCAAGTCGTCCCTGCTGGAATGGCGTTTAGGAGGGAGTTCGGGTTGCCAACTACCGGGTGTCGGGGTATCACGAATTGGTTCACTAATCTCAAGTCCTGCACAAAACGGTACCGTATAGGTGCCCCCTCCTTAGCGGGCTTCTTGACCGGGAGAACTGGGGTATTACAGGGTGAAGCGCATGAGACTAGGATCCCCTTTTCGAGGAAGTCCTCAATCATGGGTGTTAGGCCTTCTATGGCTTCTTTGGGCAGAGGGTATTGCTTGGTGCACGGGAAGGGTAGGTCGCTTCGGTAAGTGATCTTGACCGGAGTGGCGGAGAGTAAGAGCCCTACTGAGGTTGATTCAGTGCCCCATAGGGAGGGGGGCAATTCGTTTTCCAGTTCTAAAGGGAGTTCGGGAAACTGTCGGTCCGCTTTAGATTCCTGGACGATACCCTGGAACATGGGAATAGAGTTCCCTGGCATATGTAGGTAAATGCCATCCGGGGAGCATTTTATGGTGGCGTTTAGTTTGCAGAGGAGGTCTCTGCCGAGGAGGTTGACGGGGCTGCTTGTTAAAAGGAAGGTGTGTTCCGCTAGTAATGGTCCGAGGGTGACTTTGGCCGGTCGCGAGAGCGGGCAAGTGCGGGGTATCCCATCCAGTCCCATTACTTTCTTGGTCACTGTCCCTGGTTCCAGGTGACTGTCGGTTAGGGTGGAATAGGTGGCCCCTGTGTCCAGTAGACATTGGTAGGGGTGGCCGTCTATCTCGATTGTACAGACCGGGTCCTCAGGTGACAATGCAAGGACAGGGCAGATGGTTTGGGTCTGACTGGGATCCCCTTCTAATTGTCAATAAGTGTCCTGATCATCGGGAGGTGGTTGGTTTGGAGGGTGCAAGGGAGGAGCAGTCGCATTCGCCCAAGGGTGGGCAGGCTGCTCTATGGCCGGCATTTGGGTCCGGGGTCCCGGTTGTGGTCGGGTTTGAGGTATCGGGTTCGAGACCGTCGGTGGGGTATAAGCCGCTGGGTTGTGGTTGCTGTAGCCTGGAGTTACGTTGGCTTGCGGGGAGAAAGGGGGGTGGGTAGCCCGTACAGGGAAAGGCTTAGGCTCCTGTCCCCCGTAGGGTGTCACATTTAGGTAGGGGCAGAGTCTTTTTATGTGTCCCTCTTCCTGGCAGTAGTAGCATCCTCCAGTCCCCGGTCCCCATTGCCTATAGGGATTTGGGGTTCCTCCTCCACGGATCCCCTTTCCTCGAGGGAGTCCCCTGCCTCGATTAGGACCATAGGCAGTTTCCATGCTTAAGGCTAGTATTTGTTCGACCTCGGGTTTCGTTTCCTTCTTCTTTCTTTCATCCCGAGAGTTGTAGACAGATTTTGCGATGGACAAGATTTCACTTACGCTCTTTCCATCGTATCCAATTTGGAGATTCAGGGCTTTTCTGATATCCGGGCAAGCCTGATCCTTGAAGAACCCTTTAACGATTACTTCATGCTGTGGGTTTTCGGGGTTTATTCCTCCCCATGTTTTGATGGCAGAGACCAATCTAGTGTAATAATCGGACGGGGTTCGTTTGGTCCCTGCATGACCGACTGGACTTTGGTCCAATTAACGGTGCGTTGTCCGGCGGCCTTTACACCGTCCAAAATGGCCTTTTTAAATAGGTTTAAGCACCAAATACCGTTGGTGGTATTATAGTCCCATTCTGGTTCTACTCTGAGACATTGTGCTGTGAGCGCCTGCAATCCCTGAGGCCGTCCCCTTTGGTAGTCGGGTAGTTCTATGGCTTCCCCGGCTTTAGTTAGAATGTCCGCTTTCTCCGCCTCGTTGAAGAGGGCATTCAGAAGGACGTGGACATCGGGCCAGGTGGGATTGTGTGTGGAGAAGATTGCGCTGACCTGGCGGTGGCACTTGTCCGGGTCGTCCCTCAGTGAGGGCATCTGATTTGACCAAGTTACCAGGTCTGAGGTATAGAAGGGTTGATGCGTGTAAACCATCCGCGGGGGCCCATCAGGTTCGAGAGGGGGAATGGGCAGGGCCCTTAAGGGCATCTGGACCGCAGTAGAACTCACGGTGGAGCTTACTTGGTCAGAAGTCCCCGGAGTCTCTTTATCACAGCCCCGGGTCCCCTTTTCGGAGCCCTGAGGTTCCGTGGGAGCGGGTTTATTCCCGATTTGGGTAGAGTCCTCAATGGTGTTGCGGTGAGTAGAGGAGGGGATTTTAGTTTTAGCTTGCCCGGGGTTTTTAACTTGTTTGGCGTCCCCCTTGTCCTTTCTCGCTTGTAGTCGTGTGACCCTCCTATTTTCAGTGTCTTGTGCCTCATCCTCCTCCCCCGTTTCCTCCCCACTACTAGAGTCGCTGTCGCTGGATGTCGGGGCTCGCGGCGGTGGTCCTTGATAGTAAAAGGGGACCAGGGTCTGTCGTACATCGTCATCTTCGTAAGGGGGGGGCATTGGCAGTCGGCCGGGATTTAATATAGGCAGTTGGTAAGAGGTTGTTCCCTTTGGGGCTTGAAGCATTCTTCTTACTGCCTCAAAGGTGGCCAGGTATTCTAACTGGCGGGGTTTTTCTTCTATCAGGGCTTTCCTTAGGTGGTTCAAGCGTTCTTCATTAAACGAACCTCCCGGTGGCCACCGCAGTTCGGGTTTGGCGGAGGCAGTACTGGCGGGCCAGGTTTTGGAGCAGAGGTCCTCTAATTTTTCCTTAGATAACAATTTGTGGCCAGGAATCGACTTCCAACACGCGATGACGAATTGAAGAGGAGAGTCGGGATCCTTCTGGGAACGGGATGGCTTCCGGGAAGCCTTCCTCCCAGAGTGAGTCCGCTCGTGTTTGGAAGCCTGGGTACCCATAGTATATCTCACGCGTGTCTAGATAGGAAAGAGGAGAGAGGAGGGGGTCGATAAGGATTTGTGGGTCTAGGGCTGTTCGACAAAGGACTTGTAAAAGGAAAGGTCTTTAGTCGCTTGGCAACTTCCTAGGGAGGTTTTAAAGAGCTCTAGCTATCCGGTATTCCTTACTTCCTTTTTCCTTAACCATTCACCTGGGGTCCCTTTTCCACTCTGCCGGTCCCGCCCAATTCCTCATGGGCTATTCCCTCCTGGCAACCTCCTACCTATCGTCACATCTCAGGAAAAGGGGCCCTACTGAACGCCCGCGCCGTGCGGTGCCAGATCGGGTGGTCCCTGGACAGAGGTTTGGGTCGAAAATCCCCCTTGCTTTCGGAAGCGGGCTTACGATACGCGTGGTACGTAGCCCGACCGGTGCGGCTGGGATTGGGATAGAAAGCAAGACCACTTCCTGCCCCCTAGAAAGGACGCTCGGGAAGATCGGAAAGAGAGCTCCAACCCCTTGCTTTCAACTGGGATGCCCGTTTGCGGAGAGTCGGCTATCTTTCAAGTCGGGTCTCTCCGTCTTACCCTTCGGGCTCCCAATTGGTGCGGCTGGCTGGAGAGTTTAGATAAAGAGATAGAGCTCAGAACCCCCCTTTCGGGTCGAGCAGCGGTCCACGATCTCTCTTACTGACTGGACCAAGAGAAAGGCAAGAAGGTACGATAGAGAGGAGGGCAGAGAATTCAGTTGCCAGGAGACTTCCACCCCTTCCCACCAGTGCACTGGATTTTCCTATACTCACGCGTCTTCTACGTCGATCCGATCCCGGGATCGATGAATGAGCCGGCTGGATCCCTTTTGCTCCCCGGCTGAACTCCTGGGGCTCCTGATTACCGCCCGGGAGATGGCCGGAGGTCCAAAAGGGTCTTCTCGGGCAAATTGGCCCGCAGCCGGCTGAAGAATTCGGGGCCTCCGGTCAGCAACCCGGGAGAACCGCTCTGCCCCACGTTGGGCGCCAAGCTGTTACGGAAAATCTGGGTGCGTATTTACCCTGCCACCCAGCCAATCGGACCAGGTCCGTGGATTCTAGCGGAAGAAAAGGAAGCTCAGCCGGACGCAGGAGCAAAATGCGAAGATCCGAGTTTATTGCGCAACAGGTTCAAAGTGGAATTGAACCCCGAGAATGGGGCGACATAAACTTTTAAAAGTTCCCTCCAAGTCCCATAACACAGTGCGCGAAACGTCATGAATACATTATGGGAAGGTTGGGTTTCATGGATTACATCATGAATACATTACACACGTCATGAATATCTCAGAGAAAGGTGGGGTTACACTAATTTACATTTGAGGGAAGGGAGGGGGAATATGCAGAGCGAGGGTCATACACAAATATACATTTCATGAGTACCGGTGGCGGTGGGACAATGGGTTACTGATATGCACCGTCTGCCACCTGGTATTGCCCGGAGGAAGGGCTGGGCAGAACGATCTGACGGGATTAAAGAGTTCCTGTGTACGTGACTTGCCGTCTCGGGGATTATGGAGTCAGGCAGCATCATGGAGTCCTGGGGAAACTGAGTCGAATGACACCAAGAGCGAGAAAATTGGAGCTGTGGTTGATTTTATATGAATTTTGAAAGGTTCTGATGACTTTCAACCTGTTCCGTAGCCTAGATCAAAAGCGGAAGCAGAATGTATCCATTCTTGCAGAAATGGATACATTGTAACAAGGGTTTGACAGTTTTACGAGGTCGGGAGTTTCGGTTCTATTGTTCTCGCCGTGGGGGGCCGTCAGCAGCTCGTCAGGAGGTTAAATGAGGCGTGCAAGAGCTCCCTGAGCTAGCTTCTGCAGGACGAATGCATGGCTGTGATTGGCCAAAGCGTGGCCATAGGAATAAGCAGAGAAGAGAAACACTTGGTCTACTCATTCTAAGTATGGAGCGCAGATAGGCATAGGAAAGGATAGGGAATATATATATATTCGAGCTTATTTCGCTCGGGAAGAGGTCTGGGAAAAGTGTGGTGCTTGTGCAACGGTGAAGGGGGTTTGAGGGTGGGTGTGCGATGGCACCCTTGAGGTCATCGCCTCGGACAGCCAAGAAGAAGGGGGGGATAGGCACCCCCCCCTCAGTCCGTATCACTGTTGAGGTCTTTTGTGTGTGTTTTAATATTTTGTTGGGAGATGCCCAGAGTAGCTGGGGCAATCCAATCAGATGGGTGACTTATTGTTGTTGTTATTATTATTATTATTATTATTATTATTATTATTATTATTATACATGTGAAGCATATTTTCCTCAAAGAATTCTGGGTGCTTTAGTTTGTAAAGGATTTATGGGAATTATATCTCTGTGAGAGGTCAACGAGGAGGAAAAGGGTAACACAAATGTGATTTCAAGGTATAGTGTGTGTATGCTTTTTTGCACACAATGCCCACTGAAATCAACGAAAAAAGATAGACCTGACATTCTTTTCACGTTGATTTCATTGGGCCTAAGGGCAACAAACAGACTGCAGTCCTGTAAATAAATGCTTGTAATTGAATACAGTTGAACTCAATGGGGCTAACTTGCACTGTTAGGGTTTGGCTGCACTGGAGTTTACGGTTTGTATTCGCATTTAATTTGCATAGTCCATCTTATGTTCCCCTCAAATGCAAATCTTTATGCTTTCCCCCTGAAAATTTAGGTTTACCTAATGCAAGGTTAATCCAATAAGTTGGGGGAAATGGGGCTTCATACTATTTGTTTTGGTGAGGGGTTTTTTGGTGGCGGGGGGTGGGGATCAACCGTCACTTTC
The DNA here is from genome assembly GCF_965113315.1 of Podarcis vaucheri. Lineage (NCBI taxonomy): Eukaryota > Metazoa > Chordata > Lepidosauria > Squamata > Lacertidae > Podarcis > Podarcis vaucheri. The sequence goes on from NC_138767.1 coordinate 80,389,274, forward strand.
TGCCACTCTTTCCATGCCCACTACTTGCTCAATTATTTCTTTTCTGGGGGTGCTTGTAACTCGTCCTAGTTCACTCCCCCTTTCATTTCATCTCTCAGAAAACCACACAAGAAAATTTACAATTGCCTATGTGCTTCTGCACACTTTTGAGTGGGTTTAACACACACACCAAAAAGCCCCCTTTGCATGCCCTCTTGATATATATTTTTTGCATAATAGAACCAACACATTAGAAGGAGAAGGCTACTGTTATGAACGGAAATACATGTGAGTGTAGATCACTCTTGTCTAACTCAGCTAAATAATGCTTGAATGTAGACAACCCCTAAGTCTGGAGTCAAATTATGATTTTTAAAATTGTATTCCTTCCAGTAGTATTTATGAAAGCAGAAGATGTGATAGTTGCTAGAAAAGGCCAAAATCAATCATAAATAATAATAATAATAATAATAATAATAATAATAATAATAATAATAATAATATCTTTATTGTCATTGCCCCCTCTTGGGGACAACGAAATTACTTGGCTGCTCCATCCACCCAGGTAGGGCACTCCACACAAAATCAAAACAACTATAAAAACACCAATTAAAACAATACAGTATAATACAGCATAATACAGCAAGGAAGATTAGATGACTTTCAAAGTCCAGGCTTCCCATTCAGGGCCGAGATCGCTCTGGAGAAGAAGCTGTTCTTAAGACGGCTCGTTCTTGTCTTCATCGTCCTGTATCTCTGTCCCGACGGCAAGAGCTCGAAGAGGCAGTGACCAGGACAGTGACATGTGGCAAAAACGTGTCTAATTTAAATTTTCTTGACCTCTGCCCCCTTTTCAGTAACAGCATAACTTGACTGGATGACCACCTGACCAAAATCTGGAATTTGGATGAGATGGCAATTCACTTAAAATCAAATAGTTTTTGGAAAATGGCCTTGTGGGTGAAATTGGGACCCCTGCTGGGCCAAATATGACCTATAAGTGAGATAAAGTTATAGGGCTGCAATTAACTATTATACATTTTATTGTAGGTCAGGTCACCATATCTATATAGATCTGTCAAATTAATTACTTCCAGTGACAACATTATGACTTGTATATTCATTGACCCCCTGTGAGGGCTCATCCACATTTCCGCTTGTTCCGTGTCTAGAAAGCACAATTCTGAGTGGTTTCCCCCTTGCTCCACTCCTTTCCCAGGGAAAACTTGCTCTTTTGTGCTCAGCCAGAGCAAACATCAACCTGGAGAAAACCCGAATTGCTGTTTGCTCCAATTGAGCACTAAAGAGCAGTTTTCCCCAGAAGAAAGCAGCAGGAAAAGATTACGGGTAGATAAGCCCTGAGTTGAATTGAATCTGGTGTTCAGCATTAATTTTATCGTGGTCATCAAGGAGTTGATCGCCTGATGTATAGGCATCACCTTACATTGTTGTGTTAGTAATGATTTAACCTAATCAAGGGGAGGGTTTTCAAATGCATAGTAAGTAACCACACCTACCCGTGTGGACTCAATCTAGATGAGCATGAATGGTTCCAGACTGAGAAAAACTACATTGGTCAGGAAGACTGATTGTAAGAGCCCTGGGTCACAAGTTTGTGTGCTCCTGACTGGGGAAGCCCAGGTAATGTTGGTAATAATAATAATAATAATAATAATAATTATTATTATTATTATTATTATTATTATTATTATTATTTATTTGCACTCCACCCATCTGACTGGGTTTCCCCAGCCCCTCTGGGTGCCTTCTAACATACATAAAAGCATAATTAAACATTAAACATAAAAACATTTAAATCTGGTAGCCAGGATTGTTTTATTAGCTTCACCGAACTGCAGACATTTCTTGAGAAGGTAGACCTAGCCACAGGGATCCATGCTCTGGTCATGTTCATACTGTGCTCCTGTAATGCATTTTATGTGCGGCTGCTTTTAGAGGCAGTCTGGAAACTTCAGCTGGTTCAGATTGTGGCTGCCACAGTCCTAATGGGTGCACAACAGTCAGCTTCACCAGTTCCTGTATTATACCAGCTACGCACTGACTTCTGCTATGTTTCTTGGCCCATTTTAAAGGGCTTAAGCTATAAAACCCTAAACGGGCCTGAGCTGTGTGATGGACCATGTGCACCCAGACCATCCAGACTGCACACTGAGGTCTCAGTCAGAGGCCATCTTGGTGTGTCCGCTGCCTGGGTCTATGAAGTTGGTGGCCATGTGTCAGAGAGGACCTTTTATGCAGTGATTGTTCCTTTGGCACACCCAGTGGAACTGTGCTAACATTGCTGAGCTGCTTGTGTGTCACTCTGACTTGCACCTTTACTTTACTACGTTGTGATTTGGCTGGATTATAGTCAATATGTTAAATGTTTTTAACCATTGTGGTTCCATCATTGATCCTATTAGGGCTTAATTTGATCCAGGGCTCAGCACAGTGCCTGTTTTCTGTGCAAAGGCTTCCGGCCTAGGATATATGAAGTGAGAAGACAGGTCCCTGAACACTGGCATTTTTTCACCAGTGAGTAAACATGGGAATCCCCCCTTGACAGGGCCTGGGGAGGGGCTTCCAGCCTGAGCTGTTGGTCAGGAAGACTTGAGCCCCACTATTTATTCTTCTGTTGACTGCAGGAGGCAAAAGCAAAGCTGAAGTGATGCTCTGGTTCTAAAAGCTGAAAGCAATAAAAAGGATATAATCTGCTAACTTGGAGTTCAGGATTTCAACAGGCAAAGAGCAACAAGTCAGTTTTAAAGAAGAGACTCTAATATTAACAGTGTCTGTTAATGGTCAACTAACTTGCAGAGTTAGCTAAACTGTCCAGATCAGATGTGAGCCAACAGGAAAAGAGAAGTGGGGGGAGGTTCAAACAGGAAAGGATGTATCGGGAATTAGTTGGAACAAAACTGGTAAAATGTGCCTTACGTTGCTGAAGTGAAAATTAGGAACCAGCAAGGCTGGGAGGTAGGTGTACTCTCTCTCAGACTTTTTGTTTGTGTGTTTTGATTCAGTTCTGTGGCTCTCATGGGGCCGACCCTATCATTAGGCAGAGTGAGGTGTTTACTTCAGAACAAGGGCAACAAATTGTTAGCTATTCTAATTTTGTTGTTGTTGTATTTTGACTGTCGGGAAGAGGCACTTGTGAGATTTTTCTGCCTCAAGTGCCAACATAACTTTCCCTACTATGGTCCTTTGACCTTAACGTGAGGTTGGGTGAGGCACCATTTGGCGTTCTGCTTCAACTAGCAAAATGTCTTGGGCTGGCCCTCTCTGCAGCTATTTCAGATACTGGGCAACTAACGCAGCTTTTTGCAGGAAGACTGAATGCATGAGAAGAGAAGAGAAGAGAAGAGAAGAGAAGGGGATTAGTCTGTAAAATAAAATAGTTGCGGTGCCGTGTGTGTGTGTGTGTGTGTGTGTGTGTGTGTGGAATGGCAAACTGATGTAAAACTCAGCTTTTCAGGAATTTGCACAGGCTAGATTATTTTCTCTTCCTAGATTATGAAATCCAATGAACCCTTAAGTCCTAAATCATCCCCCCCCCCCACTTCCATATGCACACTTTACACTGTCTTTCCCCCTATCCATGTAGGTCAAAATGACAGCTGGTGTAGTTTGGGGGTTAACAGAATGAAAGCTGAATGGGTGTAAACAAGAGCTTCCCAGCTGGTGTCTACCACGGGTGTGCAAAGTGGGGGCCATTTTATAATTAAGGAGAAGCAGCGGGAGGGGGCAATTTACTATTGAAAGTTTATTTCCCCGGCCACTTTCTCCCAGCTGTAGGTTAATAAGGGAAAAAAGGGAAAACGGCAGCCGGGAAAGGATGAAACAGCCCCTCCCCCCCATCTCCTGCTTCTTCCCTCCAAATGCACCCCAGCAAATCCTTGGCAATTGATGGCACCCATTTAGTTGGGTTTCTGGTGTTTGCTGCTGAAAAGCAGTTCTCTTCTGGGTGCAGGATGATGGGGTGCCATAGATAGGAATATGGTTATGAGCCTGGGCTGTATCTCTCCTTTTCCTTTGATTCCAGAGAGACAGCAGAAGTCTAATTTTTTTTATCTAGGAGCAATGATTAATTGGATGTGGATTAACAAGTTGAGGTTTAATCATGTAAAGACAGAGAGGTGCAATAGGAGAACTAATCCAGGATTAGCTGCACAGCCTGTTCTGGATGGGGGTTGCTTACTTTAAAATATACGGGGCTTCTTGAAAGATCAGCGGCTTAAGGGTCTCCTGGATCCTGCCTTGGTCCTGGGTGGTCAGGTGGCAGCTATAACTAGGACTGTGTCCATACTCCCATCCAGTCCAGTGTGATCCCAGCACTACTTTGGGAAGATGTGCACCCACAATGTTAGCAACAACCCATATCCTGTATCACATGAAATACTGCATTTTTATGTGCTTCCTCCAAACCAGCTTTGATCCAAAGAAGATTAAGAAGAACCACCACCCATTATTATTATTATTAATGAATTGTAACCATTTTAATTTTACCTTTATTAATTCCCCACATCATTACTCCATACTGAATAATACTAAATTATTCCATCCATGTCCATAGTCCCTCCACTAAGATCACACATTGGACCAGTATTCTATTTTTGTTTCTCATTATATATCTGCTTGTTCATATCCAGATCCATATGTTCAGCTCCGTGTCCTGTTGTGTTTACAATGGTATCCCAATCTCCACCTCTTAGATTAGACCTTCCATTTTTATTTTCCCCAGTCTTTTTCCAGAGATAGCGCCATGGTTTTAATAGCAACATTCTCTTAATTCACTCCAGATTGTATGCAAAGTACTTTCTCTCTACTAAAACTAAAAAAAGGCCAGGAATGAAGACTGAAAGCTTTTTTTCTGCTCTTCACTTCATCAACGCTATATCCAGATAGTTATCCAAATCATTTGTGACTTTATCTTCTACTTCTCCTCTAAATCCTTGTATGGAGGTCATCTCCATTTCCCTTTCCCTTTCCACATGACCACCAGGTTCCTTCCATTTGATCATTTCTTGATCTAGTCCTGCCAACTTTTCATCAGTTTGGTCTGGGGCCTCTGTGTATTCCCCATTTCCATTTTCTGCCTCATATTCCTCTGACTCCTTTTTTCCATTATCATCTGGTACATTTTCTTCATTTTCATCAAACATTGATCAGATCATTTTTAATTGTTCAGCCATCAATTGCTGAACAATACCAACAGTCACTGATTGATCCAAAGGTACCTTCACCATATTAGATGCTTTTAATGTTCTTGTTATTATTAGCCACTCAATCCACCTTAATATAGCCTGCTTAAAAACTATAGTCTTGGACTTCTGCAGCTGTGACTGTTATCTAGAAACAAATTCTTTTTCTCATGAGAGACATTTTCTTGAGTTCTTTAGTGGAAGTGGTAGCTCAGTCTCATAGCCAGAATACTATATCACGTCAGCGACACCAACAGAGTTTGTGTGGTAATTTGCTTTTTATAGAGCTGGTAGTACCTGAAAAAGATGGAGTCCTCAGTAGCAACAGGAGAAGAACAATTTGGCACATCTGTTTCTGAGTATGATGCTGTCACAGAGGGAAAGAATCCTTGCATCTCTCCCTCACACCTGCAACCCAAGCAGAAAACCAGCTGGGAAGAGAACGCCGAGCTACTGGGAGAGAGCACCTCTCCTTGCAAGCTTGTGCCTTTGTCCAATGTGAATGAGAGAATTGCATTGCAGCAGCAGCAGCAGCAAAAAGGTAAGGCCTGTTAACGTCCTCCAGTTGTTTCGCCTCTCCTCAACCCTCAAACATATAATAATAACAATAATAATAATAAAATTAAATTTTCCCCCCAGTAGCACCTTAGAGACCAACTAAGTTTGTTATTGGTATGAGCTTTTGTGTGCATGCACACTTCTTCAGATACCTGAAGAAGAAGAAGAATAGTTCAATCTGCTTCAATACTCATATGTTTCCAGTGAAACTATGTCAATTATGGTAGCATTGCGGTCTAAAAGGGAAAATCACAGGGGTAACGTTGTATTATTTATTTGGTTTTGTTCTTAGAAAAAGGAGTGTCTCAATTGAAGTTCTGTTAAGTAAGGGGATAATTTGCATTCATGAATGCATTCAGCTTGCATTCAACTGGCTGTGGTTCAGGAGATTACTCCTCATGCTTCATTACTTAAATTCCCAGTGTTTCTGCTCATAATATTATTCAACACATTTTTAACAATGGAATATTTCTGCTATACATGATGAAAATATCTTTTTGACATTTCTGATGTTTTAGATAGGTACAATTACTTGGAAGTAAGTTCCATAGTAAGGGACGCGGGTGGTGCTGTGGGTAAAACCTCAGTGCCTAGGGCTTGCCGATTGCATGGTCGGCGGTTTGAATCCCCGCGGCGGGGTGAGCTCCCGTTGCTTGGTCCCTGCTTCTGCCCACCTAGCAGTTCGAAAGCACCCCTAAGTGCAAGTAGATAAATAGGTACCGCTTTATAGCGGGAAGGTAAACGGTGTTTCCGTGTGCTGCGCTGGTGCTGGCTCGCCAGAGCAGCTTCGTTACGCTGGCCACGTGACCCGGAAGTGTCTCCGGACAGTGCTGGCCCCCTGCCTCTTAAGTGAGATGGGCACACAACCCTAGAGTCGGACACGGGCAGGGGTACCTTTACCTTTTTAAGTTCCATAGCGGTACTTACTTCTGAGTTAATATGCATAGAACTGTACTACTGCTGGTATTCTAATTTTTACCACATTTATTTATTTATATTTAGTATATATAGTATAGTCTTTATTCCTTGTCTTTCATAATAAAAAAGTGAAATACTGCAAATATTCACATATCCTTTTGCAAAAGGAAGAGGCATCTGCAAGCCACTGCCAATCAAAGTAGACAGTTCTAAGCTAGATGAAGTAATCTGACTTCAGTATAAGGTAGGTTAATCATATGTTCATATTCACAGTCTACCAAACACATATTTTCAGATTTACCCCTGAAGATAACCATGGTGAGATGTAAGACTGGGCTTCCTGACTCTCCGCTGCAGGGTTATCTGAGAGGACGACTTCGTCTTCTGGAAAACGATGACAAAAAAGCCAGGGCAGTTTTCTGTGTAAGTCATTTACAACCAGTTATTATCTACAATTGCCTTCAGTGCCACAAAATTAAGCTTCCAGGATCTATAATAAGCCATGGGAATTGTTTTTGCACAGCCTGCTATCCTTCGTGTAGAAAATATGGCTGGGCATCCCTGTCTCTGTTACCTGCAAAGCACAAAATGGTCACAACTTAAGGGGGCAATAATTTTAGCTCTGTAGCTGAAGCCAACCTTATTTCTTGGTGCTTTATGATAAAGCAAAGCTGTCAACTTGGCTGCCAACGCTTAGAATGCTATAAAGCTGAAATAACAGCACCTGCTGTATTCTCAGGCCAGTTACAGTATTCATCTTTGAAAGCCCTAAATGGCCTGAGAGGAGGGATATTCACAGGACCACTTGCTGCTTTCAGGCGCCTGGCACAGATAGGAATCTCTTTCCGCCCACTTTGCTTCTCAGGAGGCGTTTCCACCCCCTCCCCACTTTCCTCACAATTCAACCCAAGAAGGATTATTTCAATATGCCGTGAGTGACAGGAAGGTCGTCTCCGGATGAAGATTAGCTCCACCCCACCCCACCCCCACAGTCCTGCTCTCCCCCCCCCCCACTCTCAGCTGCTCCCCCGTCAGCTGAGCCACACAAGGGGAATTGCAGGGAAAGGAAAGTTTAGAATCATAGAATCATAGAGTTGGAAGAGACCACAAGGGCCATCGAGTCCAACCCCCTGCCAAGCAGGAAACACCATCAGAGCACTCCTGACATATGGTTGTCAAGCCTCTGCTTAAAGACCTCCAAAGTAGGAGACTCCACCACACTCCTTGGCAGCAAATTCCACTGTCGAACAGCTCTTACTATCAGGAAGTTCTTCCTAATGTTTAGGTGGAATCTTCTTTCTTGTAGTTTGGATCCATTGCTCCGTGTCCGCTTCTCTGGAGCAGCAGAAAACAACCTTTCTCCCTCCTCTATGTGACATCCTTTTATATATTTGAACATGGCTATCATATCACCCCTTAACCTCCTCTTCTCCAGGCTAAACATGCCCAGCTCCCTTAGCCGTTCCTCATAAGGCATCGTTTCCAGGCCTTTGACCATTTTGGTTGCCCTCCTCTGGACACGTTCCAGTTTGTCAGTGTCCTTCTTGAACTGTGGTGCCCAGAACTGGACACAGTACTCCAGGTGAGGTCTGACCAGAGCAGAATACAGTGGCACTATTACTTCCCTTGATCTAGATGCTATACTCCTATTGATGCAGCCCAGAATTGCATTGGCTTTTTTAGCTGCCGCGTCACACTGTTGGCTCATGTCAAGTTTGTGGTCAACCAAGACTCCTAGATCCTTTTCACATGTACTGCTCTCAAGCCAGGTGTCACCCATCTTGTATTTGTGCCTCTCAATTTTTTTGCCCAAGTGCAATACTTTACATTTCTCCCTGTTAAAATTCATCTTGTTTGTTTTGGCCCAGTTCTCTAATCTGTCAAGGTCGTTTTGAAGTGTGATCCTGTCCTCTAGGGTGTTAGCCACCCCTCCCAGTTTGGTGTCATCTGCAAATTTGATCAGGATGCCCTTGAGTACATCATCCAAGTCGTTGATAAAGATGTTGAATAAGACCGGGCCCAAGACAGAAGCCTGTGGCACCCCACTAGTCACTCTTCTCCAGGATGAAGAGGAACCATTGATGAGCACCCTTTGGGTTCGGTCAGTCAGCCAGTTACAAATCCACTGAGTGGTAGCATAGTCAAGCCCGCATTTTACCAGCTTCTTTACAAGAATATCATGGGGCACCTTGTCAAATGCCTTGCTGAAATCAAGGTAGGCTACATCCACTGCGTTCCCTTCATCTACCAGGCTTGTAATTCTGTCAAAAAACGAGATCAGGTTAGTCTGACATGACTTATTTTTCAGAAATCCATGCTGACTATTGGTGATCACAGCATTCCTTTCTAGGTGCTCACAGACTGTTTGCTTAATGATCTGCTCCAGAATCTTCCCTGGTATTGATGTCAGACTGACTGGGCGGTAATTATTTGGGTCCTCTCTTTTCCCCTTTTTGAAAATAGGGACAACATTTGCCCTCCTCCAGTCTGCTGGGACTTCACCTGTTCTCCAGGAATTCTCAAAGATGACTGCCAGTGGTTCTGAGATCACATCTGCCAGTTCTTTTAATACTCTTGGATGCAGTTCATCTGGCCCTGGAGACTTGAATACATCTAAACTAGCCAAATATTCTTGTACTATCTCCTTAGTTATTCTGGGCTGTGTTTCCTTTGCTGAATCATTTGCTTCAAATTCTTCAGGTCGGGCATTGTTTTCTTTATCGGAGAAGACTGAGGCAAAGAAGGCATTGAGGAGTTCAGCCCTTTCTGTGTCCCCTGTTTGCATTTCACCATCTTCTCCTCTGAGTGACCCCCACTGTTTCTTTGTTCTTCCTTTTGCTACGGACATACCCATAAAAGCCTTTTTTGTTGCTTTTAACCTCTCTTGCAAGCCTGAGTTCATTCTGTGCTTTAGCTTTTCTGACTTTGTGTCTACACGTGCTGGCTATTTGTTTGAATTCCTCTTTGGTGGTTTCCCCCCTTTCCCATTTTTTGTACACATCCTTTTTTAATCTTAATTCAGTTAAAAGTTCTTTAGATAGCCACCCTGGCTTCTTTAGGCACCTTCCATGTTTCCGTCTCATTGGTATTGCCTGACCTTGTGCTTTTACTATCTCCCTCTTAACAAACTCCCAGCCATCATGAACTCCCTTTCCTTTTAGTATTCCTGTCCATGGGATCTCACCCAGCACTTCCCTAAGTTTTATGAAGTCGGCTTTCTTAAAGTCAAGAAATTGAGTCCTAGTATGCTTGGCTGCTCCTTTCCGCTGTATAGTAAACTTCAGAAGAGCATGATCACTCGCGCCTAATGATCCTTCCACTTCTACCCCACTAACCAGGTCATCAACATTGGTTAGGACCAGATCTAAAATGGCTGTTCCTCTTGTTGCTTCTCCCACTTTCTGGACAATGAAGTTGTCTGCAAGGCCAGTGAGGAATCTGTTTGACCTTATGCTCTTGGCTGAGTTTGACGTCCAACAAATATCCGGGTAATTGAAGTCCCCCATTACTACTATCTCCCTTCCTTTTGCATGCTTGGCCATCTGTTCCAGGAAGGCATCATCTATGTCCTCCATTTGGCTTGGGGATCTATAGTAAACTCCCACAATGAGGCCACTGTTATTCTTCTCTCCCTTAATTTTGACCCAAATGCTCTCACTTTGGCTTTGAGGTTCTAAATCTTGGATCTCTTCACAGGTATACACATCCCTGACATATAACGCCACTCCTCCTCCTTTCTTGTCTGGTCTGTTTCTCTGAAATAGATTGTATCCCCCCATTATTATTATTATTATTATTAGTGCCAGTTCCTTCCCTCCCCCTGCCTGGATTCTGATGCATCCCCACCACCGCTGCTATTAAGTTTAATAGTAGCAAGGGGCCCAGTTATCATGGGGAAATGCAGGGGAAGGGATATTTAAGCAGGCAAGAGGTGTGGGAGAGAAAGGGTGTGAAGTACCGCTAATCCTTCCCACTGCCATTTCTGGCTCAGTCCACTGCTGAAAGATTAGTCCAAGTCCAGCCTTCTTTGCCTCTGCTGGTGAAAACTTTCCTTCCTCTTCACTGCCCCTTGTGCTGCTCAGCTGAGTGGAGCATCCAGGTCAGGTTGGTGAGAAGGGACCTGGACAGCAGACAAAATTTAGGATTTGTCTAGAGGGCCCCCACTTCTTTTTCCTGCAGCTTGGCTGGGTATGTTGTGGCCCATGTAAGATCATAGATTGGCACTGAAGCAGCCCAGGGAGTGCAGATTGCACACTTCTGAACAAGAAATAGAAAATGGCATGTTTCTAGGAGACTCTGCATACTAACCAGACAATGTGCATATTACCCAGCAAATGTACCAAATGTAATTGACACATGCCCAAACCTCTTTGGAGATTCTAGATTCAGGTGGGTAGCCGTGTTGGTCTGACGCAGTTGAAATAAAAAATAAAAAATAAAAAATGGTCCAGTAGCACCTTAGTTTATAAGGTGCTACTGGACAATATTTTATTTATTTTTATTTTTATTCCCTTTGGAGATTATGCATCATATCTGGAAAATGTATAAAACTCAGTAAATATATGCTCATTTCCCATGACCTGTTGGAAATTACGTATATTGACTGGGAATATGGAATTCTTTCTTCACGAAAGGTTTGTTTGTTTCATACAATTTATATACCACTTGATTATAAAATAAAAATTAAAAAAATCTCAAAGCAATTTACAAAACAATACAATGATCAGTAAAAAAACAGTTAAAATTATTTAAAATGTTCAAATTAATTAAAACAGCAATAAGCTAAAAATGGATTGAAACATATGTGAACATTCTGCATATCTGGTTAGTCTTTGTCTAAACAAAAATGTTTTTAGTAGGCACTGAGAAAAGTCCAATGAAGGTGCTTGCCTGATGTCAGTAGGCAGGCGTCTCAAATTGTGAGTGCTGGCACGCTAAAAGATTGATTTCTTTCGAACACTGAACAATTATTATGTAGCACCTGTAGCAGTGCCAGTTCCGCAAATCGAAATGGTCTGGTGGCAGATTTGGCATAAGGTGATCTCAAAGATAAACTCGCAGGATTATGTGCACATTCTCTGAAACCTGGTGACTCTGCGCAATGGCCAGTTGTGTACATTGACCACTCAACTTACATTCCTATTAACACATGCAGGGCTTTTCTTTCCAGCTGGAACTCACCAGAACCGAGTTCTGGCACCTCTTTTTTAAGGAAAAAAGCCCTAGTTGCAAAATACATGTATGCTTTTTTGCTTTACTCGGTGCAGCTGGGTTGCTCTTTCTCACTCCAATCACTAATGTAGCTTCCGTAGGTCTGTTTCTCTTGGGGCAAACTTGTGGTTTAATTATTTCCACCATGGTTTTTTCTCTTTTAGCTCAAATATGATTTAACTGGTTCCTTCCATAGGACTCACATACAGTGGTGCCTCGCAAGACGAAAAGAATCCGTTCTGTGATTCTCTTCGTCTAGCGGTTTTTTCGTCTTGCGAAGCAAGCCCATTGAAGGATTAGCGGATTAGCGCTATTAGCGCTATTAGCGGCTTTTAGCAGCTTATCTGCTGATCGGATCAGCTGATAAGCGGCTTAGCGGCTTAGAAAAGGGGGGAGGAGGAAAAAAACCCAGCAGGAACTCGCAAGACATTGTCGTCTTGCGAAGCAAGCCCATAGGAAATTCGTTTTGCGAAGCACCTCCAAAACGGAAAACTCTTTCGTCTAGCGAGTTTTCCGTCTTGCAAGGCATTCGTCTTGCGGGGCACCACTGTATATGTATTTTCTTCATCTGTATTGGAACTGTTTTTAAATATATATATATATATTAAAGATGTTGCAAAGAATTTGCACTGTTTCATGACTTGTTCGCTGCCCTGGGCTCCCTTGGGAGGAAGGACAGGATATAAATTTAATCAAAAGCAACAATCAGCAACACATGGGTGTTTTTGCCTTTCTTAGGAGTTGTCTGCCAGGCTGCTGTCCATTCACAGTGAAGACCAACTAATAGTGGTGACATTTTGGACCTTTGAAGAAATCTGGAAGTTTGTAACTTATTATTCCCTTGGTAAAGCACTTCTGCCTATAGGAAAGTTAAGATTTTTTGTGATTGTTGCTATTGTAAATATAAGTCCTCATAGTACATTTCTTCATAGTAAGAAATATAAACCAGCTTTTTTCAATGCTTGCTATTTTTTCTGCTTTCTTTTTTGGAAACATGCTGTTTGATTTTTACAGGTACCAAAGGGCTTGAAAATGGAAGGGTTTTCAACATCTTTGCTCATTACTCAAAGTGAAAACACTTGTAAGGATGAAATATTTATCAGCATAGCTTCCACTAGATAAAACTGAGGGCTGTAAACTCTCCATGTCTGTTTGGCTGAAGATGGGTGTCATAAACTAAAAGTAGATAATTGAGCACTATGATGACGATGACAATGATATTTTATTTATTTTATTTTATTTTATTATACCCTGCCCTTCATCTGTAGATCTCAGGGTGGTTCACAACATAAAATTACAAAATAAAAAGCACAAAGTACATAATAAAAGTAAGAACAAAAAACAAACTAACAGTCCCCCACCCAACAACACATTTAATAGGGCACCGGGTGTTAATAAGCCAAAGGCCTGATTGAAGAGGAACATTATTGCCTGGCGCCTAAAGGTGTATAATGAAGGCGAACTTCACTGGGGAGAGCATTCCACAGACAGGGAGCCACTGCAGGGAAGGCCCCGTTCTCACGTTGCCACCCTCCGGACCTCTCGTGGAGGAAGCACGTGAAGGAGGGTCTCAGATGATGATCTCAGGGTCCGGGTAGATTCATATGGAAAGAGGCAATCCTTGAGGTATTGTGGTCCTGAGCCATTTTAAGCCTTTATAGGTCAGAACCAGCACTTTGAATTGGGCCCGAAAACTAATTGTCAGCTACTGTAGTCCAGCCAGGATCCGTTTAATGTGCCTGAACCATTTTGCCCCAGTAATCAATCTGGCTGCCAAATTCTGCAGCAGCTGAAGTTTCTGAACCATCTTCAGAGGCAGCCCTACGTAGAACATGCTGCAGTAATCTAACTTTGAGGTTACCAGAGCATAGAGCAAATAGTTTTTATTCTCCATGCTTGCTTTCAAGTCCTTTTTCTTTAGTTTTAAAATGTTTGTTTCATCTCTGTTACGACAAATGAACTGAATTCAGAAATGCATAAAAAGTAGGTTACATGCACAGCCCTCTTGCCCTAGTTTTCAAAATCAGCCCCCTAAAGGGTTCATATCATCGAGGGTGGGCAGAATTAGTTTATGGATGAAAGGGGTTCAAATAACCTTTGCTGTCTTTGCTTCCAAAAGGTTATAGCAGACACAAACACTATGCAGATTAGAAAAAAAACATTATCAGTCTTATTCCCAGCGAAAACATGCCCTGGCCAGGATATTTTATTTCTAGGCCACCTTTTAAGGCAAAGATCTCGCAAGACAGTTCACATAAAACTGTTACAAAATGATAAGATGCATTTCAATAAAAAAACACAACAGCAATCTAAAACAGTGATCTTGGAACTACTCACAGGTCAGCTACACCTTGTTACCTGCCCTTGTTTCTGCTATTACCGGCTTTATGAAAAAGGGACTTTTAAAAAAAACCCACTTACACTGAAAAAATTTCTTCGGCAGGTTTTTTAAATCATTGTATGGAGAATCTGTTGCTAGATGATTATTTCTGGCTCTCTTCATCAGAGGAATCAGTTGGAATTGATGTTAGTCTTGATGAGGAATGTCTTGGTATGATATACAGAGGCCTATTAATTCAAGAAGGTACTGAGTTTGTATTAGTAATTGTCTGGAAATACTAAATATTCATGGAGTTAAATTACATGATGATCTTTGGGAACAAATGTTGAATATTCCATATTACAAAATGCCGCGGTGTGGGGGCCCCTCTCAGCAGACGGAGGAGCTTCCAGCCAGGGGTCCAACTCTTCAGGGCAAGGGGGTTAGTGGAAAAAGGGGAAAAACATTTCCCTGCGTGGTTTTCCTGAAACCCCTGTTTGCCCAGGACTTGATAGTGGGGTGGGAGAGCTAAAAATAATGCCAATATATTTCACATCCAGCAACCAGTGCACCCCATTGGTTTCAGATAGTACATGAGTAGTGGAAGACAGGAGTGCCTGGCGTGCTCTGCTCCATGGGGTCACGAAGAGTCGGACACGATTAACAACAACAGATGAGTCTAAAGAGCCTGGGATACAAATCTTCACGGCCCTCTAGTGGCTATGGTGGCTCATTTACCCAGAAGTAATGTATTTACGCAGGTGGCGCTGTGGGTTAAACCACAGAGCTTAGGACTTGCTGTTTAGAAGGTTGGTGGTTCGAATCCCCGCGACGGGGTGAGCTCCTGTTGCTCGGTCCCTGCTCCTGCCAACCTAGCAGTTCGAAAGCACGTCAAAGTGCAAGTAGATAAATAGGTATCGCTCCGGCGGGAACGTAAACAGTGTTTCCATGCACTGCTCTGGTTCGCCAGAAGCGGCTTAATCATGCTGGCCATATGACCTAGAAGCTGTACGCCGGCTCCCTCGGCCAATAAAGTGAGATGAGCGCCGCAACCCCAGAGTCGGTCACGTCTGGACCTAATGGTCAGGGGTACCTTTACCTTTACCTAGAAGCATATACTTGATTCTGACCAAACTAAGCCTTCTAGAGCACAATATACATCAGGATCACACCTCCCACACACCAAATAAACCAACAACCCATAGAACCACAGAATCATAGAATTTTAGAGTTGGAAGGGGTCCACCAAAGGTCATCTAGTCCAACCCCTGCAAATACGACCATAAAACCTTCATCACCACCCCTTATTTGATTTAACTGCATCAAACATAAAAGAAAAGACAATGGTCAGAGTGTACTTCATGTTTCAGAGAGAGAAACAGGGTTTGCCACAGGGTCTGGGTTGGCTCATTTGGGGTTCATTTTATGTGGCTCATGTTAAAATGACTGCAAAAATACTTGATATGTTTTCAAATACAGCTTTTTTCTTAAGGTACCTTCTTTGTATATCATAATGAAAACGTAAGTGAGAGAAGAGCTGCAGACGCTGGAGTCGCAATTCACCAGCTAAATTGGTCCGCTACTGAGAAAGCACCTGAAGAAACGGGGGGAAACCTCGCTAAGGGCTTGCCAGAACCCCTGATCCCGTTCCATCAGTAAGTCTCTGAACTTAACTTTCAGTTCCACCTGTGTGCGCACGTGTACTTGCAAATATACACCAAATGGCTGTTCTGTAATAAAAGTACATGCTCATTTCTTCATAATTTCCTCCCAGTTTTACAGCAGATGGAGAAGGATTAATATTTAAATGTTTTGATGTCTAGTGAAAGTGACAGCATTTTCTATGTATGGCAGGAATTGTTATCTCCTTGAACGTATGCCATATCCAACCTGCACACAAAATATAGCCATTTGTCTAAAAAAAGAAAAAGAAAAAGATTGGCCAGCTTACCATACAAAACAAACATATGAAAAGAGTGTGCAACAGCAGAGGTGTTCAGAAGACACAGACGCCCTGGATTTGTTCCATGAATGTTTGAGGGTAGCAGTAGGATCACGTGGGCCCTTCCACGTTGACACATGACTCTTGGCCATGCATGCAGCACCAGCCTGAAGAGGGCAGAATTCCACCTTCCTTCTGAACGCACAGCCTTCCATGTGTGGTAACTCACTGCAGACAAGCATGGCTTGCAGGCATGTTCCAAATGCCATCTCAAGAATTCACTGAATGCAACAGGGAATTGTTTTGCATAACCCTGATGTTGCTTTGCTTTTTTAATTGATGGCTTCCGATGATGAAATGAGCGGTCTTGAAAGCTCTGCCATTTTCCATTTGGAATAAACATTGCTATATAGAATAGTGCGTAGGGCTTTAGGTTATCAGCTTTATATGCTAAAAACTAAGTTTAACATTTCACAGTGAATATTTTAACATAGCTCTCTTGCAAATCTAAATTTAGCAACAGCAGTTAGATAATATATATAAGCAGCCACAATCCAGCAGAGTTAAGTGTGCCTTGAACAGTGGTGTTTTGCATCACCAGGAAACTGTATTAATATGCTCCATCATTTCTCTACATTTCTGCCTTTGGTGCACTTTCCCTTTCTTATAACCAAATGAGCACTGAAATTGACCTGTTGTTAAAATTGCTATTACTGTTATGGCAGGCCAAGCTAATTTCCTTGAACCTTTCCCATGCTAGATGGTTTCTGAAAGAAAACACAGACTCTGCTGATTTTGCTGTAAGAAATGAATCTGCAGCCACAGATCAAATAGGTAAGTAACTGCTATTAAGACAGAGGTTGTAATAGTTCTGATGAGTTGTGACAAGAACGGAAATGAGAAAACTCCATTTTGTGCCTTGCAGTTCGAAAGCACCTCAAAGTGCAAATAGATAAATAGGTCCCGCTCTGGCGGGAAGGTAAACGGCGTTTCTGTGCGCTGCTCTGGTTTACCAGAAGTGGCTTAGTCATGCTGGCCACATGACCCAGAAGCTGTATGCTGGCTCCCTCGGCCAATAAAGTGAGATGAGCGCCGCAACCCCAGAGTCGGCCACGACTGGACCTAATGGTCAGGGGTCCCTTTACCTTTATGAGGTAGGGAAAAACCCCACAGAACCATAGCCAATCCGTCTGCTGGTAAAAAAAAAATTCTCTCAGGCCTTGAGAATCAGCAACCAGCTGTGCCCAGAGCAATGCTGGAGGTGGGATTCCCCTGTAAAAGGAGACTATACTACAGAAGAAAGCGGTGGGTGGGGAGAGCAGGCGTGGGCCTCCTTTTCCGCCCTGGGAGCAGACTGACCAAGGGAGTCTCCATCAGCTCCACTCCCAGGCGCTGCCCAGAGAAGCCAGAGCCCTGTCTCTGATTGGTTCCCTGGTTTGGGAAGCCCCTTCCCCACAGCCAGGCAAATCACATGGGGAAAGACTGTGGTCCCTCCTAGCACTGTGTGCTGCTGCAAACTGGGCTCTCTGGTAAGCTGGGAATTTATACTGACAAAAACGGAATGGCAGACAAAATTATCTGAGTATGCTGAGATGGCAAGATTGACAGGGAAAGCTAGGAATCAAATAGATCAACAATTTAACAGAGAATGGGATAAATACAGGCGATATTTAAAAGATCACTGTAAACATGTAAAATCTTTGGCAGGCTTTGAATGACTCTTGCAATGTGATATAATTCTTGGACGTATTGGATAACTGCAAAATAGATGCTGTTTAATATGCAGTTGATATAGAAATGTAGAGAGCCCAGGTTGGGAAGGAGGGAAGTCTCAATACAGGAATAAATTTACCTTATTCCCAACGTTTTTTTAATTATTTTATTTACACTACTGATGGAGAGTTACAACTGTGATTCATTGCATAAAATCAATAAAGATTAAATAAAAAATAAAAAGTTGGGAATTTGACCTTGTGGCAATGCCTGTGCTTTGAAACCAGTTTGCCCAGGACAACCAGCCATGTTGCATCATTGTTTATCATAGGAGCCCCCCCCCCCGGCGGTTTTGCCTTTGCCCCACTGCTTTCCCCCAGGAAATCCACTCTTTAGCAATAAACCAGAACAAACGGCAATCACAGAAAAACCCAGTTGTGTTTGTTCCGATTCAGCACTAAACTGCAGGTTTTCTCGGGGAAAGTAGCATGGCAAGTGGAAGTGTGAATAAGCCCTATGTCAACGCTGCGAAGCTGGCTTGGGTGTTTTATACTTTGTGTTGGTGTGTTGTATATTTATATAGTTTTGTTGTCTGTCTGTCCTCTATCATTGCTTGGTTCTCCCCCTTCCACTTCTTCTCATAGCAACCCTCAGGTTTTGAGGTACTATTGTCCAAGTCACACAGTGAGCTTCAAGGCTGAACTGGCCCTAACCAGTCCTAGGCTGTGTCGTGATTCAGATGGGAACATAATCTCACAAATGGGTCATTCAGATCCAATATTATTGGGGCCTGATTGGATTTGGATTTGATATCCCGCCTTTCACTCCCTTTAAGGAGTCTCAAAGCGGCTGACATTCTCCTTTCCCTTCCTCCCCCACAACAAGCACTCTGTGAGGTGAGTGGGGCTGAGAGACTTCAAAGAAGTGTGACTGGCCCAAGGTCACCCAGCAGCTGCATGATTCCCATTTTTCACTCTCCATATTAATTGTTATTCCCCTGCTTGCTATCCACATCACTGGAGAAAATATCCTCTCTGTCTTTTGTTTTATTTATGTTTTGTCCCTCCCCGTCCCTCACTCTCCTCAGGAAAACCTGTTCTTTAATGCTGAATCAGACCAAATGGCAATTTGGGTTTTCTGCAGTTTGCCATTTGACATTTTCTGAAGGTTGCCATTTGGGTTTTCGCGGGGAAAGCACCGGGGGGGGGGCACGAGTGCTCAGACAAGGAGCTTTAAAGCGAGAAACATGGCATGAAAGGAAGTCTGGACAAGCTCTAAGTTTCTAGCATTAAACCGCAGCTTGCTTGGCTTTTAAACAATATATTTGCACAATTCTGATTTAAGAGAATTCTGCAGGATTTGTAAGAATTAAAACAATTTGAGGCTTCTTAGTTCTCTGAATAGGGTGCGTGCATGTGCCAAATGTCCTGTAAAGTCAGACAATTCCTCTCTCCCAGCCATCTCCAAACAACACCTTAGAACAGCTCAGGAACATTGTGCTGCTGAGAATGGGGAGGGGAATCAAATCACTTAGATCATATAGGAAGATGAGCAGGTGAATGAATCCTGGGTGTGTTAGCTGACATTTTGGGGTCTTTCAATAGTGTTGCCTAAGTAGATACGGGAACAAAGTTGACTTCTGGGTTTGTGGGAGGGTCTGGCCTCTGTGTTTTTATCTCTGATATATGGCCTGTTGTTGCTGCTGTGAGTAACTACTTTAGTCCACATTGGGGCAGGGGGATCCCTGCTTATCATTACTGGGAGTCCCTGGGAGTCACCACCTGCAAATGCTACTGTTTGCTGTAACTGAGAATGGCTGTGCTGACACTAGAGTGGCAGGGGGTTGGACTCGATGGCCCTTGTGGTCTCTTCCAACTCTAGGATTCTATGATTCTATGAGTGGCAGGGGAAACCCAGCCAGGTGGGCAGGGTATAAATAATAATAAATTATTATTATTATTATTATTAGTCACCTGTAGCATCCAATTATGGCATGCAGCTAGTCCCACTCAACCCAGCTAAATCACCTCTTTCCTCTTTGTTACATCAAAATCTATTTACTCTTATTTCTCATGTGACTTGTAATACTAAAAGTAATGATGTTGACAACATATTGCTTTGATACCTTATTTTAAATAAGTTATTGTATTTCCCAATTCTTTGTTATTCAGCCACAGGATTTTCTGTAGCAATTGTTAGCCACGAAAGTGCTGTGCCTGAGGAAATTGGCTTCCAGAAAGGAGACAGAATTGAAATTATTGGCTACTTTATGAAATGCATGAAGTGGTTTGTGGGAAGACATGCCCCTACTGGCCAAGTTGGT
Organism: Podarcis vaucheri; assembly: GCF_965113315.1. Classification (NCBI taxonomy): domain Eukaryota; kingdom Metazoa; phylum Chordata; class Lepidosauria; order Squamata; family Lacertidae; genus Podarcis; species Podarcis vaucheri. Next base: position 80,409,439 of record NC_138767.1, read on the forward strand.
TTTGTGCAGAGTAGCCATGTCAAACCGGATGACTTCGAAACGACTGCAGCAGAGTAAGTACTATGGATGACCATAAAGCCAGGCAGTTACTCTATCCACCAACAAATTCCACTTTTAGGAATGTTTCTACTGCTGTGCATCGGAGGTCATGAATGCACATCTTTTACTCCAAATTTGGGCATTAGAACATAGAAATCAAAAGCTTTCTAGCTAACTATATTGCAGTAGACACAGGGATATTCTGTTCTCCAGTTATACTTACTGCACTCAAAGGCTAGAAGTGACTTCCATTCATGGGTGTAGCCAGGATTTATGTTAGTGGGGAGCAGGCTTCATGTTAGGGGGGGCAGAACCTCAGTTAGTTAAGTATTTTTATTGATTTACTTGATTTGGGGGGGAGCAGCTGCCCCTCTGCCCCCCCCGGCTATGCCCACTAGGTATGTTTACTTGAGGAAAACTAGAGAGAATTTTGGAATAATAGCTATTTCCAAGTGGCAGTTGAGACTGGAAGCCTTCAAGCACAGAACTGACAGGTTAGCTCAAAGCAGTGCAGAATGCGAGATGCAGGATCATTATCCCTGGGTTTGGCTTTGGTTTTGGTGCTCTTGTTCCATGCTTAGGGCTTCCACAGCCAAAACAGCATCTTCAAGACCCAGCACAGCTCTCTGCCCCATTCACTTTCTTCCTTTCTGACAGCCTCTACTTTCTGAAGGCCAAATGTATAAGTTTTTCCCCCTTGTTTGACTGCTCCTCTTGTTCATAGCCAAGGACAGATTAAGGTAGTTGAGGGCTCAGGCACCCTTCCCAAAATGGCCTCCCCCAGGAACACATGAAACAAGCAACCACAAAATAAATATTGTAGTATCTTTCACAGTTTCACAAGTCCCAGCAAACCCTCCCCCATTTATTTTTATTTTTTGCCAAACTTGACATGCAAAAATAAGACACTCTGAGCATGTGCAATTTCACGTTTTAAACACCCTAAATTCATCATTGTGTTTGCTCACTTCCTGCCTTTCGGTTTGGGGGCGGCTCAGGGGCGGCTGAAACGACCCCCGTGGGCCTTAGGTTGCCAACCTCTGCCCTAACTCCTCTGTGTCGTGTGCTTCCTTCAGACCACCACGCCTGGCTTTCTTTGAAGAGGAGCATTCTGTTTCTGCAGAAGAAACTGCCCTTTTGGAAGAAAATGTGGTGAATCTCTTGGGACAAACATCACATTATAACATTTGCAATTTATATCAATTAGGTAAGCAACTCCAGTGTTGTGTTCTTATCTGCATGTCCACACCTTTCATTTTGTGCTGTGGAATATCCAATAAAATGCCAATGTGGAATATCCAGTAATATTGTTTAAGTCTCACTGAGCTCAAAACAACTTAACTGTATCAACTTTCAGATTCAACAACTTGAGTTATTCTGGAGAAAGCTAAAGTCTATTACAGCTAACCCCAAAAAAAATTTTCCGCAAAACATCCAAGTATAAAGACAAAAACCATCCATATGCCAATTAATATACAATAAGGATAAAATCCTCATTAAATATAAAAACTGCTGTCTCCTGGCTTTGACCTTTCAGCCTTCCTAGTGGCTTCTTTTTGCAAAAATATCACATCAAACAACATGCAGAAGCCAATGATTTCATTTTCATTACAGTAGCTGTTAAGACTTAAAATCATGAGCAAGTTGTTCAGAATTCATATTCTGCCTTGCTCCTGTTCCTTCAGCACACCACAAATGAATTACAATTTCTACTGGCTTCATTCTGTGAAATTTCAGATTCTTATTTACAAAATATATGCAATAGGGCTATTGTGATCCAGGGTTGTGCTTAATACACCAGAAAATGACCAGGTGGATTTAATGAAAAGGATTGTGTTTATATTGCATATTTTGTGTAGTTCCATCCTCTGCAATAACTACGGCGATGGGGTGGCTTAAATGTTTTTCCTTCTATTATCAGATGGCCAGGAAGATTTTGAATTGGAGAAATCTACCGAGCGAGGTAAAAGGGCAAAGCAGAGGGATTATCAATATGTGCATCTCCCTGCACCCCGACCTGTTCAAAGTGCAAACAGCTGCATTGGACTGTGGAAAAGGCCCTGCAGGAAGCAGTTCAAGCCTTTCCTGGTGCCCTTTCCCCGACTGGAATCCTGTCCGCTCTTTCCTCTGTCTTCCCTAGTTTGGTCCAATGTTTTTCTTGTAGTTCTTGATATTTCTTCTCGTGCAATGAGATAAATGTATATCAACAATGTAATGCAGTTTACTTTTTCCTCTGAAAAGCAGATTTTGCCGTTTGTTGAGCAGGTGCTGGCTGCTTTGGACCAGACCTGATCTTATTATTTCTGTTGCTATTTTCAGGTGGGATTCCGTTCCATACGGGCAAATTCCAGGTTGTGCCATTGCAGTTGATTGCAATGTCTTACACAACAAGCCACTTCCCCAAAATATCAGGCTTCTTGCAAAAAAGAAAGTGACAGAGAAATGGAATGTGATGTTTGAGATAGCACTTGCTTGCATGCAACACCCTCTAGTCTCCCCACAAACCAATCAGAATGAATGCTCATGAAAGAGCAAACATTGTCTAATCTCTCTGCAGACAAATCAGGATAAATGTCCCATAAGCAGGTCTTCTGCTGTAAGTGCTCTGAGAATGTTATTGGATGTTGCTTGTGATATATATATATATATATATATATATTTGCTTTCGTAGATTTTCACGGGTACAGGAATGCAGGTTTTGGTGTCTTCGGGTGTCTTCCCGTGTAAGAGTCGGGGTGTCTGTGCGACGTTTCGACGAGGTCTCACTCGTCATCTTCAGGCTGGTGCTTTCGGCTTCTTGTTACTGGAACAGAGCAGAATCTGGTGTTTGAGTTCCTATAAATACTGTTGAGGGGTGTGGTGTATAGCCTCCAACGTTCTGGGCAGAGAGGAAGTTCCTAGATTAGTGTGCCTCTTCTTCTTTTGTTCCTTAATTACTTGAGGGATATCTTGAGTGATTTCATGAGTGATATTCTGAATACCACTGGGAGGGTCATTAAGTGTAGATTAGTTGCTAAAGCTTTTGTGTCTTGACCTCTTGAGCTTGTGAAGAGTTTTTCTGAGAAGATGGCTGTGCTGCATTTAGTTGTGCTCTGGCTTGGCTTCGTGTATAGGGGCGAGCTGTGGTTTTGTGCCTTGTGCCAGCCAGATCTGTGTAGGGATTGCAGGGGGGTGCAGCATCCGGAGGTGCCACTATAGTTTGGCTACTGGATGGAGTCTGTAATATGTCTGTGGAGAGGGTCTGGGTTTGGGTCTGGTGTGGTTGATTGGTGACGGCGTTCTGTGTGCCTCTGGTTCTGGTGTCGGTTTTTGTGGGGAGGGCTAATTTCCAGATGTCTGGCAGGCGGGACGTGTCGTCACGCTTGTTCATGTTGTGAGGGTGTTTCTCTATCTCGATGGCTTCCATGATTATTCTCTTGTGGTGATGTTCCATGTTAAAGAGCAATTTGGAATCTGCAAAATTAATTTCGTGTCCTGTTTCTTTCATGTGTTGGAAAAGAGAGGAAGTTTTTTCTTCTTTTTTGACGGCATTCTTGTGTTCTGCGATACGTGCATTTATTCGTCTGTTTGTTTGTCCAATGTACGTGGCTGGGCAGACTTTGCAGGGTATTTCATAGACCCCTTGGTTTTCCAGCTGGATTTTGTCTTTTGGGTTTCTGAGGATATTGGCTATTTTTTGGTTGGTGCAGAAGGCTGTTTTGATATTGTGTTTATGGAGGATTTTGCTGATTTTGTCTGTAGTGCCCTTGATATAAGGAAGGAGGGCCATGCCATTGTTTTCTTCTGTGTCTTGGTTTTTGGGGGGTGTTTCTTTTTGGATTAGCTTCGTAACCCTGTTTTTCTGGTATCCATTGGCGATTAACACATTTGAGAGATTCTGTAACTCAGTTGTCAAGTGGTCTTTGTCAGCCAGGCGTTTGGTTCTGGAGATGAGAGTCTTGGCTACGGAGTTTATTTGTGCAGGGTGGTGGTGTGATTGTGCATGTAAGTAGCGGTTGGTGTGTGTTTTTTTCTGGTAGATAGTGTGTCCTAGGGAGCCATCAGGTTTTTTGTAGATTAGGACATCAAGAAAGGGGAGTTGGTTGTTGTCTTCTATTTCCATAGTGAATTGTATTTTGGGGTGTAGGCTGTTGAGATGTGTGAGGAAGCTATCTAGTTTTTCTTTCCCGTGTGGCCAAATTACAAAGGTGTCGTCAACATATCTGAGCCAAAGTTTGGGTTTGTGTTCTGACTTGTCTAAAGCATTGGTTTCAAAGTGTTCCATGTACAAATTTGCGATGACCGGTGAGAGGGGTGATCCCATAGGTGCTCCTTCTATCTGTTTGTATCTTTGTCCATTGTGGATGAAGTACGTGTTGGTTAGGCAGTGGTTGGTCAGGTCCAGGATGTATTTGGGGGGGTTGTATTTGTTTTGAATGGCTGTCAAGGCTTCATTAATGGGCACTTGAGTGAAGAGAGATACAACATCGAAGCTCACAAGTAGGTCATCGGGATGTAGGTATTGCTTCTTTATTGTTTCTATGAACTGGAAGGAGTTAGTAACGTGTGAAGCGATGGATTCTGCATAGGGCTGAAGTTGCTTAGCGAGAAATTTAGCGAGATTTTGTAGAGGTGAGCCTATGGAGCTGACTATTGGTCTGAGTGGTGTTCCTTCTTTGTGTATCTTGGGGAGACCGTAGAGTTTGGGGCATCTGGAAGATTTTTCTCTGGGGATGATTCTTAGCTGGATTTCTTCACTGATAGGAGAGGCTTTTATTTTGGATTTGGTGGTTTTTTCCAGATAGGTGGTGGGATCTGTTTTTATAGGTTGGTAGGTAAATCTTCCAGATGCCCCAAACTCTACGAAAGCAAATATATATATATATATATATATATATATATATATATATATATATATATGCTTTCGTAGATTTTCACGGGTATAGGAATGCAGGTTTTGGTGTCTTTGGGTGTCTTCCCGTGTAAGAGTCGGGGTGTCTGTGCGACGTTTCGACGAGCTCTGTTCCAGTAACAAGAAGCCGAAAGCACCAGCCTGAAGATGACGAGTGAGACCTCGTCGAAACGTCGCACAGACACCCCGACTCTTACACGGGAAGACACCCGAAGACACCAAAACCTGCATATATATATATATATATATATATATATATATATATATATATATATGAAGTACCTCAGGCCCACATGTACCCTTGCTCTGCTTTGCCTATGGAAGCCCCTCTCTCTCATACATGGTTCATAAACTGACTTCTGACCTGGTAATTAGACCTGGGCATTTATCACAATGAATTATTATGACTTATGTTTCCCTTACTTCCTGCAATTCTCTGTCTTTTGTATTTCAGAGATGTCACATTCCTTCCTTAACAAGCATTCTGGCACAATGAAAGACAATATGGTGCATTCCCTGATGAAAGCGAGAAGTTTACAGTTGCACAGGGAAGAGGTCAAGGATCAGAAAAGGCCATTCTCTGCTTCAGATGAGGAGATGCCTTCTAAATCCCAGGATCCACACTTCTGCATATGCCCAGATGATGGAGTTTGTGGGCCAGAAATCCTTGATTCCTTACTGTTGTTTCTGAACTGCAAAGGATATGAGAGCAGTTTCAAAAGCATATATGACCTCTCATTTTCCTTTCTTAGCACCCTGTTCCATGGCTATGCAAGCGAGGAAGATCTGGTTGATTATTTTGTACTGGCAAGGGAAGCGGCCAAACGAGCAAGTCTGCCAAGGGCTTTGGCGCGACTCTGCTATCTCCTGGGAAGAATGAGTGTCCGGAAGTTCAAGCTTTCTCAAGCTCGGGTTTATTTTGAAGAAGCTTTGGCAACAACACAGGGAGATTTTAGTGACCTCTTCCTTATAGCTTCTCTTTATACAAATCTAACTGGCATCTACCTGAAACAAAAGAACAAGGAAAAGTGTGCTTGCTTTTTTGAAAAGGTTGCTTCTTTGCTTATGGGAATTCCCAGCTATATCAGCAGCACCAGAATGGAATCAGATATTCTGAAGTATGCTTTAAAAAGGGCAGTGCTGAGTCAAAGCAAGTATGCAGAAGCTAGAGCATGCTTCCTGCTAGCAAAGCACTATCTGAACTTTCGCCAGGGTGAAGAAGCCCTGCCATTCCTAGAAAGGCTGCAGCTTCTGAGTAATGCCTTTGGTTTACAAAATGGCTCATTGTCAGTTGATTGCTATTTTAAGCTAGGCCCACTCTACAGTGAGAAGTGTTTGCCCCACCTTGTGCTAAGCTGTGTTAAGGTCGCCTCTTCTTGCAGCTCATGTACTTTGTTGGAGTTATTCAGAAGCATTGACTTAGTATTTAAAAATGCTCCCAAAGTCCATTGTTTGAAAACTGTGGGACAAAGACATCCCTCCCAGACTGCATATTATCTCAGACAAGTACTCCACTTGCTAGAGACCAGCAAAGAACACCCAAAGTTGTGCAGCATGGTTTGTTGCTATCTATCTCTACTATATAGCCACCACAAACAGTACGGAAAAGCAATCGACTACATGGAGAAGGCCCTAGATACAAATGCACATTCAAGCAGTGAAGAACTTATTGGTCATTTAGTCTTCCTCAGTTGGCTGTATATTCTCCACCAACAAAACACGGTGGCTCTGGACATTTTAAGTGCTGTAGTAGAGTCTACACAGAGCAGTCATCAGCAGTTAGGTATTGTTTATAACATGATTGCCATTGTTTTAAAGAGAATGAATGATACAAAGCAGGCAGCTGAAAGCTACTATAAAGCCCTGAGCATTTCAAGAGAGATGGGACTAGTACATAATCAGGCTGTGGCTTTGGCCAACCTTGGTATTCTTTGTCTGCATTCAGCTGCCAGAAGTCTTGGAGAGCGTTTCTTAATTAAAGCAGTAACACTGTTTTCTGAACTGCCAAGTGTTGAGTGTGGCAGAGATTTTATATACATCCTTCTCAGGCTGGGAAGCTACTATGTCAGTGGAATTTATAAAGATAAAGGGAGATGTTGTTTTGAATGGGCATTTTTGGTAGCAATGGAAGCAAACCATTTGGAAGGTACGTATATTATCTTGCTTTCAAAACTGGGGTAACTTGTATTTCAGGGCCACCGTTGCAGATGCTAAGATGAGAAGTTATCTGTGCACAGGGAAATATGAGAAAAGTTGGTTCCCTTATTTCCTTTGTAAACTCATTTGCTACTCTTGAATTAGCTTGTTCATTCTTTGTCATAATTATCAATGGACTTCCCTGTGTCCCTTCCCTCATCCTACTAGAAAAAGCTTCTCAGGACAGAGATTGCTACCTCCAAATTCTTCATTTGTTATAATGAGCTGGAACCAGCAATGGATGTAAATACTAGGGTGAGGTGATAAAACTCGCCACTTTCTATCAAACCCCTAATTAGGGATGGGGAAAGAACCTTCAGAAGTTGGGATTCCTAAGCCAACACCTGGTCCAATCAAGGTGCACTGTGACCTGGATCAGATCATGAGTCCTTATCAGAATCTGCAGTCCTGTTGATCTCTTTACGACAGAGACGGCCAAACTTGGCCCTCCAGCTGTTTTGGAACCACAGTTCCCATCATCCCTGACCACTGGTCCTGTTAGCTAGGGATGATGGGAGTTGTAGTCCCAAAACAGCTGGAGGGCCTAGTTTGGCCATCACTGCTTTACAAGGTGTGTGAAGGCTGCAGCACTGCCTCCATCTGGTAAAAAAAATGTACTATTTCCTTTTTAACAATTTGGTTATCTAGCCACCCACCGCCTTGAGTGGGGCAGGTGTGTGTGTGTGTGTTTTGTTTGTTTGTTGCCATAAACACTGGAAGCAGCCATTTTTTTCTGTACCAATTCCCTTTGGGAGTGACAGAATGACAGCTTGCCCATGTATGTGTTGGCCACTTCAGCTGGATGACCAAGATTCCTGGAATGAAAGTAATTATAGATCAGTGGATAAAAAATGCAGCATTTTTTTATTTGTCTAATTCATCAGTCTCAATAAGCCAGGGAGTTCTTTTGTATGAAGCATGAGTTCAGCTTATTAGAAATTACTCTGAGCCTTCAGGAAGTCATGGGCAATCCAAGCCCTATCTCTATGCAGTGGCCTTACAATAGCAGCGTGGTCCCTTGGAGCCAGCATGTTCCATTAAATCATTTGTCCTCTTTTCTTTATAGGGCAGCTCCAGGCCGTTCAGCATCTGTGTCAGTTCTACAGTATGGTTCTTCCAGATGAAGCTCTGTGTCTCGTCTACAATGAGTATCTACTCTCCTTAGTTAGGAAAATATCTGACAAAGTCACGGAGGGACAGATATTGGAAACAATCAGTCAGCTGTATCTATCTTTAGGCACAGAAAGGTAAGAAGAGGCAGTTGGGGAAGCTGATTTGTCTCAAACTGAAAGCTTTTTAGTTACATTGCTAGTTTTCTGTCAATGAGCGAGACCCAAAGGTGCCCTTCCGCATGCAAAAGCCACCTTCCGCTCGTGGGAAAGCTGCTTTGCACCTCGTGCTAGAGCTTTATGCAAGAAAACCGAAACTAATGCAAAGAGCTTCTGTTTGGCATAGAACAGCCTTCACCAGCCTGGCACTGTCCAGAGCTTTTGGACTACAACAGTTTTTGGACTACAATTAGCAGGGGCTAAAAGGAGTTGCAATTCCAAACCTCTGGAGGTCAGCAGGTGGATCTGCCCTAGAGCTTGTGCAGCCTCTTTCTCAAGTGGATATGTAACAGCTGCAACAGACTATCTGTTAGCCCTGTAAAGCTGTTGCGCAGAGTGCTTGGATGTTTTATTTTTTGTCTCTTAGTTTTTTGTAGCTTACCCATTTTATTTCATATTATTTTGATGCTCTTAGCTGCAGCAGCACTGAGGTGCAGAGAGGCAGCAACTAAAGATGCCGGTGCAGCCCTGCCACTGGGCCACAATTGGAAAAGAACTTCAGTGCCCTGTTAAGTCAGACTCAAAGGAGAGGCAAGCGCTACAGGGGCCTGAATCTAGCTTGGATAGAAACTGGAGTCAGAAAACAATTGCTGACTCCCAGTATGCCAGGCGTTGCTGAACTACAGCTTCCATGACTTGTGTAGCAAGCGCCATTTCTTTCTGTTATTCTGTTTTGGGAAATGGTATGCCATTGATAAGAAGCAAATCCTGTTTCTCATGCCAGAAAATGGAATAATCAGGGTAGAGAGCATGTTTAGGTCTGCAGCCTGTCTCTTAAATAAGTGAATGGCTGCCACGTGGGGGACCACATGCACTCAGACACAACATTGCCACGAGGACAAGCCCCATTCATCACTGCTCCTGGTGGATGGCTTGACCACTACAGACAGGAAGTCATAAGGGAAACTTGCGCAATTGCTTAGCCTTCCCTCCATGCACACAGCCATCCTCAGGGCTGGCCCAGGATGTTTTGGAAGAGAAAATGGCACACACACCCACACAGCCGCCACTGTCCTAGTCTAATGACTGATAGATAGTCACCTGATATTTCATCTTAAGCTTCAAGTAAATTATTAGTTGAAATGTGTTTTTGTTTTATTTGCACCATGAACCGACAGTATTAAAGCAACCAATGGATATATTATGATGGTCCGCGGTGACTTTGGCAATAATAGTATGTGGTAGCTGGAAGAAGCTTCCTTGAAAACAAAGTGGCAAAGCGTGTTAGTGGGGGCAGGTGTTTCCTTTCCTTACTCTGAGTGATTTCTTTTAGGGCATACAGATCTGCCCTGGAGTACACTAAAAGAAGCCTTGGGATATTCATTGATCTTCAAGCAAAAGAGAGAGAGGCACAGGCTTGGCTTCAGGCAGGAAAGATATATTACAAATTGAGGCAGAACGAGCTTGTAGATCTTTATATCCAGGTAAGATGAATGATGCCTTGGGAATTGAAGCTGTGATGGGATGCAAGGAGGATGCAAGGATAGCTGGGTTAAGAAGAGATTGCATAGGTTAAAAATACAGTTTAATGTCATCTTTGTCTTCTGTTATTTTACCTCAGTGATAGAACAACTGTCTAACTCAATCTGGAGCATATAAATTAGGAACATGTTAATCTGATTAGAAAGCAAAGGGAGAGAACAAGTGATGCCACATACATGGGGCATGAGTGATCTGCAAAGAGACGTCGTCATACTGAGATATTTGCAAGCTTTTGAAATGCTGTGTATGTTTGAGCCTTAGTCCAAGTGGGTGGATGTGCAGCTGTTTTAAAAGGTATCTTCGCATCCTCCCATAAACAAGAGGCAAGTTCTGTGAGATCACCTGTAAAAGTATTGGATAACAGAACAGAGGAAATGGAAGTTTTGGAAGGGGACTCTGGTGTTCAGGTGGACCTCAGGGACAAGGGGCTCATCCACACTTTCTCTTGCCCTGCCACTTTCCCTCGGGGAAACCAGATGTTTGCCATTGAATTGGAGCAAACGTCACTTGGGTTTTATCCAGATTGACGCTTGTTCCAATTGAGTGCCAAAGAGTGTGTTTCCTGGAGTAAAACGGCAGGACAAAGGCAGAAGTGCTTGGACCCTTGTTTCCTAGGCATGCGATGAGCAGAACTGTGGACAAGACAAGAGTTACTGGCATCACCTCCGATTTGTTAGAGCAGGAGCAGCTGGTGTGGCCGGGTGGTGCCTTGGATACTGGCATTGCTGCCACTTACTTGGGCAGGCCAGGGCAGGATGGCAGCAAGGGTAGGCCTGCATGGGCGCACCAGACCCAATCCGGTGCTCGTACTGCTCTGCCCTGACCCCATCCAGGCAAACAGCAATGATGCCGCTGTTGGGCACTGTCCCACCACAGTGACTGCTCCTGCTTTATAGCCTGTTCATGATACGCCACAAAAGAAAGGCTGTATTGAAATACTTGTGGAATTATGTACTACAGGAGTAGCCAGTGTGACACCCTCCAGATGCATCGGTCCTGGCTACAGGCCATTCTGGCTGGGCTGATACTCTCTACCCAATGTAGTGCTTCTGTTTGAAACAGTCACTATTGTTGCTTTAGAGGTCCAAAATTATGAAATCTCAACTCTCCTCCCTCCTCTCTCTAGGTTGCCCAAAATGCTGCTGTGTGTACTCATGATCCTAATTTGCAAATGGAATTGTTTGAAGCTTCAGGAGACATATTTTTTAATGGAGAATGGGAAAAGGAAAAAGCAGTGCCTTTCTACAGGGTTGGTTTTCTGTTCTCAATCTTTCTAACTCTGCTCCTGGTCAGAGGGACGAGGCTGCGGTTGTGACCCATATGAGATAATGCTGTGTGATATGTGATAATGCTTTGTGAAAACACATTTTCCAGTAACTCTTTAAACAGTTTTTGGTGTGTTTTTTGTACTCCTTTTAGGACAAGGCTCTACCACTTGCTATTAAGATGAAGAACAGCAACGCTGAGCTCCGACTCTTCAACAAACTGGTGGGATTGCTGTTAACTCTAAAGGTGTACGATGAATGTCTGGGGTATGCACAAACAGCATTAATGCTCAGTGTCAATTTAGGTAAGGAGAATATATGGAAAACTGTATAGAAGTCTTTTAAAAGTCACTTGGGGCCTATTCAGACATACATATACACCGCTGCATTCTGCATTGCTTAAAAATTGACAACTCAACAATGTATGAACTAGCTGTTGAAAAGCATGTTGAAGGGGTACTAATCTTCTATTTGTGGATGATGACCCATTTAGAGACTGCCTTTCCCCCATATGAGTCCACCCATCAGCTGAGGTCATCTTTGAGGACTGTAATTCATGTTCTGTAAGCTCATGACATTGGAGCATTTGCAGCAAGCAGTAAGGCCTTCTCTGCAGCTGCCATGATGTCATGGAAGGATTTCCAGAAGGAAAGTGTGCACTTCTTCCTCCTGAACTCTAGGAGTCAGACATTTTTGTGGTGGTCCAGCTGTTATACCACTGCTGGTTGTTGTTTCTGTGATAGGCTTTCAACTAATTGTGCTTCTAAATTTGTTGTATGCTACCTTGAAGTTAATGGGCATTATCCAGCAAAGTAGTTTCATGCAAGGATTTCTGTGCATGCAAGAAAACTTCATCTCCCCAGATCTGCTCTAGAGGGTTGAGGGAAAATCCAGAAAAGATTTGGAGGCATGTGAGAGACAGGGAGGGGAAGCTGTGTTGTGCCACCAGAAGTCATTGCGCTAATGGATCTACTTGGTTGGTTTTGTCAGTGTTTGTAAAAAAGCAAAAAAAAAAAAAAAAAAAAAAAGAAGGAAAGGGTTCTGACCTCCCTTTGTCTCCTCAGCCTGGTCCTCGGACCCTTGTCGGCACAAAAGAGTCCACGAGAACATCCTTGCAGAGTTTTATTCTTAAAAGTCCTTGTGCAAAACACGACTGAATAACTATACACACCAGCACCAACCAACCCAAACACCAGCCACAGCCCAAACTAACATTTCCCACTTATATATACAACTTGGTGCAGACCGCTGAGTCATGCTGACCCAGCTTTATTCGCATTAAAGAAACAGCGGCCATTTTAGCCGTGACAGGTTTACCACCCAATTACAATAGGTCAGTTGGAATATTTGTTGTTGTTTAGTCGTTTAGTCGTGACCCCATGGACCAGAGCACGCCAGGCACTCCTGTCTTCCACTGCCTCCTGCTGTTTGGTCAAACTCATGTTAGCAGCTTCGAGAACACTGTCCATCTTTCCCAACACCTCCATCTTTCCCAACATCAGGGTCTTTTCCAGGGAGTTTTCTCTTCTCATGAGGTGGCCAGAGTCCTGGAGCCTCAGCTTCAGGATCTGTCCTTCCAGTGAGCACTCAGGGCTGATTTCCTTAAGGATGGAGAGGTTTGATCTTCTTGCAGTCTATGGGACTCAGCATATGAAAGTTGGAATATATTAAATTCAAAACATGCAAATCAATAAACGAGGTTGCATATTCATCACTTTGTGACTGCATGTGTAAACCAGCCCTTATATTTCTCTGAAAGGTTTCTATGTCCCATGATGTGAACACAATCTGTGTGCTTTCTTTATTCCTTTACACTAGAACAGATGTTCCTCCTCTTGCTACAACAGAGTTAAAGAACTTCAGGTCTACAAGGAAAACTGAGCAATCCTCAAGTGACCTTGTGCTTTTAATTTAGTGTTTACCCAGTTTTGCATAGTTGGATATTAATCTTTAGCTACAATGTTTGTGGACTACCCTATAAGAGAATATGCACCTCAGCTGGGCTGCTCCGTGCAAGGAGCAAGGGAGCAGGAAAATGGGTGGGGGAGAGAATATTGAGGGGCCTGTTCCCCCAGAATAAAATAATTGGAGGGGCCCCGTTGGTTCCTATGGATATGACTCTTGCCCTTTTAATGGCTGGAATGGAGCTGGCTGCACATTCAGAGCTGTCTATACACACATGCATGTCTCCATCTAGCCAAGCAAGACACATTAACAGAATCCAATGACACGTTGCAGACAGGAATGGGAACGCCCATAGGCAGGGCCAGTGAGGGGTCTGGCCTGGGGGGAGTTGGGAGGCATCATTTGGCCCCCAAACTTCAGGTTCCCAATCCTTGTTTTGGGGCCATCTCAGGCTGTTATTGTATTTATAAAGGAGAAAGATATTGCTTGCCTCATTTCAAAGGGGCTTCATGTAGCAAGTGGAATTAGCCCAGGAAGCAAGAATGACCTTCTCTTTTGATTCCCAGTAGCAGTTTCCATCTTGGGATTACGTGTGTCTTTTAATCAAACTAGGAGTGAAAGGGGAACTTATAGGTGTACAAGGAACACATGCCTATATGTGATATTGGTGCATCTCTCTTAGTGTGCACAGCTGGACAGATTAAAAAGACTCCCTTCTTCTGTCCTAAATGCACCCAAAGGGGGGCAAACAGATGGTGCAAGTTTACTTCACAAATGCAGACTTTGAACCCTCCAAGGGGAAAAAGATGTATGTACTGGTGGCTGGGGAAAGCTGAAAATGGTTAGCAGGAAAATAGTTAACCAGCCTCTTCTCATCTAAGACTCAAAACACTCTTTTATGAAGATGACAGAGAAGGGATCAACAGGCCACAGTTTGGCCTTGGATGTTTGAATGCCAGTCCACTGAAAAACTTATGTGTTAATACGATATTTAAGTTCTGCCTGTAATGGCCCCTTCACACATGCACATGTGGAGCATGTATGTGTGAATCTGACCCAAGTCATTCATCGATGCATACAGTGCTGTGCTTGTTTGTTTTAACTCCTCTTTCGATTTCCACACTGTACTGATTCTTTTGCTTACCTCATTAGGGAATCTGTTAAATGAAAGGATAGCCTATCACCGGCTGGCTGTTATCTACCATCATCTAGGGCAAGTTGAACTCACTGAGCACTTCTTCTTAAAAGCCTTGTCTCTCTGCTCCTCACCTCTTGAGTTTGATGAGGAAGCCCTATACTATGTAAAAGTGTACCTTGTTCTTGGAGACATTACATTCTATGACTTAAAGGTGAGACACTTGGATGGAATTGATATATGAATATGGAAAATATTTTTGCATGCTCTGGATTAAGTAACAGGACCGAGATTATACAGCCTTGCCATGACTAGGTGGGTTGGATTCCAGTATTCCAAGTCAAAAATGTCTTACGAGGTGCTGCCTTAGGAATGGTTTGTCAGTTTGCTTGCTGGTGTGAAATGAATTGGACTATTTAATTCCCTGTTTAGATGATTGGTGGGTGAAAGGTTAGTGTACGCTCCCACCACTGGCTTCTGTTTCTGTCTTCCAAACATTTGTCACTTTTTCCCAAGACCTTGGGCATATTGATTGAGTCCCACAAGGAAGCTTCTGGAACAAAGTGGGCAAGTTGTACCTTTCAGTCCAATGATGTTCTGCCCCAAGTTCAAATTTGTAGAAACACATTTTAAAAAGGGAAACAAGCAGTTTGGGGATTTTGTTTGTAGCCACTTTGTTTTGGTTGTTGAGGATTGGGGTGCTGTCTTGCTCTCAAAGATGATGAATCGGGATGAGAGAGGAGAGTGGGGTGGCCTTGGTGGCCTTGGTTTTAGTCATATTGCTGGGTTTTGCTTAAG
The DNA here is from genome assembly GCF_965113315.1 of Podarcis vaucheri. Lineage (NCBI taxonomy): Eukaryota > Metazoa > Chordata > Lepidosauria > Squamata > Lacertidae > Podarcis > Podarcis vaucheri. Next base: position 80,424,478 of record NC_138767.1, read on the forward strand.
ATAAAAGACAATGTTTTCATAATGTTGAGTTTCTGAGCTGTTCCATAATTTTATGGAGCAGATCAGATTCACTGTCACTAAATACAGCAGGAAATATAACAGGGAGAGGCATGAAGTTTAAAGTGTCTGAAAGTCTTTGTGTCCACTAGGGCATCAGTGTGTGTATGGGTTGCAGTTTCTGTGTGCACGTTCATGTGCCTTTATGACCACATGAATGTAGTCATTTTTATGGCTCCAAAATCTATTTTGATTCTGAGGTCCATTGTGGGCATGAACCTGGGTATTTGTTTACCTGTTCTGGAGAACCTTTAGAAAAATACTATATTGCTTCCTTTATTGGAGAAAATCCAAATTTAGTGAGATAAAGTACAGGCCGCTACTTGGATGATAAGGCCATAAAGCAAAACAAAAATAGGCACAACAACTCACCCTCTATGAATTGGAGTGACTAGAGTTATAAATGGCAAAAATAATTGTCACACTTCACAACAAGTAGCAATTTTGCTGCCTGCAAGGTGTGATGGTTATTCTTAGGTATTATTTAGAATATTTGTAAATTGTTGTTGGTATGAAATTCCACCGTGGCTCATATCTTGCTGCACTGTTTCAGGACCCTTTTGATGCTGCTGGATACTATAACTTGGCCCTTGCAGCTGCCATGGACTTGGGCAACAAAAAGGCTCAACTGAAGATTTACACAAGACTTGCGATAATTTACCACAACTTCCTGGTGGACCGAGAGAAGTCTCTCTACTTCTACCAAAAGGCAAGAGCCTTTGCCACAGAGCTTAATATTCGCAGAATAAATCTAGCCCCCGATCAACGTCTGAGGGCATCAAGGGAACCGTTGAAAAATGCCAAGTGAGGGCGTGGCATGAGGGGACTTCGTGCTGAGGAGATTTTGATTCTCTCTTAGCAAATTGTAACATTCCTTGTGAAATGGTACACGGTGCATAGGGCTCCTGGCCTGAATGCCGGTACTTTAGCTCCTGCTCTTGCATACAGAAATGTGTTTGCAAATGTGTCTTCTGTCCCCAAATGAGCAGCTGTATGGGCTCCAGTGAAACGAGAGCAAAAGGTTACTGGAGAGCTTTGGCAACAATCCAGCTTACAAGCAGATTTTGGACCGAATTGTTCACATACTCACTGTTGGAAACAGAGGAATCTTAAAATACGATTAACTGAAATAATAAATATACTGGCTGACTCCATCTGTAATTAATTACTATGAATGTTCTGGGATGTGATTGTGAAATATTTGTTTCCAAATGGGGCTCAGGAATAAAAAGTTGTAATATATCCCATTCCCACCTATACCTGAGCTAGTGTCTGAGTGAGCTGAAGACAAGTTGACATGAGACAAATGTAAAATGACAGAATAATGAAGGAGTAAACGAAGGAGCAAGGCAAATTTTGAGCTGGTGCAGTGGCTCTCTCCACTGCCCAGAGAGGAGGTGCCACCACCGTTTGTTTGTTTGTTTGTTTGTTTACTGGAAGTGGGTTTGTTGCACAGCAGCACCAAATCTACTTTAATTGCACAACCTACATTTTCCAGTCTGCGGCAAAACTTCACTTACCAAAGAATACCAGTTGGGAGGCAGCTGCAGTGTGCAACGCAGAGCCCCACTCACCCCAAGCCAGCCCAAGTACGTACACAGAGTTGTACACATTTAGCTAAAAAGGTTTATAACTTCTCTGCCCGCGAGAGGGCGCTCTGTGTCTTTAAGACAGGCTGCTGAATGCAAGAGCAAAAAGAAAGTTTGCGCATAACATTAAATGTGTTAAATACACTTGATAAAACTGGGCTTAGGAAGAGCCGCTTCAAATAACCAGTCTATCTTCCACGAAATGCACCTGTGTGTCATAAAGAAGAAAGAAAAATCAGGGCAATAGTGTGTGTGTGTGTGTGTGTGTGTGTGTGTGTGTTGTAGGAGTAGGAACACAAAATAACCTATCGTAGGTGCCAGTGCAAGAACAAGGTTCCATGTGGCTAGGAAGCCTGAGTACACAGAACAAGATTCTGTTGCCAGTAGTAGAGGAGAGCTGTGGCACAAAGATTTGGGCAGATTAAATTGCACAAGGAAGACAATCAAGCTGCACACTCTACATGATAGATGACAAAGAAGCACTCACAAGAGTGGGAAAAATTATAGAGTATCTTAAAGACCACTGTAGACATCTAAAAATGCTAGCGGGATTATAACACTTATAATGTAATATGATTTAAGTTTAAAGGTAAAGGGACCCCTGACCATTAGGTCCAGTCAAGACCGACTCTGGGGTTGCGGCGGTCATCTCGCTTTATTGGCCAAGGGAGCCAGCATACAGCTTCCGGGTCATGTGGCCAACAGGACTCAGCCGCTTCTAGCGAACCAGAGCAGCGCACGGAAACGCCGTTTACCTTCCCGCCAGAGTGGTACCTATTTCTCTACTTGCACTTTGATGTGCTTTCGAACTACTAGGTTGGCAGGAGCAGGGACCGAGCAACGGGAGCTCACCCCGTCGTGGGGATTCGAACCGCCGACCTTCTGATCGGCAAGTCCTAGGCTCTGGTTTAACACAGTTTAAAAAGGATATAAAATGAATTAGAAAAATGTAATTAGATGCAATAGAATGAATAGAAAAATTGGAAACCAAGGGAAGATTGGGGGAAGACAGGAGATTTAATCTCAGATGTGTAAAAATTGAAAATTATTTAAATGTATAAAAACATTGTTAAAAACCCGAAAATAAAATGTTTTAAAAAGACACAAGAAGCACACACAGGACTCTGACCTGCCCAGAAAGCACCCCAAATATTTGTTTGTCAACAAAATGAAAGAGACCATCCTTCACAGGGCATTAGGGGAGGGGTAGGACCTCTAGTGGGGCAACAAGTGGTTCTTTTTTGGGTAGTTTGTCCACCTTCGGCCCTAACCCTCACACAAGCCCTAACCCTAACCCTAACCCTTTGGCTCCTAGAGGCTGTCATCATGTGACAGCAGGCACACCCTGGGAACAGCTTTGACTAGCTGGCTAAACCAAGAGAGGGTAGCTGATGCGTCTCAAATTCTTGGTTAGTTATGGACTTCCCCTGCATGTGAAGACAGGCTCCAGTGGATGGAGTGGACAAGAGCAATAATGTAATGCTGTTAAATTGTTATTAATTGTTGTTTAGTCGTGTCCGACTCTTTGTGACCCCATAGACCAGAGCACACCAGGCACTCCTGTCTTCCACTGCCTCCTGCAGTTTGGTCAAATGCATGTTAGTAGCTTTGAGAACACTGTCCCACCATCTCGTCCTCTGTCGTCCCCTTCTCCTTGCGCCCTCCATCTTTCCCAACATCAGGGTCTTTTCCAGGGAGTCTTCTCTTCTCATGAGGTGGCCAAAGTATTGGAGCCTCAGCTTCACGATCTGTCCTTCCAGTGAGCACTCGGCTGATTTCCTTCAGAATGGAGAGGTTTGATCTTCTTGCAGTCCATGGGACTCTCAAGAGTCTCCTCCAGCACCAGAATTCAAAAGCATCAATTCTTCGGCAATCAGCCTTCTTTATGGTCCAGCTCTCACTTCCATACATCGCTACTGGGAAAACCATAGCTTTAACTATACGGACCTTTGTTGGCAAGGTGATGTCTCCGCTTTTTAAGATGCTGTCTAGGTTTGTCATTGCTTTTCTCCCAAGAAGCAGGCGTCATTTAATTTCTGATTGTTGTTACCATCTGCAGTGATCATGGAGCCCAAGAAAGTAAAATCTCTCACTGCCTCCATTTCTTCCCCTTCTATTATTATTAATATATCGCTCATCTGACTGGGTTCTCCCAGCCACTCTGGGCAACATCAAACATTAAAAAGCTCCCTTCAGATGTCGTCTAAAAGTCAGATAGTTGTTTATTTCCTTGACATCTGACAGGAGGGTGTTTCACAGGGTGGGCGCAACTACCGAGAATGAAGAAGAAGAGGAATGAAGGAAAATTATGAGAGTGAGGAAAAAAAGAGAATGAAAGGGAAAGCTGAAAAAGAGAAAGAAAGAGACAGCTAGAGGGCAATAGTTGAAAGAGAAAGGAGCAGATAGCAACAGTGTCTCAGTTTAATAAGTTGAGATTTTTCATACAAGATAATATTGTACTGTTTCAGTAATATTTCATTTAGAGAGCTTTGGAGAACTCTGCATGCAATGCTCAGAAATGTTTTGCAAGTGTAGCTCTTACTGTTTGCCCTGCGCTTTTCTGGTCTGTTTCTGAGCGCATTTTTTCTTCCCTGGCGCTTCCCCCAGGAAAACCTGATCTTTACCACTCCATCAGAGCAAATAGCAATTTGGGTTTCCCCTGGAATGCCGTTTGCTCCGATTCAGCTGTCAATAGTGGGTTTTTGCCGGGCAAAAGAGAAGTGTGTTTGTTTGCAAAGCAGCCAAACCACCAAGGTGCCCAAACCCTGACTTCTGCCAGTCCAGGACACTTGGCACCAATGTCCTTTGCGGTCTAAAACAAGGGAGGGGGAGATGCCACCCTCAGGAAATCCAGCTTCTGCAGTCTTTAGCAGGTTGTAGCATCTGGAAGTCAGCAGAGGCCAACTCTGGGGCAAAAAGGGGCCCCCAGATGCTGGAAACTGGCGGACAAATCTCCAGGGAGGGTCAGTCTGAGAGAGTTCAGTGTCCTGAGGAAAGAGAGGCACAGCCCCAAACCCAGACAGGAGCAGCCTCCCCACCATGGCTGCTGCTGCTGCAGATGAATGGAGGGCATTTCCCCTGATGCATCTCAGGGGCCGGACCAAGTTTCCAGTGCTGCAGGGGTGCCCAAGCCTGCAGGTGGGCCAAGGGACTGGCTGGCAGCATCCTTGGGAGTCTGGAGGCACCAGCTGGCCAGGCAGCATCCACAGGGCCAAGAGGCAGAGCAACACGACGATGCCGGGCTAGTCTGGGGGAACACGCTGGAGGAGCCGTCTTCAGAGGGGGCGCAAAAGGAGCCCAAGAAGTCACATGCAGATCACTTGTCTCCTGCAGACAGGAAAGGAGGTCCTCAGCAACCCACAGGGAGAAGCAAAGCCCACCCAGCACCTCCCTCCCAGGAGGGGCCACCAGCTGAGCTGCAGGCCACACAGAGGTTGCTGCTGCCCCAGCTGGGACCCTTAGGCCTTTTCCAGCTCTGGCAAACTCCAGTGGGGGGAGCAGGCACACAGGGGCTTCTGACCCCAAGCCCCCTCACCTATCCTCCTCAATGCTGGCCCCGTCCTCGTCGCGGGGGCCAGCCGCCTCCTCCTCCTCTGCATCATCCTCGCTCAGATCCATGTTCAGCTCATTTCCCGCTTCGGGGTGAGGGTATGTGGAGCCACTGCAGAAAGAGAAGCCCACCACATTAGGTCTCCCAAGGCCTCAAGCTGCCCTTTGGACCAGGAAGGGGACCCAGGGAGCAGGGGGTGGGGAGGCCTAGAAACCTGCCCCTTTGGCAGGGACCCTGACCTGATGGAACGGCAGGTGAAAAAGACAATCCGCTTCAACTGCTTGTTGTAGAAGAAGTAGTTGAAGGACCACAGGCTGCCCTCTTCTCCGAAGGGGTCCGAGTCCAGGTCCGGGTTGTAGCTGTCAATGTCACACTCCGAGAGGCAGATCTCCTGCTCCACAGCGTCCCACAGGTGGGGCTTCAGGGCACGGAAATCCTTTGGCTGAATTCGTGGCTCTTGACGGAAGGACTCCTTGAGGGTGGCTCTCAGGTAGAAGAGGGTCTTGCGACTGCCTTTGTCGCTGAGGGGGCCCTCCTCCTCACCACTGTGGCTCTTGCTGAGCCTGCTGGGCTTTGAGGTGGGGACAGGGCCTCAAGCATGTGGGGCTGCCCTTCCTGGCAGAACGGCTTGAAGAGGTGCTTGTCGTCAGCGGCCATCTTGCAAGAGGAGCTCTCAATCCTGCCAAGGATGGGTGCATCTCCCGTTTGTTTCCACCCTCAACTGGGAGTTTCGGGCTTCCAGACTTGAGTTTTCCAACAGCTTCATTTTTGGACATTTTTCGAACAGCATAGGCCACGGGGGGAACTTGAACCGGGTGCCGCCGTTGTCTCAGCCTGTCTCCACCAGGCGGCCCTCAGGGGCCCTGCCAACCCTGCCATGGCCCTGCTTGCTTCACACGATGAGGCCGCTAGTCGAGTGCCCGACTCGGAGCCGCCCTTCCGGCCTCCCTTCTTTCTTTCCCCCCCTCCTTCTTCCTTTCCGAAAACTGAGAGTGAAGGATGAACAAAGACAATCAACAATTTACTTGTTTATGTATGTATGTGTGTGTGTGTGTGTGTGTGTGTATATATATATATATATATATATATGGGAAAACAAAACAACATACAAAACTGTTTGATCAGGAGTGTAACTTTAAGAAGTTAACCCTCCTGAATCGAAACTTCTTAAGGGGGGAGGTATGTGATGTTAACATATATGAGAGAGTGCTGGAGGGGAAATAGTTAAACAGGTTGCACAGTCAGGACCCAGGGGGGCGGAGTCAGTGGGACTATAAAACCAGCTCTGGGAGGAGTTTGTTGGGAGTTGCTGGTGGGCAGTTGGTCGGATTTAGTGGGTTGGCTGGTTGGGAAAGGCAGTTGGTAATAGAGAGACAGTTAGGGCCGTGGGTTCTTGAGTGTGGGGAGGTAGAAGAGACAGAGAGAGGAACATAAGACTAAGAAAGTAAAGAACAACAACGTTTGGAATGCTGTAAAAGTTTTTTGTTTATGTCTGAAATAAAAGACACTCTTCTTTATTAATTGAGAAGCTGACTGAGACTGAAGTGATTTTACCAGGGAGGACCTGGTTGGTGGCAGTGGATTAGTGGTGTACGGGTCAATAGTCCGTGAGGCGACCGGGGGCTCCGTGCGAACGCCACAAAATTGGCGGCAGCAGAGGGATTCGATAAGTCTAAGTGCCTGTGAGGGGAAGCAATACACCTGGAGAGGGGAAGGGTAAATGGGTGAAGTGATTACCTGGCCCGAGGGTGTGATTGAGGATAAACCCCAGATTGCCGCGAGGCCGAGATAACAAGAAGAGCAAGAGATCTCAAAAGACTGTTCTGGCAGAGGCTTAGGCTCAGGGTCAGAGGAAGGAAGCTTGAAAGGTTAGAGGCAAAAACCTAAAGCTCTACTTTGAGGACCAGGGTCTTGGAAAGCCAAGCCGGGAGGAACAGTGTTGAGAGTAAAATTCTCTTATTTAATTAATTAGTGAAAACACTGACTCACCCATAATGCCACCCAAGAAGACCAAGCACCCAGTGAGAGAAAACCCACATGAAAGCTCTGGGGAAGAGAATGGGAATCCCCAGGGGGAGGAAACGAGAAGAGAAGAGATGACTAAAACCCCACCTGAAGTAGAAGTTCCAGAGTTTTCAGAGGATTTTGAAAAGCAGAAATTAGTACAAGAATATAACCTGAAATTAGAGCTTGAGAAAAATAGGCTTGAACAAGAAAAAATTAGGCTTGAGCAAGAATTGGAAAAAGAAAAAGTGAGGGCGGAGCAGGAAAGGGAACAGGAGCGGTTTCAGTTAGAGATGAGACCGTTGGAATTAACGGTTTTAGAAAATCGTAATAATAGTAATAACACCGATGGGCAGAATCAAATGAAGGTAGATTTAAAACGCTTCCCTGAGTTTAGAGATAAGGATAGCCCAGAAGCATTTCTAGTATCCTTCAAAAGAGCCTGTCATGATTTTCAAGTGAGAGAGGAAGATAAAATGATGATCTTGAGAGCTAGAATAAGTGGTCCTCTAGCTGAAATATATGCTCAAATGACTGAGGAACAATCCCGAAATTTTGAGGTGTACAAGCAGTTAATATACACATGCTTTGGGATTACCCAAAAATTGGTGGGAGATCTTGGGAAACAAACAAGAATAAATTTCAACAAACCAAAGGAAAGATTACCTCAGAAACCGATGAGAGAAGCAGCCCCTCATCAAAAAGCCCACATGAGAAGGCACACACCCATACAGAGTTTACTGAGGGAAAAGCCAATAGAACAAGTTATGCAGGACCCAAAGACATTTCATGCTGGAGATGTGGGAAATTAGGGCATAAAAGTTTTGATTATAAAACAGGAAAAGAAACGTCTAGTTATAGCAGCACACAGAAACAGACATATTGTATCCAGCCTGTGGAGCAGGGCCAGACTAGTCAGGTTGTCAAGGAAACGGCCATGCCCACTAGGCCCGAGCCGGCTGAGGGAGTAGAGGCCGAAGTCCCGCACTGTTATGCGATTCATCAAGATAATCTCTTGTTAAAGAAGGCTGGAGGGTATATCTGGATAGACGGAAAAAGATATTTCGGGTTAAAAGACACAGGATCACAAGTCACCCTAGTCCACCCTGAGATAATCAGGGATAATTCCAGGGAAATTAATGAAATTAAAAGGAATTTCGAAACAAGCAGAGATCCTAAAGGTGGCGGAAATAGATGTCAGGTTCAAAAACTGGGCAGGGAAGTGGCAAGTAGCCCTTTCGGAAGACATTCCCGCCCCTGTGCTCATTGGTTGGGACATTTTAGAACATGTGCAGAGTTCTTTCATAGTTAGCAGAGCAAAAGGGAGCCCACAGTCACCTAATCCTGAGGGGGTGGAGACAGTAGCAGAGGCAGACAATGCTGAAGGACAGCCAGGGGATGATCAGTGTGAGGAAGGAAAAGACACCTTTTTGTTTCCTTTGACTAAAAGTCAAACCCCAAGTTTTGCCAAAAAGCAAAAAGAAGACACTGAGTTACAAATGTACTTTGAGGCAGCTGAGTCGGAGAGGCCGTTAACTCCAGAGTGCCCAGAACGGTTTTGTTTGAGCAGGGACCTTTTATATCGAGAAGTCCTTGCCCCACCATGTAGGGGGGTGAAGAAGTGAAAAGACAGTTAGTAATCCCACATGAATACCGAGGCAAAATCCTGCAGCACGCTCACAACAGTGTATTTGGAGCGCATATGGGTATTACACGTACAAAACAGAGAATGGCTCAAAAAGTTTATTGGCCAGGCATGGGGAAACAAACAAAACAATACTTTCAAGTCTGTGACATATGTCAGAGAAGAGGCACTGGTCAAGACAAAAGCCAAATTGTGCCCCTTGCCTATCTTATCAACCCCTTTTCAATGGTTAGGGCTGGACCTGATAGGGCCCTTGCCTAGCCTAGAGCCAGCAGGCGGGGAAACGGATACATCCTCACCATAGTGGATTACACAACCAAATATCCAGAAGCCATTCCATTGCGAAACATTGAAATAGAAACGGTGGCAACCGCTTTAATTAACTATATGAGTAGATTGGGCTTTGCTAGTGAAATAGTCACTGACTTGGGTTCTTCTTTCACATCAAGACTAACGAAAAGACTATGGGAGGTGTGTGGTATTAAGGATTTAACATCAACGCCTTATCACCCTGAAACTAATGGATTAGTTGAAAGATTTAATGGAACCCTAATGAGAATGATTAAAGCCTATACCGCAGAAAATCCCAATGATTGGGATGACACGATACAACCACTACTTTATGCCTATAGGGATGTACCCCAAGAAAGTACCGGGTTTAGCCCATTTGAATTATTGCTGAGATGTAAAGTACAGTACCGTATTTTTCACCCCATAGGGCGCACCGGCCCATAGGATGCACCTAGTTTTTTTGGGGGGGAAATAAAGAATTTTTTTTATTTCCCCCCCCCAGGTGCGGGGCTGGGGCAGGGGAAGCCTGAGCTTCCCCCGACCCCAGCCCCCAGAACAGGCTGCTATCCGCAAGCCGTGGGAGAGCTGCACGAAGTCGCGCAGCTCTCCCACAGCTTGCGGATAGCTTTCTGAAGCCTGGAGAGCGAGAGGGGTCGGTGCGCACTCTCGCTCTCCAGGCTTCAGCAAAAGCCTGCATTCGCCCCATAGGACGCACACACATTTCCCCTTCATTTTTGGAGGGGAAAAAGTGCGTCCTATGGGGTGCGTCAAAAGTTCGTCAAAATCAGTTGTAATAGAATTGCACTGAATTAACAAGTGGAATAAGGAAAATTAAAATTAATTTTTCTTTAATTTTAATCACGAGTGGACTCTTTATTACTGCAATTGCAGTTGTTCAAAATAAAATCTAGTCGTACCTTAGTTTTGGAATAGCTTAGTTCCTAAATGTTTTGGCTCCCGAATGCTGCAAACCCGAAGTGACTGTTCTGGTTTATGAACGTTCTTTGGGAAGCCCATTTTAAAATATTTACCAACCTTTTATTACCATCCTGCAGGTGTTCCTTATTAATCTCTATACCACAAAATAAAAGATGTAATTGGAAATAAATGCTGCTATTTTAAAGAAAGCTCATGAAAGCACTGCTGCTACTTGTTTTGGCAACCCAGATATTTTCCTGCAGGACTCTACTCTGCAGCATTATCATCATCATCATCATCATCATTATTATTATTCAGCACTACCTACAATCAGAAAATGAAAGCTAGTCTGGGGTGAAAATGCGGAGTCTAGCATATGAAAAATGTTTCAATGAGTAAGACTGACCAGACCTGAGTTGAATATAACAGAGACAAGATCTTTCCAACCTTTTTGGAAAAAAGATTTTCCAACCTTTTCTTACCATCTTTTCTTACTATTGTTGTAAATAAAAATATGCCCTTTTCCCTTATGGGGTATCCAAGAGCCCATATAGAGTCCTTATATAGGTTCCCTATTGGTAGGAGAAAATAACAGAGGCCAACCAGAGAATATTGAGAAGCAAAGCAGCTAGTAAGCTTGATCTTTATTGATCTGTTGCAACAGGGTACCCCCCTCACACGCAGGAGAGGAAGAGGACCTAGAACAATGGCCTGCAAGGCCTTATAAAGACTTTTGAAATTCCCCTTCTCTAGATCAGGACCACCCCCAGAAACATTATGCATACATCACAGAAGGGGTGTAACCTAAGACCACCCCTCAGATACATCCCACCTACATCACAGAAATTTAAATGTTGTTTTTCTCTTCTCCTTGTTTATCTCCTGTCTAGCAGGTTACTTGATTGGATTTTCTGGGGAGCCTGGCCATTCTTTTGTAATGCTAAAATACTTATTTCCTGGGCCAGGTCACAGGCTCACACCTTATTCAAACACCGATTAAAGGAAGAGACAATGGGGAGGCTTTTCCATTTTTAACCTTGCAGAGAAAGGATTTGGTCAGTTTAGGAATCAAAATGGTTCCAGGTTTGCCTTCCTGTACTGATCTATGTATGTGCAGTTATGAACATTACTATATATCTAAAACCATAAAATTCCTATTACAATATTCCCCCCTTTGGGGCTAGAATTTTTCTTAAAAATTTTTGCCCCACAAATAATAACATCGTATGTTGTAAATGGATGTCTTTGTATGAATATATCATATAAAAATAACACATGTTGCGTTTTGCTACTAAATTACTTGTGGCATTCTAACACTTTGGGAGAGACCATTTACTCAATAGTGTTCTATGCTTTACACCTAGCAGGAAGGTAAGGTCCACTAATGACTGAAAAGTGCAGTTTGCTTCCCCCCCCCCCGCCATTTTTGTGTTCTCAGGTGTCAAGGTAGCTTTTCTGTGGTCTCACACTGACATAGTGCTACAGCAACACATCCTGTCTATTGAATCCCCTCAGGGCTTTCATTTAACCATGTTGCCTAGCATTCACCATAGCTGGCACTGGTTTGGGCATCTCGTGAGGGAGAGGTCTTCGCCTTGGCCTTTAGCTATGGGATTTTATTATAGGCTGTGGTCTTGGGCTCATGAGAAGTTGCTCACTTGCACTTAAAGGACCAAAAAGCTAATTGCAGCCTGGATACACTTGCCCAATTCAAACTGAGTCCAATTTGAATTTATCTTGCCCCATGGTTCTCAAGTCTTCAAACCAATCTGTTAAAAGAAAACCATTCTTAACAAGGGCAGTTGTCCAAATAAGTCAATTTAAGTCTATAAGGGATCATTCCTGCTAAACCAAAGCATATCCACCTTCATGTTTCTTAGAAGCTTCTCCTTGGTAAAGCAAGTTTTAGCACATTTTAAAATGGATAGGGAAAGTTGGCAGAGTGCCAGGTGGAACAATGAAATGTGGTTATAAATTGAGCTAAACATTGGACTACACAATAGTGTGAGCTATTAGAAAGTATAAAATGCATGAGAATTCTCCATTGGTGTGTAAGCAATAAGACATTAAACATAAAAAACAGTTACACACAATAAATTGCCCCCCTTTGTGGAAATCACACTGTCAGACACATTTCAACATTCTTACATAATAACACATAATACAAAACAAAATAATTAAATATCTGTTGCATATCTTGACACAATTGTGATCTTTTACGTATGTATCTTTTGAATCCTGGAGCAGAGGCTTGAGGTTCAAGTGAAAAAATGTCCTTGCAATTCAACTCCTCCCCCCTTTGTCAGCCCCCCCCCCGTCAGTCTATAGCCTTTGAAAGAGATAACTGTGGGCACTTTGAAAACTCTGGTGTTGCAGGTCTTGTGAGTTGAGGGGTTGTTGCTGCTTTTCATCATTGCACATCTGTAGAAGTGATATCCTGTAAGGGGGCAGGGTTTTGGGGAGACTTAAACACAGTTAGACAAGAAAGGGGGGAAAGGCAAAAGGGATGTCCTTGAGTTTTCCGTGGGAAGCTGCAGATAATAAAAAATCTTAGCACATTAAGCATTTTATTTATTTCAATATTATTATCACATTTCCACATAATTACTGTTATTATCTGCTAAGTTTGTTTGCTTTCCTTCACTTAATTTTTGTTGTTGTTGTTCTTTTCATATTATAAAATAAAAAATTACTCCACATGTATAGAAAGAGAACTGTAAAAAAATACAAAGGTTAAAAAATAAAAAGAAAGCAAAAAATTAGATTACCAGTTAGATGAAAATGGACTTGACACAAAGACATCAGATTCAGAAAATAACTATTATTAAATAGTACAAAGATATTATCAAAACCACACATATTACTACTAGACTGAAAAAATGGGAAAACAATGGGGAAAAACTTAAAATTCACCATGTGCTATCTGATAAAAGAACTTCATGAAACTGACTTTCAACATGTGATGAACATGTCCCCAAAGTAAAACACACACACAAAATGAGCTATGAGGAACCAAAAATAAATAAATGCTAAGGCACACAATAAGTAACCTGAAGTAATCTGTTTTGGCATTCTAACATCCCAAATGAAAATAAAAGTGTTTCTTGATGTGACATCAGCTGTAATGTTAATAGCGGAATACTGGGAAATGAGTTAATACCAATAAAAAATGAATGGCAATTTTAAAGTTGTGCAAATAACTTGCACTAGCCAAAATGACAGAATTAATAAGAAATGCTCAGGCAAAAAGGTAAACAAATACCATTCCACAAACAATGTTTGGTTGTGCTTCGATTAATTTCATATATATAATGGAAGAACTGATAAAACGAACTTAATAAACGAAAACAAATTATTTGTAACCTAAAAAAAATGTCAAAGCCACAAAGAGATAGATGGAAATCAACTAATATAGCAGGGATTCAGACTTGTTTTGCTGAACAGAAAGAAAGTGACTGTTTGCCTTTAAGGGAAGAAAGACAAAAAGAAAAACAAATGCAATTACTTTTTATAGAGTATTTAAATCACTGTTTGCATCCCGTCATTATCATTTCTGCTGTGGGAGAAAAGAAAGGACACTCTGTTAAAAGGGAAAATTATTTCATGTGAGAGATCTGTCAGGAAATGCTGTTCCTAAAATGCATAGGCATATACACACCTGTTGAAAGGGAAAATTATTTTATGTGAGAGGTCTGTCAGGAAATGCTGTTCCTAAAATGCATAGGCATACACACACACACAAAAACTGTTATAAAATTTAAATCCCATGGGGGGGGGAAACTACTCAAGAGAGGAACTCACAGTGGGAGTGCTTTGATATTTACCTGTGAAAAGAATTTGGCATGTCCACTACTTCACTCTTTTGTATTAAGTAGCCCCTGGAGCAAAACACATTAAGGGTGATTTCCCTCAATGGTTCAAAGTTTTACATAAGGAAATTTGTATAAGTTTCAGGCTCTCCAAACCTTCTCTCTCCCCCCCTCCTTTCTCTCTCTCTCTCTCTCTCTCTTTTGTAAGCTGATCTAGCCTCTGTGCATGTGCAGAGTTCATGCCTCAGCAAACCTTTTATACCATTGAAAATGTTGCATCTTTTGGCTCAATTAGAATAAGGAAGGGAAAGGTAAGGAGTAGATTTTTAAAATAGGGTTAGATTTTAAAACAAAAAAGAGAAACTCAGCAATTCAAGTATTCACCATTCAGCCCAAGCAAAGGAGTGCTTCCTTTATGTACAGGAAAGGGCTATCATTATTGGTCATTTTATCTGGTCATTCGCGGAGCAATCAACCGCTCTCTTATTTATGAGTAAAAATGGCCAGGTAAGGAGTAGATTTTTAAAATAGGGTTAGATTTTAAAACAAAAAACAGAAACTCAGCAATTCAAGTATTCACCATTCAGCCCAAGCAAAGGAGTGCTTCCTTTATGTACAGGAAAGGGCTAATATCCCTCTGGCCATTCGCGGAACAATCAACCGCTCTCTTATTTATGAGTAAAAATGGCCAGAGCGTTAGAATTCATAGGATTTTTTATTTAATTTTTTTTTTTTAACATTCTCAGTCATGGTCAAGGCTAATTCTACTTAACTATATGAATTTTTATGTGCTTAAACTTTGAGTAGACTTTTAAGTCTGATTTTTGTAAATAATAGACAAAATGATAAACACTGTAATCACTTAAATGCCTGAAATGCCTGATATCACCAGTTCTGCTTCAAGCATCACGAGCAAATCTGGGCTGAATTTCAACACATCAGTTACAAATTGGGAAAGTTGAAAGGGACCTGGGGTCATCTAGTCCAACCCTAAAATACAGGGTTCATAGCAAGATTTGTACTACCAGAGAGACACACACATACTTATGTACACAGACACAACTGGGGAAGAGACCACAAGCCATGCGCCTATCATGTACTAAGGAAGAGGAAAATAAAAGTACCCAACCCTTTTAGCAGATCTTGAAGCTAGTTTGAGTGAGTGTTTACTTCCTTAGACTAAAGAGTGAAAGTTCCTAGATAAATTATCTTTAAAGACTGAAGTGAACATTTTTCCTAAGATAGGGAGAGGATCTCTTATAAAGCATAGTTAAAACAGCCATAGATTTGATTTAAAAGGAATACAAAAGTGACAATTTTTCCTGAACTTGCAGAGGAATAGTAAGCTTAATCTATGCCCCCCCACCTTTGCAGTTTCCTTTAAAGGAAGCTTACTCGGGAGTAAATTTACCTGGCACAGAATAAGAAGGAGAAGGGAAAAAACCCCTGAAAGAGACAGAATGAAACAAGGGGGGGGGGGCATTTTCTAAGAAAAGAGGCCAGGACGTCTTATAGAGACTGATACCAGGAGCCTTACAATAACTCTTCTGTCCAACCAGATCAAAGTTAAAACTGGACTCACATATTTTTCTTAGAAGGAACACCATACTTTCATAGGCATATGCTTAATGAAATACATACACTGCATTTTAGCTTGAGAGAGCAGTTGGCTCAACTAGGCTTTTGCAGCAGAAACATTAGGTTAACTTAGACTGGAACACAGGTGTACTCACAAACTCAAAAGTTACAACACAACATCATTTACCATTAGACTTAAAATCACCCTCCCCACTGAAACTAGAGAAAGGAGGTGGGGTAATCCTCCTTTCAGAACACAAGTAGCACGTATACAGGAATTTACCACTTGGGAGAAAAACTCTCTTTTAGAGCCTCTCTCAAATAACAAACATTTGCACACTTCATTCTCCATTTTGTCTTGTTTTTAAGACTGATAAGGTTCAACATGGCTTCCTTAGATTTAGAATTTGGAGCAAGCTTGCATTTTTATTTTAGATGGCACATTTAAGATAAGCAGCTGCTGGATGTTACCTAAGTACAATTTAAACACAGGAAAAACGTTTCTTAAACACAAATTGAAGGGGACTGTCAGAGTCCAGGCAGGAAGTAAGCACCAACTGGGCTTCTTTCACGCCAGGGGTCTGGGGACTATTTTTCTTTTGACTGAGGTGCACCCATTTTCAATTAAAAGGGTTTTGGACCTGGGCAAAACTCCGAAGGGTCCGGAAAAGGGGAAACCTGGACAAAAAAAAACTTGGGGATACCTGGACAAATCTCCGATGGGAAAAACCTGGGGATACCTGGACAAATCTCCGAGGGGGAAAACCTGGGGATCCGAGGGGAAAACTTGGGGATACCTGGACAAATCTCCGAGGGGAAAACTTGGGGATCCAAGGGAAAAAACCTGGGGATACCTGGACAAATCTCCGAGGGGAAAAACCTGGGGATCCGAGGGGAAAACTTGGGGATACCTGGACAAATCTCCGAGGGGAAAAACCTGGGGATCCGAGGGGAAAACTTGGGGATACCTGGACAAATCTCCGAGGGGAAAACTTGGGGATCCAAGGGAAAAAACCTGGGGATACCTCACTTAATCTCTATTCTACAACTCACAGCAACCTCCCTGCCTTTTACAATCTAACTCAAGAGTCCCTACTGAACGCTTGCACACTTGCAATGCCAGATTGAGACTCTGGAATATGAAAGATGGAAAGGAATTCAGCGCCCTTGCGTTCTCTGTTCACAGGTCATTTCTAACAAAGATCGCCATGGCAGAGGTGCGGCTGCGCTGGAAGTTAGTTTTCAGTGCAGAAGAAATTGCACAACCTTTCTGGGCAAAACTCCGAAGGAATAGGTTGGCATAAAGAATTAAGTGGAAGAAATCACACACAACCTTTGCCTGGGCATACTCCGAAGGGCTAAGGCTGGTGTTGAGATCGAGAGGACAGAAAGGAGTAGAAGGCAATTTTTTCAAGAGTTAAAGTGAGGAAAGAAGTAAGGATTTGAGAAGTATAGGTTTGCTGTGGTTTGCAGAATCCCACCCCACTACCCATTTTTCCTACTCATACTCACTTCGCAAACGCTGTCCTGGTGATTCTGGGATCTCTTGACTGGTTGTTTAAGGCCGGCCTGATCAAGATTTGCTTCCTCTGGTTAGCCCCGCTGAAACTCCAAGTTATTGCCAGACCCTGGGACCGATGGAAGACTGGTTATTCCTCCTGGCAAACTGCCTGGTGCGCGCTGGATAACCAGTCCTTCCTCGCTTCCAGAATCCGGGTAACCAAAAGTCCCTTCGTGCGTGGTCGCCATCTGTTGTAAATAAAAATATGCCCTTTTCCCTTATGGGGTATCCAAGAGCCCATATAGAGTCCTTATATAGGTTCCCTATTGGTAGGAGAAAATAACAGAGGCCAACCAGAGAATATTGAGAAGCAAAGCAGCTAGTAAGCTTGATCTTTATTGATCTGTTGCAACAGGGTACCCCCCTCACACGCAGGAGAGGAAGAGGACCTAGAACAATGGCCTGCAAGGCCTTATAAAGACTTTTGAAATTCCCCTTCTCTAGATCAGGACCACCCCCAGAAACATTATGCATACATCACAGAAGGGGTGTAACCTAAGACCACCCCTCAGATACATCCCACCTACATCACAGAAATTTAAATGTTGTTTTTCTCTTCTCCTTGTTTATCTCCTGTCTAGCAGGTTACTTGATTGGATTTTCTGGGGAGCCTGGCCATTCTTTTGTAATGCTAAAATACTTATTTCCTGGGCCAGGTCACAGGCTCACACCTTATTCAAACACCGATTAAAGGAAGAGACAATGGGGAGGCTTTTCCATTTTTAACCTTGCAGAGAAAGGATTTGGTCAGTTTAGGAATCAAAATGGTTCCAGGTTTGCCTTCCTGTACTGATCTATGTATGTGCAGTTATGAACATTACTATATATCTAAAACCATAAAATTCCTATCACACTATCACCAGCTAACCATCGCAATATAGCAATATATCACAATGTCTGAAAGAAGGATGGGTGAGACTGGGCTGAGGAGGGAGGGAGCAAGCAGGAAGCACGACCAGGAGAAAGGAGGCAGCCCGCTTCAGCGAGGGATTGGGGGGGAGGGGCAGATTAAAGGGCGGATTTAGGGAGGGACGGGGTGAATAGGAGGGTATCAGGGCCAAGGGCGGAGCTGGGGGGGCAATAAAGGGTCTCTTGGGGGGGAGGTGACATAGGGAAGGATCTTTTTCGGGAGGGATTGGGGGAGGGGGCAGATTCAGGGAGAGGGAGCAAAGGAGGGGGACAAGGTCTAGGGGGGGACACAGGGGGGAGGAGGGAGGGGGATGTCTTCAGGGAAGATCTGAGGGGGGCAGGAAGGGATGGGCGGGGTCCTGGGAAGGAGCACTGGTGCCCGCAGAGGAGAGTCTGCAACTGCCTTGGAATTCCCTGGCGTCTCCAGGGTCACTGGAACCCGGCCATTGGGACACACATGGCTGCAAATCCCAGGCAACCAAACGGGGATCCTCCAATTTGTGGGTCAAAGTCAACCTCCCAGGCGGTCTGTTTAACTTTGGCCCACAAGGCCATTTCCCCAGCGTGACACTCACCTGGTCCATGGGGGATGATGAATTGGGCAGGAGTTTGGGATCCATCTTCCGTTAGCTGCATAGACTCAGGATCCGGTCACTGTGTGCTTTCTCCAGCTCCACTGATTCCCTCATAGATTTGGGGGCATTTGGGGACAGCACTCCACTGCTTTCTCTTCCTCGGCCTTTATTGGTTCATTGGCTGAAATGTCAATTTGCTCGAAACCCCCCACTCCACCCCCTTTTAAATCCTTTCTTCCCTGGATGTGAAAGTACAGTAAGCTATCTCAGCAAGAAGCCCCATTCCTTCCAAAGGGAAGCAAAACAAGCCCACCAGCTCCATGGCTTTCTGTGCCTACTGGTGGAACCAAAGCCTTTTGCCTTCCACCCCTGGCAACCCCCCAGAATGGCTCCTTGATGCCAGCAGGGCAGCCAGAGCAAGCGGCCCTCTGCCTTCAAGAGCAGGTGTGTCCCTCTTTGCAGGTGAGCGTCCCTCTCCTGATAGGCTGGAGGAACCGGATGCTACCTATTTTAAGACCTGCCCTGTTCTTCTGACTGTAAATTGTTCTAACTTATTTCAAGGTTGCATTTTTATATTGTTGTAACCTCCCCTCAGACCGTGTGGTGAAGGAAATAAATTTCACAAAGCTTGCCAAAATATACAAGTCAAAATCCAATCTTTGTTGGAAATGTAAGGAGGCAGATGCACTCATGGTGGGGCTGCGGAAGAGTTAAAAATTGGGGGGGTGCATTCATGAGGAATTTTAAAAGATGCTTAAAATCTCTATAGGAAAAAACCCAGAGGAAGTCACATGGGTGTAGGAAATTTTAATGTTTTGTATGTTTAAGTAGGTTGTTCTTCAATGTGTCTATTATTTTTTCTTGGTATGTAGATTTAGTGTGTTTTTGTTTGTATGTATGGAAATAAATGTTTTTTTAAAAAAAGAAAAGAAAAAGAAATTTAACAAAAAACAGCCAAAACCAATAGGGACTCAGACATCTTGTTTTAATAATAGCACTTGGGGGGGGCAATAAAACAAGTCTGTTTCTACAATACAAAAGGGAAAGGGAAAGTTTAAACAGTAGTACCCAGTTGCATCAAAGGTGTGTAAAATAATCCCTGACAACGGAATCTAGAAGCAAACTCATCCCCTCAGAAGCCTCTCATTTGGGCACCTCAAGGGAGACGTGAAAGAGCCTCAGAGGGCAGCCAGGGGGCTTCTGCACCACCTCAGGCGGCTTTCGGGGAGCAAGTGTCTAGTGGGTGGGGTGACGGGTATGGGGCCTTCAGCTGCTGCAGCCTGGAGGCCACGAATTCACCCCCAAGCGGCCCCTGGCTGAGGAGAATTCTGCTCCTCAGGCCTGGAGGTCAGGCATTGGCATGCTCCGAGAAACTTCCAGAGACCGGAAGCTAAGTCCCATTGATTTATGAAAGTGTGGGTAATTTGTCTAAGAGATTGATAACCCCAATAAATTACATTGTTCTTAGATCAGGGCGTACAAGACTTCCTGCACACTGAGTACAGAAGAGTGACCAACTCAAGCCAAAGCCGGAACACATCTTTTTCTGCAGTTTGCTCAGCATGCTGCACTCTGGGCAACCAACACAGCACACCAGGCGAACTTCCGTGAGCCTAACAGGACTGCAGCTCAGACACATGAATGGTTTGCCACAAGCACGGAAGGTAAAGTGACAATGCCCCCCTTGAGCAGTTGTGTCATGCAGTTTTTAAATGCAGAACAGAAGCACATGGCGAGACATTGCGAGAAAAGGAAGCAGCTGTTCTCACGATAGGAACACGAGAAGCTGCCTTGTACCGAGTCAGACCATTGGTCCATCCAGCTCAGTATTGTCTGCACTGGTCGGCAGCCCCTTTCCATGGTTCTAGGCAGGATTCTCTCCCACCTGGAGAGGTCAGGAGCTGAACCTGGGAGTTTCCGTATGCAAGCAGATGCTTTCCTACTGACCTTTCCTTTTCATTACTGTATTTTAAATATTTATATAACCAGGTTCTTGGACCACTTACAACAAGGGTAAAAACACATGAAAAATTACATGTGCAGTTGTACCTTGGATGTTGAATGGCTTAGTTGCCGGATGTTTCAGCTCCCAAACGTCAAAAACCCAGAAATGAGTGTTTCAGTTTTCGAAAGTTTTTGGGAAGCCAAACATCCGACGCAGCTTCCGCTTGAGTGCTGGAAGCTCCTGCAGCCAATCAGAAGCTGCGCCTTGGTTTTTGAACGGTTCCAGGAGTCAAACAGACTCCCAGGACAGATTAAATTCAACAACCAAGGTATAACTGTAATAAAGAAAGCATATCTGTATGTACCCTTTCCCCTTAACAAATAAATTGATTGTCTTTACCTTTTCACAGCAGGTTAAGAGACTGCCCTATTAAAAACCATTTTCTTCCTTTTAAATTTTTAGACCACCCTTTATTCCTTAGATCTGAGAATTAGCAGTTCCTCCTTCTGTTATATAACCCACTTATATAAATATAAAGTTTTATAATTCTTTTCTAGAAGTGAAGACTGCTGATAAACATCTTTCCCATTCCCATTCCCACTTTCCATATGTGATTCACTTTCATTAATCATCTGCCAATGATGCACAGTAAACTTGTCCTATCCATGCTTCCATATATCTTGTATTCCCATAAAATTAAAACAAATATTAATAGGACATTTTAAGTCTGTGACTATCAAGAGGAAGTTGTGTGAAACTTATGGCTGTAAATAAAAAGAGATGCTTATTGCCATTTCTATGGTCGATCTGTTTTGTTATAGCAGTTATAGACTTCTGAAAAATGCCTTAGGGCTCCTGCGTTCGAATCCTGCGTGTGGTTTTCCCTCAGGCATTTGGTTGGCCGCTGTGAGAACAGGATGCTGGAGTACTTGGTCCATTGGTCTGATCCAAGAAGCTCTTCAACAGCTTAACCCAGTTGGTTAGAGCACAGGGCTGATAGCGCCAAGGTGGCAGGTTCGGTCCCCATACGGGACGGCCGTACATTCCTGCCTTGCAGGGGTTGGACTATATGATGCTCAGGGTCCCTTCCAACTCTACACTTCTATGATTCTTATGTTCTCATGCTACCCTGGTGCCAGCCAGGTGTGTCCACCCAGTTTCCTCAAGTACTTGAGAAATTGCAGGCTTTTGTAATAGGATTACGGCTGATGGGCAGCAAAAAGCCTCACCCACTGCAGCTCTCTGATGGGATAGCTAGTATAACTTGGCAGGGGGTTGGACTCGATGGCCCTTGTGGTCTCTTCCAACTCTAGGATTCTATGACTTGTCTTTTTATGCTGGGAACTGTCCAGAGACCTTCTGACAAAGGGCAGAATACACCTTTAAATCTCTGTGGTGCAATAGTTCAGTGTGTCTGTTAAGCTGAAGGCTGGGGGTTTGAGCCCCCCCCCCCGGGACAGCTGTGGGCAGGATCCCTGCACTGCAAGGGGTTGGACTAGAGGACCCTGGGGGTCCCTCCCAACTCAGAAGGACAAGTCTGCTGCTCCTCAGTAAGAGCTGTTCGGCAGTAACAGTAAGAGCTCCTCAGTAAGAGCTGTTTGACAGTGGAATTTGCTGCCAAGGAGTGTGGTGGAGTCTCCTACTTTGGAGGTCTTTAAGCAGAGGCTTGACAACCATATGTCAGGAGTGCTCTGATGGTGTTTCCTGCTTGGCAGGGGGTTGGACTCGATGGCCCTTGTGGTCTCTTCCAACTCTATGATTCTATGATTCCTCCCTTGATAAGTACACACGGTTGCTTGTCCACTGGATAGCAAATTATTAGCTTATTAGCTAATTAGCTTGCAAATCTTTCCTGTTCAACTGCTGGTGCCTCCTCACGCAGGTTGTTAAGCAACAATCCCCACCCCCTGCAAAAAAAGAGAAAAATACTGAATTTGGCAAGTTGAAATCTTCGTGTCTTTGTGAGTTGGCCTAATGAAAACATGGTCCTACTTTCCCTTTCGGAGTGGGCGGACACACGCAGAGGGGAAATGAATGGGAGGGGGAGGGGGAGGCTGCTTGTTTGCAGCCAATCAGAAGCTTCCTTCTAAGCTTTCCCAGGCAGTTAAAAAAAGAGCTTTGCATTTGGTGCTCCGAGAAGCGCAGGAAGGAGCCCCGGGCAGAGCTCTTTCGCAGGAGCGAAACCTCGGCCCCGTTCGCAGCAGATCTTCTCCTTTCAAGGCGCAGCTTCAAGCCGGCAGAGCCTTTCCCGGGAGGAGCTCCAGCGCCTCCTGCTGGGCTTGGCCTGCTTGTGCGCCACGCTCAAAAACTTAGGTTAGAGACATCTTTTCTCAGCTGGCAGTTCAGCGGGCAGCCCACTTACTAAAAAAAGAAGCAGGAAAGAAGGAAAGCATTCCTGGTTGTCCTGGTAAGAGAACTTTCATTGGGAAAATACTTGTGAATTGAAATAGCACAGTGAATTTGATCATGCTTCGTGTGTGAATTGGGTTACCCATGCCAGATTGTTTGTGCTAGCAAGTACAGTGGTACCTCGGGTTACATACGCTTCAGGTTACAGACTCCGCTAACCCAGAAATATTACATCGGGTTAAGAACCTTGCTTCAGGATGAGAACAGAAATAGTGCTCTGGCTGCGTGGCAGCAGCAGGAGGCCTCATTAGTTAAAGTAGTGCTTCTGGTTAAGAACAGTTTCAGGTTAAGAATGGACCTCCGGAACGAATTAAGTACTTAACCCGAGGTACCACTGTACTTACTCATTTGTGCATGTGAATGATCTCTGTGGTGTATGGGGTAGCACCTCTGGTGGGGGACACGTTGTGCTCCTTCTGGGGTAGTCTGTCCACCTTTCGGACCCCACCCTGCACTCAACTCTCCCCTGTGGTTCCTAGAAGCTGTTGGCAGGTGACAGCAGCCACATTCCCAGGAATGACTTTGACTGGCTATCTGATCAAGGCCTCCAACTGGTCTAAAATCCTCAGTGAGTCAGGGACTTCCTCTGCATGCAGAGACAGAGTCGGGCAGATTGAGCAGACGAGACCCAGAGTGGGTCCAACAATCAAGAAGGCAATTTCTGTAGAGGAAAGCGAGGGGCAGATGGGGCTCAAGGGAGTCCACCTAGGAGAAGGCAAACTCTGGTGCCTTGTGGGACATCTTCAGGAGATAGAGTAAGGAGTAAAGCCTACACTAATCTGGAGTCAAGTCCCTAAGACGGTTGGATGTCTCCTGTATGCCTCCTTCCAGCAACACCTGCAGCCAAGCTGGTGCTCTGCTTTCCTTTGGACCCCATCCGTGAGGCCAAGAGGGGGGTCTTCTCATCTGGGCAGCCCAGGACCTCCAGGCACACGGCCCAGGCTTGTGCCCCGGGGGAGAGGTCATTTTGGCACCACTCACACAGCGCTATGGCTTCACACCCCGAGGTGAGAATCCCTGATCTGGTGGTGGGACTTTAAAGGTAAAGGGACCCCTGACCGTTAGGTCCAGTTATGGCCAACTCTGGGGTTGCGGCACTCATCTCGCTTTATTGGCTGAGGGAGCCGGCGTACAGCTTCCGGGTCATGTGGCCAGCATGACTAAGGTTCTGGCGAACCAGAGCAGTGCACGGAAACGCCCTTTACCTTCCCGCCAGAGTGGTACCTATTTATCTACTTGCACTTGGACGTGCTTTCGAACTGCTAGGTTGGCAGGAGCAGGGACCGAGCAACGGGAGCTCACCCCGTCACGGGGATTCGAACTGCCGACCTTCTGATCAACAAGCCCTAGGCTCTGTGGTTTAACCCACAGCGCCAGCCACCTTTTAAAGCCCTAAAATAAATTTGTCTGTTCGACCACCCCCAGTCACCATTGCTGCAAATTCCATAAGTTATGTGCAATGTGAAGGATTGTTGTACCTCGCTGTTGCTACATGTAAGGGTTTTTTTTAATGTACAAAGGTTAGGAAGCTTCTCACTTTGTTTAACAGAGTCCAAGGGTCTCTGTTGGAGAGTTTTGCAGTAGAATTTTCAAGTGCGACCTGTTATCAAAATAGGATCTCCCTGAGAAGAAAATAATAAAACTCTTGTTTGCTGCCAACTTTTATCATTCAGCTGACAAACTCCTAGAGGACTACATCCAGAATTCTGATTTAAGGCGATGCATGCACAGTAGCTTACCTGCAAAACTCAATCTAAATGTTCTGTTCTTTGTCATTGTTGATTCTTGTTATTACTATCCTCTTACAGATGCACAATGTCGGCTGAAAATAAGCAACAGCCTCTTAAGAAGCCAGCATTCAGCAAAAAGCAAGCCACTGAATTGGTCCAAAAGATATTCGGATTAATGGTCTTGGAGCTCAAACCGTTGCCAAGCTATGATGATCAGAATTTCTATGTGTGTGCTTCGGCTGCACTTGAAGGGAAAGCAGAGAGCGCCCAGAATTTTGTCCTCAAAATAATCAATTGTGAAGACAGCCAGAACGCTGAACTCATTGAGGTGCAGACCCAGGTCATGATATTCCTGAATGGCGAGGGCTTTCCCGTGCAAACTCCTCATTCCACGAAAGAGGGTGGAATAATGTTTCTGGAATCCGTAGGTGAGGGGGTGGAGCATGCATCCAACATTGCTATTCTGCTGGTGCCAGATCCCATCTAGTCCAGCAGGAGACCAGCTGCCTTTGAGCAGCTCACAAGCAGAACAGGAGGGCAGTTGCAGTCTCCCTGCTTGTGATCCCATACTCTCCAACATTTCTCTGATGAAAATAGGGGTGTCCTATACAACAACAATTTTAATATTTATACCTTGCCCACCTGGCTGGGTTGCTCCAGCCGCTCTGAGAAGCTTCCAACATGTATGAAAACATTATAAAACATTAAACGTTATAAAATCTCCCTATAGAGGGCTGCCTTCAGATGTCTTCTAAAGGTTGTACAGTTACTTATTTTCTTGATGCCAACATTTCTCCAATTAAAATAGGGGCGTCGTAACAAAAAGCAGGACATTCCAGGATCAAATCAGAAACTGGGTGGCTTCTGTAAACCCAGAACGGTCCCTGGAAAATAGGAGTGTGATTGTATTGCATTTATTTTTTGAAACTCTTATTTCTATTTTGATAATTTTATTATTACTGTTTTTAAAGTCAGTTTTTTATTGCTGTGATATCCTTTTGTGTAAACAACTTAGAGCTCTTCTGTATGTGAATGTTGCTGAATAAAATTGAATCTTTTTGCTTCTTAGATACTGGCTCTGCCAAAAGAGCATATATAGTGCGGCTGTTGAGCTACCTCCCAGGCAAAACGGTGGCCACGATCCACACGAGTCCTCCTCTTCTGTATGAACTTGGGCGGATGGCAGCCAGGATGGACAAAACACTCACGGAGGTGAGATTTTGGAATATGCCTTAGTTTTAGGAGAGCCCCGTAACTAAGACTAGCTGCTATTTTAATTTCCAGCAATGCCATGGAGTAAGCCAGCAGTTTGGGTGCCGGGGGGTCAACCTGGGATTTGGGTGGGCTAAACATTTTTTTGTTGACTTTATATCGCTTTTATGTGCGTCTGCTGGTGCCAATCTGTAACCATTAGGCAATGTGAGATATTTGGCTCCAATGTTTGGGTAATGGAAAAAGCTGAAAATGCTCACATGGGGGTGGGGGGAGGGGAAGATGCAGAAGGTCTGGGGTTCAGTGCCCCCCCAGTATTTCCAGGTTGGAAGGGGTAAGGCCTCTGCCTGAAACTCTGGACAGCCACTGATCTGGGAAGATAGAAGCCATCACAGCAACACTGCCCATATATGCACTCAGCAATTTTGTTTTGTTTTTAATTGAAACAATGTATTCCTGTCCCCCCCCTCCTCCGCCACCCAAAAGAAATTCCAGCATCCATTGGCGAGAAGTCTCCACCGAGGTGGCTTCATCTGGAATCTGGCTAATGTCCCTCTCCTGGAGCAATACATTCATGCGCTGGGCCGGAGCGAATATCTGGACGCAGTGAAATGGGCCATTGATCAGTTCAGGCGTAAAATAGTCCCAAACTTACACTCCTTTCGGCCCTGTAAGTATCTTTTTAAAGAAATGCACAGTAATATACAGTCATACCTCAGGTTGCGATCACTGCGAATTGCACATTTTTGGGTTATGGAAACACTGAACCCAGAAGTACCGGAAAAGGTTACTTCCGGGTTTCGGCGCATGCGCAGAAGCGCTGAATTGCGTCATGCACAGTTGCATTGCTGTGGGTTGTGAACGTACTTCCCGCACAGATCACGTTTGCAACCCGAGGTTCCACTGTAGTTGTTGTTATTTGCAGAGGCATACCTTGGCAAGGAGCTGTACCAGCACCCCCCCCCCAAAAAAAGTCCACTTTACGAGAAGGTGTGAGAAAGATGGGAAGCTCCTCTTGCAGTTGATCTCGCTGCGACACCGGCATTGTCTGCACACACATATTGGTCATGCATTCCATAGTCTGATAGGTAATTTATGTGGGGGGGGGCATGGCTTGTATTGGGGGGGGGCTGGTTTCACCGTCCCTAGGTGTGCCTCTGACTATTTGATTTTAATTTTGCTAAGTGTTTTTTATGTGCCTGAGGGAGGTGGGGTGGGGAAAGAGATGCTTCATGCATGTGGGAGCTTTAACTTCCCTGTGACGCGGTAGTGCTCAGTTGTATATTAGGCCCCAAATTAGATTAAAAGAGTGAGCCTTAAAGTACCACTGAACTCTGGATAACTGATTTCTGCAGAGACATGCATCAAATTGCATTGTAAGGCAGGGCCTACTGTATATTATTCTAAACAGATTGTTGCCTCCCTTTCCAATGTTCAGGCCAATACTTTTCCAGTCAAAACAACATCACAATAAGAAGACCCTGCTGGATCAGGCCAGTGGCCCATCCAGGCCAGCATCCTGTTCTCACAGTGGCCAACCAGATGCCCATTGTGGGAAGTCTGCAAGCAGAATTTGAACACAACAGCAGTCGCCTCCCCTCCTGCACTTGCAGGTAGCTGTGGAGGCAGAGCACAGGGCATCCTGGCTGGCAGCTGCCCACAGCCCTCTTGTCCATGAATGTGTGTAATCCTCTTTTGAAGCCATCCAGATTGGTGGTCGCCCCTGCCTCCTGTGGGAGGGGGTTCCATAGTTCCATGCCCAAGTGGGAGGCAATGGCAGGCTTGGGGGAAACTCCAAGGGTTACAGAAGTGCAAAAAGTAATCTAGAGGGGAAGTTCTAAGGGGAAGGGGAGCTCAGCCCCAAAAGACACCCCAGTGAGGACTGAGCATCCTCATTGGCCTGACAGTTGGGGAGGGGAAACAGGATAACGACATGGAGAGGCTGGAATCCTGAACTGAAGCATTCAGCACTGCAACATTCTGTTACAGGCCCCACTTGAATTATATCAGTTTTTCTTCGTTCTCCACTTTCAGGTATCATTCATGGAGATCTCAATGACCACAATATTCTAGTAGATACCGATTTTACTTCCCCTAAACGCTCACAGTACAGGGTGTCTGGTATTTTGGACTTTAGCGACATGAGCTATGGCTGCTACGTGTTTGAAGTAGCGATACTCATCATGTACATGATGATTGAAAGCAAGGAACCCCTCAGCGTGGGAGGCCACATTCTCGCAGGATATGAAAGCATCGTCCCGCTGACGGAGGAGGAGCGAGAAGCCCTGTTTCTCCTAGTGAGTGGGAGGTTTGCTCAGTCTCTCGTGATGGCTGCCCACACCACCCTCCTGCAGCCCGAGAATGAAGAGTACTTGATGACCACATCCAAGACAGGATGGAAGCGCTTGCTGCTGCTCTTTGAGATGGGCCAAAAGGCTGTGGAGATAATCTGGTTTAACACAGCAGAAGCGTATGCCAAAAAGGGGCCTTCCTAAATGTTGGGTTACATGGTTATGGGCCGCTCAGATTTACAGTTTTAAAATGGGGCTCTGCCCAGATTAAAGTTCCAGATGTTATGATCAGGGAATCTAGAATACTGCTACCTGAATGAATTATGCCAATACTTACCGATATTTATCCTTTGTATAATTTCACCCTGCTTTCAAAATCTAGTTTTTCAAAGAATTTCAGATTTATTCCATTGGGCAGAGCCCACACACAGAGGCCTCTGGAACGTCTGACAAAAACTAATGCCTGTGTTTGCTTTTTTCCTCCTCCCCCTACAATCCCCTTGCCTTTTGTGCCCTTGATTGTAAGCCTGTAGGCAGGGACCAGATTTTTACTGATTGCTGTAAGCTGCTTTGGAAGCCTATTTTCATCTGAAGAGTGGGATGAAAATCACTTTAAATAAATATTTTTGGGAAAGCTTATTATTCTATTGCTGGACCTTTCCTTCAAATATCTGAAGGTACTTTGTAGCCCCGAGAACTCCTGACTAACCGAAGGTCTTTGCTTCCGTTTGCTGGGCAGAGCAGCTGGGGAAACACAACCAGATCAGTGGGGTAGAAATAATAAATTATTATTATTATTAATATTGAAGCTGAGTAGTGATCCCCACCCGAATTCCCTTCCCGGTATAGTTGCCCAGAGTAGCTGGGGCAACCCAGTCAGATGGGTGCCATATAATGAATATATTATTATTATTTATTATTTATCCTCCATGTGTCAATAATAATAAGAAAAATAAGTTATAACAATATTTATACCAGCCTTCCCATTAAAAAGCTCAAGTACAACAATTTAAAACAAGATAAAACAATTTATTAATATGATTAGAGTGAAGGGTTGTTTGAAACATGGTGGTATTATTATTACAGTGTTACATTCATTTCCCATTTTTTTGCCAAATAGCTCCAAGTGGTCACATACTTCTCTGCTGCTCTGTTTTATTCTCACAATGACCCTGTGAGGGAGGTTAGGCTGCGAGGCAGTGACTGGCCCAAGGCTGCCCAGTGGGTGCAGGTCCTTGCCTGGCAGTCTGCCCCAAGGGCTGGGCAGCCCTCCTGCCCTCCCTGGGCTGCTTCCAGGAAGGGCGCCCAGGAGTTCTGGCGCTGCAGACCAACGGATGTCTGCTCTCAGGCTTCCCCGCATCTCAGCTTCCCCGCATCTCAGCCTTCAAGGAGAGGGATTTTCTCCAAAGGTTGCATCTAGATGCAGAAATTAACATATGCACATTTGGGACAAGGAAGCAGCCCAACTCTTACCCCAGACTCTGCTGCTTCCCCCCCAAAAGTCCAAATATGAGCCACACTGCAGACAGGACACACTGGGACAACCAAGGAAAGGGAATTTGTATTTTCAAAGACATCAGAAGGGAAGTTTTTAATGTTTGGTGTTTTATTATGCTTTTATATGTGCTGGAAGCCATCCAGAGTGGCTGAGGAAACACAGTCACGTGGGTGGGGTATAAATAATAAAGTAATATCATCATCATCATTTGGGTCAATAACAGGGCATATAAGATACAATATAGTACATTAAAAACACCCTTAAATACACCCTTAAATGTAGAATTAAAAGCAATATAAAATGTTGTTTCGCATTTCGTATTAATTTGCAAAATCCGAAGGGGGGCAGCGGCCCCTCCCTTCCTAGGAATCATCTGGCCCTTCGCTCCCCTCCGACCGGCCTCCTGGCCCCCGAGCGTCCCCTGACGCTTCCGTCTCTCTCTGGCGCAGTCACTCAGGCGACGCTTGGGGCATGATGGGAGTTGTAGTCCACCCACGGGGACAATGGGATCCGAGTCGCGAAGCGCGGAGAAGACCCAGGCGGGCGGTCTGGCCCTTCGTCTCTATGCCCGCCCCTCTTGCTCAGCAGTGCGCAGGCGCGCGGCGCCCGCCATCTTTCTCGCTTTCGGAAAGAAGCGGCGGCGGCGGCGGCGGTGAGTGAGGCTGGCGGGGGCCGGGGAGCCTCGGGCGGCTCCGGGCGGCGGCGGGTCCTCGCGGCCCCTGGTGGCGGGGAGGGGGGCCGGGGGGGGCGAGGGGCCTTGGCCTGCAGGCTCCTCCGAGAGAGGCCGCCGCCCCTTCCCGGGATGACTCGGCAGGTTCCTCTGCCTTCCCCGAGCTCCGCGCTGGGCCGCAGTCCGACCGGGGCAGCTCGGGGGCGGGCAGGCAGGGATGGGTTGGGCTAGATGACCCCCAGGGGTCCCTTCCAGCTCGCCTCTCATTCCAGGAGTAGCTTTCTGGCAGACTGGAGCTGCCGCGCAGCGAGCGACCCAGCCATTCCTCCTTACACCCTGCGAGGGAGGCAGGTGGAGGGGCAGTGGTTCTGCTGTTTCTTTGTGCTCTAGATCCATTTCTTGTTATTTGAAACAGTGCAGTTTTGTGGAGGTCGGGGAATAACACCCGCTCCCCCCCCAAAAGAAATTAGTAGGAGCATTTTGCCAGTTTCCCTTAATGTTTGTTTTTGAAAGGAAGAGGGATCTCTATCCTGTTTCTCTTCTAGGGGTGTTTCAGTTTAGAACACTATCCTTTTCCTTTTTGACATATTAAAGCTTGAATTGAACTTATACAACAACTTCACAAGCTCATCGAAGAAATCTGGGAGAGAAGATCCCAGCAGACGACAGGAATGCCATAATTATCAATCTCTTTAAAAAAAGGTGATAGAATGGATCGTGGAAACTATCAAGGCATCTCTTTATTAACTGCGGCCGGCAAATTTTTTTGCAAGGATATTAGCAAACCATCTCTTAACAATATGGTTTATAAACACCATCTCCAACTCCTCAAAAGATTCCATCAGCGGTGTCTCCGAACATTTTTACACACTTGGGAAGACAGGCAAACTAATGCCAGTGTACTGGAAGAAGCAAATATCACCAGTGTCAAAGCAATGATTCTTCAACAGCAACTTTGTTCAACTGGTCATGTTGTGCGGATGCCTGATTATCGTCTTCCAAAGCAACTACTCTATTCCGAACTTTAAAATGAAAAGCGTAATGCTGGTAGTCAATAAAAGAGGTTTAAAGACTCCCTCAAGGCAAATCTAAAACAATGTAGTATTAAACTGACAACTGGGAAACATTGGCCTGCGAGCGCTGCAAAGCCTTTACCAAAGGTGTTGTGGACTTGGAAGATGCTCAAACTCGGGACGAAAGGGAGAAACGTACTAAGAGGAAGGCACGCTTGGCAAACTCTCACCGTGATCAGCTCCCGCCCAGAAACCTATGTCCCCACTGTGGAAGGAGCGTGGATCCTCAGTCACAGACTCAATGTTAAAACGGTGTTCATGAAAAACAATCTTACTCGGCTACGAGTGATCACCAGAGAAGAAAGAAGAAGATACTCTCTAATTCTGTAGCTGCTTGGGGGCGGGGGTGGGTAATTCATAGTACAGTGGTAGCTTGGTTCTTGAACTTAGTCCGTTCCGGGAGTCCATTCGACTCCCGAAACCATTTGAAAACCAAGGTGCAGTTTCCGATTGGCTGCAGGAGCTTCCTGCACTCAAATGGAAGCCGATGTTGGGCTTCCGAAAAATGTTCGCAAACTGGAACACTTACTTTTGGTTTTGCAGCATCCGGGAGCCAAGCTTTTTGAGTACCAAGGTACCACTGTAAAAGCAGAACTTCCATATACCAGGGGTTAAGGGAAGAGTTTCCAGGTCATGGTAGACTGAGCATTTCTTTCCCTAGAAAATAATTACTGAATGTAGTTGGACAATATTCCCTTCTCTACTCATATATAAAAGCTTGTGCCATTATAAATCTGTTAATATTTAAGATGTCACAGATACCTTTGATGCTACAAAATCTAAATACCAGGTTGTGCAAGGACTTTTAACTTGGTTTACTGTAGTCAGGATAGCTCAGTTGGTAGAGAATGAGACTCTTAATCTCAGGATTGTGGGTTCAAGCCCCACGTTAGGTAAAATTTTATATATGGAAGTTTTATGATGGCCTATACTTGTAATAAGGGACGCGGGTGGTGCTGTGGGTTAAACCACAGAGCCTAGGACTTGCTGATCAGAAGGTCGGCGGTTTGAATCCCCGCAACAGGGTGAGATCCTGTTGCTCAGTCCCAGCTCCTGCCCACCTGCAGTCCCAGCTCCTGCAGTTCAAAAGCATGTCAAGTGCAAGTAGATAAATAGGTACCGCTCCGGCGGAAAAGTAAACAGCATTTCCGTGCGTTGCTCTGATTCGCCAGAAGTGGCTTAGTCATGCTGGCCACATGACCTGGAAGCTGTCCGTGGACAAACGCCGGCTCTATCTGCCAGTAAAGCAAGATGAGCGCCGCAATCCCAAAGTCGTGCGCGACTGGACTTAATGGTCAGGGGCCCCTTATACCGGTATTTGTAATGTCTATTAAAGGTTTGGCGAAGTAAGTAGATTCCTGCCTTGCCAGGGGTTGGACTAGATGATCCTTGTGGTCCCTTCCAACTCTACAATTCTTTGATTCTATGCTTCATCTGTTTCTAAAACAGTGTTTGGTAAGTGTGGGATGTCACTGGTATATGCAATTAAAGCTGCCAGTTTTCTTACTGGTCCTGGCAGTCTTTCTCTCAGAAAAGTAGCAGATGAAGCTTTTCTTGGCATGGATGAATGGTAGGAATTTCCATGAGACAGGCTTGCTGTTAAGGGCTTTGCAGAACATTCAGGAAAACGTTGGCAATCCTGTGTGTGATCCATCTAACACCCATTTGTTTTCTTTTGCAGCATACTACAGTCTACAAGCACCATGGTGAGTTTCTGTCCTGTTTCTGTGGAAGATGGGTATATTTTAGCAATGAGGGTGGGAGCAGTTTTCAGATTACATAATGTAAGAACTGGCTGCGGAATCACACCCGTGGCCTACCTGGTCTACTATCCTGTTTTGACAGTAGCCAACCAGATGACGATGCAAAGCCTGCCAGTAGAGTGTGAGTGCAACAGCACTTTCCACTCCTGCAGTTTTCAACAACTCGTGTTTAGAAGCACTCTGGCCATAGAAGATAGCCAGTAGTAGATTGAGGCTCAAACTGTATGAAAACAAGGTTAATGAAATGGGAGGGGCTATGTTGACAGGTCCACAGATATATCCAGAATAAAAAATTTTTCACTGTTCAGAATATAAAAAATGAGGTTTTTATGAAAATCAGAAGTGTGGGCTCATTTATGGGATTTCCATGCACTTAGAACATGAAAAAAAATAGACAGTGTGTCTTCCATCAGTTTTGGTTGGTGGCCTGACTACACCCCTATCTAGGCAGGGACAGTCTTAACTACTGCTCTCTATGCTCTGATAACCTCTAGGCTAGATTACTGCAATGCATAGGGCTGCCTCTGAAGACTGTTCAGAAACTTCAGCTGGTGTAGAATTTGGCAGTCAGGTTGATCATTGGGGCAAGACGGTTTGAGCATATTGCACCGATCCTGACTGCACTGGTTGCCAGTTAGTTTCAGGACCTAATTCAAAGTGCTGGTTTTGACCTATAAAACCTTAAACAGCTCTGGACTCCCATACCTCAAGGAGTACCTGGACCCTGCCGTCATCATCTAAGGCCATTCTTCATGAGAGGTCTGGAGGGTAGCAACACAAAACTGGGCCTTCTCTGCAGTGGTTCCCCACTTTTGGAATGCTCTCCCCAGGAAGGCTTGCCTGGCTCCTTTGCTACTTACCTTTGGTATCAGGCAAAAACATCCCTCTTCTCCCAGGCCTTTGGCTTATTAAACAATCTATGGTCCTTAAAACTTGAGGGTTTTGTTGTTGTTGTTGTTGTTGTTGTTGTTGTTGTTGTTGTTGTTGTTGTTATTGTTATTGTTATGCTATATATTTTTGTGTTTTTTTATTGTAAGCCATCCTGTGATCTTGGGGTATAGGACAGTATATAGATCAGACACAGAAATTTGTGCCTCTGACATGCATTGACATGGAACCCAAAGTAGAGTTAAGGACCTCCGTTGGGTTTCAAATAGACTGTCTTTTGTGACACAGTTCAGAAGGATAAAACTAGCAGTGGATAAGTTTAGCAGCTACCTACCCAGATGTTTTTCCCCAAGTTCTTATTTTTCCAAGTACTATGGATGTTGCAGTTTATCATTTGAATGGTTTGTAAATTAAATAATCATCTTTGCAGTCTCGAAGATATGATTCGCGAACGACAATATTTTCCCCAGAAGGTAATTGCATTGCAACATTTCAATTTCTGTCTTCATCAGCTGCTCTGATAAAAATGAAATGATGCTGTTTCCAAGGTGGCAGTTATGGAGCTTTGTGAATGGTTCATTGGTTGTAATATTTCATTTTTACATTGCTGTAATCTGCCTTGAGAGGTTGGCTGTGTACTGAAGCATAAGGATTTGATCTCCTGGGTTGCCATAAGCAGCAACTGAAGTTCACCTGAGGATAAACTCCTGTGCACACTTACCTTGAAGTACATCTCATTGAAAACAGTGGAACTTGTTTCCCGATAAACATGCGTAGGGTAGCACTGTGAGCATAATGCATTTGAATATTAATTATCTTAACTATCAGTTTTGTGGGTTGTAACCAGATGTGTCCCCCGTACTGACAGAAAGCTCTTTCATCCAGTGGACCCTTCCATCAGTGGAATGAAGCTATATTTACCCATTCTTCCAGGCCACCTCCCAGGTTTTGAATGTTATAGTTGCAGAGGGGATAGGAAATTGGTAAAAGAACTACAACAAAAACACCCTCATTCCACTGGCAAAATTCTGCACGGAATTAAAGAGTCTTCCATCAGAATGAAGGGCACCCTTAGTTACAACCATATGCTGTTATTTTACACTAACATCATTTCTAAAAGTGGCAGTCTTTATTTATTGTTCTATGTGGACTTGGTCAAAGTGGATTGGAACCAGAAATAGCTTTCTGCAAAGGGAAGGATTCCTTCTGTTTGCAGAGGAGACCCCAGTCCAGCCCAGGCTCCCACAGGAGAAAGGGTGAGTCAGTGATTTCTGTCCATTCCCCTGCGTCTCCCACATTTTCCAGAAAGCTGCTCTGCAGGGTCCGGGTATCCTCGTGAGAGGTGGTACTGGGGTCTGCAGAGTGGAGGAGGAAGTGGCAGAAATTGCTGAATCACTCTTTTGCCCAGCAGAGCATCCGAGTAGAACTCTCCTTGTGGGAAGTCGGGGTTGCATGCTATATATTTTGTTCTGGACCAAAAGAATCCCTGGCTAGGACACAAATGAAAGAAATTTGATGCTTGTGTGACTCTGGCCTAGAGTTTAAATCAGTGACTCGGCTGCCACTGTTACCCCCTCAGGTCGCCTGTATCAGGTTGAATATGCCATGGAGGCCATTGGACACGCAGGCACCTGCCTGGGGATTTTAGCAAATGATGGAGTCTTGCTGGCAGCAGAAAGGCGCAACATCCACAAACTTCTGGATGAAGTATTTTTTTCAGAGAAAATATACAAACTCAATGAGTAAGTTGTATGCCCCTATGTTTTATATATTTTTTTGTTTAAAGGTGGTACGATTATAAATGTTTTGAGGAAAAGTCTCAGCTCAGTGCCCCAAATTCAATCTCTCACATCTTCAAGTAGGGCTAGGAAGAGACCCGTCTGAAATTTGGAGGCTACTGTCAGTTAATGTAGAAAATACTGAGCTAGATGGACCAGTGATGTGACTCCATATAAGGCAGCTCCCTATTTTTCTGCAAGTTCAGGTTATGAGGTATTGACGTCTTTGATTCCCTGCCTTTTTCAACTTCCATTTACTTTTTCAACTTCCCTCTTTCAGGGCTGCTGCCATAGCAACATTTTTCTCCTAGCAGAAATAATACTGTGCTAACATTCCTTTTCTGTAGTGAGTTGATGTATAACTTTGCCATCAATTTCTATGCATTCAGAAACATTCAATAACATTCCTATATTTCAGCAACAAAATATTCTGTATTTGATTTCTCTATAGTTCTTGCCATTCCTCTTCTAGGCATCAGTAGTAGGAGCCATAACTCTCCCCTGGACTGTTAAGGAATATTTTACCATATCAACAAATTAACTTAATGTTTATTTGGTTTAGGCTCCATACCAATTTAGGCTACCCTTTCTTTTCCTAAATCCAATCCTTAAATTACTTACTTTGTTTTCCTTCTGCTGAAACAATAGCTATCATGTAACCCTCTTAAATTCAGCAAGAAAAGCATTTAGTAAAAACAGGTTAGAACTATTGAGACACAAAGTACTTTTTGTCAAGAAAGCAGATACAGCAAAACTTTTTTTAATACCTCTAGCAGCTGTTTACAGTTAATTTTCTAGGACAGTGCTCGCCTTTCCTACCTTCCAGTTTACCCTTTCTGCCTTTGTTTCTGCGTTGAAATTTTGGCAGGTGAAGCGTTTCTGTCTGGTACTTCTGACTTGTTTGCAGTGCATCTTCTCAAGTGTACCCTCCTGTGCACCCTATCGGATGCTGAATCTGTCGTCTCTATACATCCACCTATTTTTGTTGTTACACAGTAAGAGCACCCACCCAATTCCTATGCCTCCCCATCCATTGTTTCATGCATCTCTGGGTGGGCAGGTGCCCTTACTTTGGGATGATCCATATCTGGACTTCCCAAGTGTGCAATTTTTTGTTATCTTCTTACAAATGTTTGTGAGTGGTGTCAGTATTGTTGAAAAATATTTGATGTGACCAGAGGAGAGAAAATTGTTTATCTACTTGTTTTCAAAAGTCCAGCTGTGTGTTTCATTATGATAATTTGTGGATTAGTTTTGATGACATAGAAGCACACACACTGTGTATATACAAGTCGTTTGATAAACCCATATAATCAGCAAACTGTTTCAAGTAATGACTATGTGCAGCGAAGATATAGGCTCGGTTGGAGCTAAGTGTGCTATGGTGTTATGAAATAGTGCCTCTGCTTTATAAAATGGTACGTGAAGCTCACAGTCAAACACAGTGATCTTCTATATTCCAGGGATATGGCTTGCAGTGTGGCTGGCATAACTTCAGATGCCAATGTGCTAACGAATGAACTGAGGCTGATTGCACAAAGGTACGTTTGTTTGTTTGTTTGTTTGTTTGTTTGTTTGTTTGTTTATGTGTTTGCATTCTTCTGCCCTGCCCTTCCACCTGCCCAGGGCTGCCAGCGGGAAGGTAAACGGCGTTTCCGTGTGCTGCGCTGGCTCGCCAGATGCGGCTTTGTCACTGGTCACTGGCCACGTGACCTGGAAGTGTCTCCGGACAGCGCTGGCCCCCGGCCTCTTAAGTGAGATGGGTGCACAACCCTAGAGTCTGTCAAGACTGGCCTGTACGGGCAGGGGTACCTTTACCTTTAAATGACAGTGCAGGCAGGAGAGAATAGTAAAATCACAAGAAAGGTTGGAATCTTTAAGAGACAAATTCATGACAACTGATGTTAGGCTTGGAACCTAAAGTCCAGCAGTATGACAAAGTCACCAGACATACTTGTTTTCTTCTTGTATCAAAAGATGTTACTAATATGTAAATTCTGACATAAAGACAATATGTGACTTTAGATTTCAGACTTGCTGTCTAAAATTAAATGGAAGTATTTCCATGTTCAAAGGAGCCAATTGTTTAGACCAGCCTTTTTCGATCTTGAGTTCCTAGATGTCATTGGACTACAACTCCCTTCATCCCTGATCACCGGCTATGCTGGATGGGACGGATGGGAGTTGTAGTCCAGCAGCCTCTAGGAACCCAAGATTAAGAAAGGCTAGTTCAGAATGTACAAAAAAAACCCAATGTTCTGTAGTTAGATCCTAATCAGACCTA
This sequence comes from Podarcis vaucheri, assembly GCF_965113315.1. Taxonomy (NCBI): domain Eukaryota; kingdom Metazoa; phylum Chordata; class Lepidosauria; order Squamata; family Lacertidae; genus Podarcis; species Podarcis vaucheri. The sequence goes on from NC_138767.1 coordinate 80,462,505, forward strand.
TCATAAGTAAATCTTACTGTATTTAGTGAGATTTCCTTCCTGTTAGTCTTTCATCTTTAGCCGTAGTCTGCAGAGATTAAGCAATCTGTTGATGGTGCCTTACTCATCATCATCATCAACCTTTTATTCGACCGTCAGTCAGAAAAAGTACATTTGTCAAAACACAGTTAAAAGCTCCAGGAAGATTTTTAAAGTTAGCCAACACTAAAAAGGGCTAAACAGATAGCCCCATGTCAATACAGTCAGTTATAGTCTTGCGACGCTTAAAAGCTAAAAAAAGAAATTTGGCCACCAAGGAAGGTATAGCTCTAGTGACGTTATTCAGCAAGGGTAAAACCTGGTTTTCTCCGGGTAGGAAGCTAGATTGACATAGGAGTGGGTCTATAAAGTTTTGTCTAAGCTCTGCATAAGAAGGGCAAGTCAAGAGGATGTGTTCGGTGGACTCAACCACACCCAAGGCACAAGGACAGGTTCTCTGGGCGTATGGTACTCCCCTGTACCTTCCCCACAATATCGCAGAGTCAAGGACATTTAATCTAGCCGCTGTAAGAAGTCTACGGTATTCCACATAGTGAATTTATGGTGCCTTACTTTAAAGTTTAAAGCATATGAGGTGTTGTTCACAGGGACTTCCCCCTTTCTCTCCTTTCGCCTGCTCTAGGGTGTAATAATGTAAAGGTAAAGGACCCCTGACAGTTAAGTCCAGTTGCGAATGACTCTGGGGTCGCGGCGCTCATCTCACTTTACTGGCCAAGGGAGCCGACGTTTGTCTGCAGACAGTTTTTCCAGGTCATGTGGCCAGCATGACTAAGCAGCTTCTGGCGAAACCAGAGCAGCACACAGAAACACGTTTGCCTTCCCGCCAGAGCGCTACCTATTCATCTACTTGCATTTTTGGCATTCTTTTGAACTAGGTTGGCAGGAGCAGGGACCGAGCAACGGGAGCTCACCCCATTGCAGGGATTCAAACCGCCAACCTTCAGATTGGCAAGCCCAAGAGGCTCAGTGGTTTAGACCACAGTGCCACCCGCGTCCCACTCTAGGAGGTACCACCTTGCAGATCTGCTCTAGGGTGTACTGTTGCACTCTAGAGCAGATTTGAGAGACATGCAGGAGGGAGGAGAGGAAGGGGAAAGTCCCCTTGTGCCATCAGAAGTCTGTTCTGCTTGCAGATGGGTATTGCAGGTGAGATTCAATTGTATTCCAGACACTTAAACATGTTTAAATTGCTTCGTAAAACCAGTGGGATGAGTTTTTTGCTTTGACTTGATCATGACCATTGACCAAAATCCCAGGAAAAGCTGCTTGATTTTGGGAGGGACTGAGCTGCCCTTAAAGCAAGGGTCAATTGCATGCCTTGTTAGAAATCTTTAAAAATAGAATAGTCAAAGAGTATCTAATCACACCTCAGACAGAGCAGAACAATCTGTCCTCTCAGTGACTTTTTTTTTTTTGCTAAGACAGCAAGATATGTATCCACTTTGAAATTGGACAGTGAAAGTGGTTTGATTACCTTTTTTTGCTTCTTTCTGTGCTCCCCAATTTTTCTTTGTTTCAGCTTCCATTAAATAAAAAAGACAAAAGATAAGAGTGGCTGTACTCTTAATTGCAATCTTACTTCAACTGCTCAGTGACCCAGTTTAGGGTCCCAGTGGATCAGCTACAGAATGCTGACTTGGCTTTTGAATTAAGTTATTTTAAGTAGCATAACAATCCTGCCTGCCTACAAATATTTGGATTTTCTTCAATCCTTTTAATTTATATCATTAAAAGTAATGATGGCTGTAGTGAAGCAGTCCCTATTGCAGATGCTTGAAGGAAAGGTGAAAGGGATCAAAACAAGACAGAAGACCAGTCTCTCTAGTCATCGGGGGGGGGGGGGGGTGTTGGAATTTTTGTTTTCAAGCATGTCAATCTGTTTGGGTCTGAAAGTAAAACGTAAACATGGTGCTTATTTGTAGCTGATTTGTGCAATTTCTATAGGGATTTAAAAAAAAATAAAATTATTTGATAATATTTTACCCTGATGCTGTAAGAGTTGTTCCAGGTAGCTTCAGAAGTAGACGGGAAACCATTAATCATTGCACCTGGTGCATTAGCACATTCAAGAGGTCCTTATCATGGTGACTCCCTGTTTGTGGAATGCTCTCCCCAGGGAGACTTGCTGGTGCCTTTGTTACGTATCTTTAGGCACCAGGTAACAGCATTCCTTTTCTCCCTGGCCTTTGGCTAATTAAATAATATGTGGCCTTTTAAGGTGGGTGTGGGATTGTTTTGGTTTGTTACTATGTTATGTATTTTTGTGTTTTTCTATTGTAAACTGCTCTATGATCCTCAGATGTAGTGTGGTTTAGGAATTTAATAACATGTTTGTAAATATTGTGCCAATTGTTCTAGGTATCTGTTGCAGTATCAAGAACCAATTCCTTGTGAGCAGTTGGTAACAGCCCTGTGTGATATCAAGCAAGCTTATACACAATTTGGAGGTAACATTTTTACCTTTAAAGTGGCAAATAAAAGTAACTTGGAATACAGAGCTCTGTCCTAAAAGTTAGATTCCTAGTCAAGTACAGGAAATCACCACTTCCAACACCAATAATTTAATTCATGGGTAGGCAAACTAAGGCCCAGGGGCCGGTTCCAGCCCTATCACCTTCTCAATCCGGCCCACAGACGGTCCGGGAATCAGTGTGTTTTTACATGAGTAGAATGTGTCCTTTTATTTAAAGTGCATCTCTGGGTTATTTGTGGGGCATAGGAATTTGTTCTTTTTTCTTTTTCAAAATATAGTCCGGCCCCCCCACAAGGTCTGAGGGACAGTGGACCGGCCCCCTGCTGAAAAAGTTTGCTGATTTAATTATTGCTGCTGGGCTGTAAGCAGCTGGCTCTAATTCTGCTGGCATAGATTGAGCCCAGAGTCAGACTGAAAAATTGACTTTGAGGCAGAGCTCCTTGGAAAGGTGCCCTCACCACTCCTGTGTTTGGTGGGAGGCTTCTTCAAGTGGTGAATCGCTCCATCGCTTGAGATGGCAGGTCAGTCTGGTGTAGTTAATTAACCAGCAGAACAAATTGTATTTTGGTCCTCTGAATTCTCTCTTTGGGGTATGGATGACATGGATCTTTTATTATTAATTTGCCTCTGCTTTTTAATTAAGAAATCTGCCTATTGATTATTGCAAGGCTTGAACGGAGTTGTTTGTTGTGTCTGATTTTCCAAAATGCATTTCAGGTTTTTGTCTTAAATAAATATTTACTTCAAAATAAAACAAGTTTTTTTGGGGGGTGGGGTGGGGGAATCAGTCCTTAATCACTCTGTATATATTTTGCAGTTACTTATGCTTGTGTGTTGACTCTTTCAAAGAAACATAAGGGGGAAACTGCATGAGGGCAGGCTGACAAAAATAGGTCTCTGGCATCCTTGTTCTTACACACATCTTGGAAAGAAACTGTGGGGGTGAGGCAGTATTGGAGCTTATCTTAAGCAGCAGAAGTTCTGAACAAGCTACTAAATCCTAGTTCATAGAAAAAGGATTTTGCATTCGTCTTGGCTTTTCCCCTTTTGAAGTGGGACTCTTGGCAAATTGTGCTTCTTAATTTAAATCACTCATAACCTTGTGTTTTAACAGGAAAGCGTCCTTTTGGAGTTTCACTGCTGTACATTGGCTGGGATAAGCATTATGGATTCCAGCTCTATCAGAGTGATCCTAGTGGGAACTACGGGGGATGGAAAGCCACCTGCATTGGAAACAACAGTGCTGTAAGTTTGTCATCTTTCATGCTAAATTCCTTCTTTCGTAATCTTGAACATAACTTTTTTGCAAATAGAGCATCCAGCAGTAAGGTCGATGCTGAGTATCCGCTAGCAGGCTTTGACGCTTCCCGTCTTACATAAAGGCACAGCAGAACTGCAGTGTCATCTTTTATGTTCCTTAACAGGCAGCTGTGTCAATGTTAAAGCAAGACTACAAAGAGGGAGAAATGACCTTGAAATCCGCCCTTGCCTTGGCTGTCAAAGTCCTGAACAAAACCATGGATGTCAGTAAACTCTCTGCAGAGAAAGGTGAGCCATAATGCGTCTTTTCTTGTGAGGCATTAAGATGCCATCACAAGAGGTTTTGGCCTTCCCTCTGGGAAGTGTATATCTGTTTAATAAATGCTACAGTTGGCAGTGTTTTCTAAAGCTTTGTATGTTTGACATATTAAATAATTTAATCTGTCAGCATCATCCATAATGATTTTTCCCTGTCTTAATATGAGTAGCATGACAGTGCCTAATAGCTGGTGGTGGCGGTGGTTGTATTTCCTTCCACATACTGTATTTTTCACTCTATAGGACACACTTTTCCCCCTCCAAAAATTAAAGGGAAATGTGTGTGTGTCCTATAGAGCGAGTGCAGGCTGCGCGGCTCAGCCCAAAGCCAGAACAGGGAAACTGAGAGCTGCGAAGCGCTCCGTCTCGCTGTTCTAGCTTGGGGGTGGCTGCGCGCAAAGCCTCTGCAGGGCAGCGGGGTGCCTTCACCCCGCTGTCCTGCAGAGGCTAGCAAGGCTGTTCCCAAGCAAGAACACTGAGACGGAGCCATCCGTCCCGCTCTTCTAGCTTGGGGGCGGCTGCGCGCAAAGGAAGGCTGTTCCCAAGCCAGAACAGCGAGAGGGAGGGCTCCGTCTCGCTCTTCTAGCTTGGGGATGGCTGCGCGCAAAGCCTCTGCAGGGCAGCGGGGCACTGCGCTCCAAAGGCTTCAGGGATCTTTGAGCAACGCTTCTCCCCACCGCCAGCCCCACAAGCTCTGGTGAATGCACCTTGAACACACCTTGTTTTAGAGGGTGAGAACAAGGGGGGGGGATTCCCTGTTCTCCCCCTCCTATGGTCCGGTGCGTCCTATAGAGCGAAAAATACGGTATGTCCCAAGATGATGTACAAAATATAATAAAGCCTGCTTAAATAGTTACATAGGAGACGTAGAAAGCTTCCTTACACAGAGTTGAGCTGCTGGTTCATCTAACTCAGCCCTGTCTGCATTGACTGGGTTGCAGGCAGGAGTCTCCCAGCCCAACCCGGAGATGCTGGGGATGGAGCCTGCGACCTTCTGCAGGCCAAGCAGATGCTCTGCCCCGGAGCCATGAGCCTGAGCCTTCCCCAAAACACTCCACAGTTTTCCTATGGGGAAAACAGATCTTTAAAGAAAATTCAGGATTGCAAGGATTCTGACATGCTCAGTATTTTGTTAGCGGAAATTTTATGTTGTGAACAGCCCTGTGATGTTTGGATGAATGGCGGTATACAAATTTCATAAAAATAAAGACGAGGAACTTCCATTATCTGCTGAAGTGTCATAAAACCTTCTATCTTTATCTTGTACTTCAGTGTTTTCTGTTGGCACTGGAGAGAAGCCACAGTTAAGACATTTGCTCTAGTTTGGTGAATTTTTAAAACAGAGGACGGATGTTGACTAATTGCCAGTTTAATAATTTAAGGCAGTCCCTTTCATATGTCAGTCATACAAATTGACTATATTTTTTGTAGGGACAACTTGTACCTTCTTCCTTTGGCTGACTCAATTCAAAAGAAGCCTTGGATATTCAAATGTATCATTTATATTTTTCATGTTTCAGTTGAGATTGCAACCCTGACAAGAGAGAATGGAAAGACAGTAATAAGAGTTTTAAAGCAAAAAGAAGTGGAAGTGTTGATAAAGAAGCATGAAGAGGAAGAAGCCAAAGCAGAGCGTGAAAAGAAAGACAAAGAGCAGAAAGAAAAAGATAAATAACTTAAGCACTTTGAAGTGGGGAAAATGGGCGTTTTTCGATACACAAATACAGGTCTTACTGGTGGAGTGAAGAAGCTAGTAATGCTGTTTATTGAATCGGGTCCTTTTGTACCAGTAAAACGCGTTGCCCACTTCTTCAGAGAATTATAATTTCTTGGTTCTACTCATCTTTGTTTTGTATTACTTAATAAAACAATACTGTTAAAGTTTGATTGCATCTCTGTTACGTCTAATATACCACTCATTGAAGCAAACATCTTGGTTTGAAAAATATGGCAGCTTGGAATAGAAGTCAATAGGACCCATAAGATATTTTGCCTCTTATTTGTAGTCATGATGGGGAGGAAGAAAAATGAGGTCTCTGAAATACATTTGTTAGATCTCTTATCCTTCACAGATGGCTAAAGCACAGAAGAAAAATAAGCTCCTTACTACCCAAAATCACATTTAATGCACGTCTTGCCCAAGGCAATAATCTTTTGTATTCTCTTAAATTACTCTATGAAGTGATTTAGAAATCCCAGAATGCAATAAATGAGCAATGAATGATGTTTTGTATAATGCATAGCTCCTGGTTATTTTTAGGATGAGTCTGCTAACTAGGAAAAACAAAATAATAAATAATGGATGCTTAAATATTTTAGAAATGTGTCTCCTGGATGCATGGTTTGATTCTGAGTTTGTCAGCAGGTAAAATGACATTTGGTAAAAAATGGCTAAGAGTGCAATCCTTTTACATATTTACTCAGAATTAAGTCCCATTGAGTTGAATGGAGTTACTCCCAGGTAAGTGTATATAGGGTTGCCACCTCAACCTCTTTAGCACTTAACTAGAAGCAAAATGCATTTGAAATGGTAATTGCTTACTACTACAGATGTTGGCTCATGTTGTCCACAGTACTCTGTCCAGCAAATTGGTGATTTGTCCAAAGATTCTTGCAAATAACATTTTTGCCTCCCCTTGTGAGGAATTGTGATGTAAGCTTTCCCCGGATCGCTTTTAGACATGAACAATAGATTGTAAAGGCAAACAATCAAATCAGTTGAGGCCAGTGAAGTTACCTCTTCATTCAAGGAAACAAACCACAGCTTTGGCCTGGTAGTCTCAGCAACAATTTCCAGGAGGTCCTGCTCAGATGAAGCAGTTGTGAGGCCTGAAGGTCCCTGCTTTCCCAGTGCCCACTAGGACTCCTCTCCAGGGTCTTTCCCATGCAGTCTGCACACAACCTCCCTCTGCTCTGCCTGTTTCATTTCTCTGGGAGGGAGAGGAGCTGGTTGCGGCAGGAGGGGGAGACTCCCTGGCCTCTTGCAGCTCACTAAACCCTTTCACCTCTTCTGCTTCTGGCACCCCCTCCCAGTCTGCTGCTCCCTCTCACCACTCTCGTCTTCCCACCACCAGTCCCTGGCTCTGAGTCGCCTTCCCCAAGGTGCCTCCCTAGCTGGTTCCTCGACTGGTGCTTCCCATCACTCCTCTTCGTCCAGCCAGTCCATGAGATCCTATGATTAAGATTCAAATCCAATATCTTTATTGCGGTCCATAGACCCACAAAACAGTTTCAAAATAAGATGCAGTTAAAACAGCCAAACAGGTGAAAGAGACTGAGGTGGTCATTTTGTTATGTCTAGAACATGATGGTCTTTGTTTCTTGTGACCTCCGAAAGAAACTTTGCCACGGCCAGTGTAATGTCATTTGACCTATCCTCCAGAAGGTATTTAATATGGGAGGCTTCAGATTTTCCCGGCAAATTTGCTAGTAAGGGTTTGATCAGTTGATCCCTTGCTTGCTCATACTGCCCACAATGCAGTAGGATATGCTTCATGCAATCGGCGTCCTGAGAACATAAACAAAGCCTATTTTGGTGATTAAGATTAGCTATACTTCTATTATTTTTTTTAATAAAAATTTTATTGGGTTTTCAAAATTTACACATACACAGACAATACACAACACAAACATACAAACACAAAGACAAACATGTAATTTTGAATCCCTAATTTCTTAACCACTTTCCCTGACTTCCCCACACCTCCCCCTCCTGCATCCCAACTCCAATAGTTTGCTCAGCAAGTTCTTATCTCCCACCTTTACCTTATTAATGTTTTACTTAATTCTTCTTAGTTAACCAAATTTAACTTATAAACCTCAATTAAACCAAAATACACATCCTTTACATACTTTTCTAAGGGCGACCCCATTTCCCTTCCACAAATTTCCCAATTTTTATATTATTTACAAAACAAAATAACAGAATACGACATATAATTTTACACCCTTTGGATTCCAAAACTCTCGCCCCCCCTTTCCTGGGTTCGATCCTCAAAAATTATACATCAATCTGTCAACTCTCAGCCCGGATCCCTCACGTCCGAGGCCCTTAAATCTCTTTCAGTCCCTCTCTGCCAGTTTTGTTGGTAGTCTTTTATAATAAACATCGAATCTCAGAGAAGCTCTGTCCTGATGGGGTCTACATTTCTTCCAACCAGACCTCCATATTCAAAAGTGGAGCCCGAATCATGTTTCTTGTTCCTTTTAAGTCCAAATGTCCCAAAAGCTCCAACTTTCACCTTGGTCAAATTTGTAATCCATAGGTCTTCCAATCTCCCCGTGGGGAGATTCCTCCAATCTTCATTCTCAAGTTCAAACCAAATTTTCATCAGGTCTTGTTTTCTTTGTAATCCATTTTTACAGGCCACTGGTTGTCCTCCTTCACCTGCAACATTTCAGCTCCTCCTTCCCACTCCTCTGAGTCTGCACATATCTCTTTTTGTTCGACTGCAGAATTTTCTTGAGTCAAGTCCTTGGCGCCGTCAACAAGATTATTTACTTTCGATTTCAAAGTCAAAACATCTGTAGCCAGAGCTACACTCTGATCTTGTAATTTTCCCACGAGAAATAACATTCTTTCCAGCTCAGCCTGCAGTTTTCCATCTGCAGCCATTGTAATGTCTCAGAACCCCCTCTAGAGGGGGTTCTGGTTACTTAATATTCTTTCTCCAACAATCTAGTTACTTTGTTCCTATTTTTCCTTTATTTTCAACGGCTTCAAATCAACTGTATCAAAAATAACCAGCAGAAATAACAGAAGGCGAATTCTTGTAACTTTGACAGCTCGTTTGACAGCTGTCAAACTCTATATACCTCCTCAGCAGGCTCTCTCCCGGATCACTCCCGGATCCCGGGGGGTTGCGCCTCAGCTCCTTACAATCAGTTCTTATCCTCCAGCGGTATACTTATAGTGCCAAATCATGGAATTAATAACTTTTATCTCGCAAAGAGAGAAGTGGTCTCACGACCTTAGTTATCCAATTCTTGAATTGTCTACAAAACGGGGGGCGGACTTCCTTTTAACGCATCCCCCGGTTGTGCCGAATTTAAAAGAAGAATTTTAAGTCCAATTTCCGTACTACTCACGGGTTGTTACTTTTGCAGCCCAAATATTCAAGGAAGAAGTCAGCGCTCTCTGGCCATGGCTCGTGGCTTCACTCCGTGGAAGAAGCGATCCACTCACAGCACCACACCACTCTCCGTCACCCGCTCCGGAGCCTTTAAAAAGGCTTCTTCGTGGGTCGGGGAGGGCACAAATGGTGCCCGCCGAGTCACCAGGTCCACAGGCTTCCACGACTGTGGTTTCTGAGGGTCCCCGCGTCGTCGCCGTGGCAGGACCCATCTTCCCCGAAGCCGATTCCCTCCAGAGCTCGGAGGGAATCCGCCATTTGCCGATCGCGCTAACCCGGAAGTCCAAGATTAGCTATACTTCTAAATGAGTGGTCCAAATTCCTCAAAGTACATGCAGCATATTTGAATACTGCTACAAAACGTAATGATACAATTTAACTTCTGCCATTCCTATAAAACAGTGTTTTTCAACCACTGTTCCGCGGCACACTAGTGTGCCGCGAGATGTTACCTGGTGTGCCGTGGGAAAAATTAAAAAATTCGAAAGATTTTTTTTTTTATAAAGTCAAATTTTCGATTGGGGCGCCGTCCCCGGAGGGAGTCGGGCGAGTCGGGCGGCGAGATGCGGAGCGGCGGCGGCGAGGAGAGGCCGCCCAGCGCGGGGCTCTCGCCGTCTGCCTGCCTGGCTGCCTGCGAGCTCGGCGGGCAGCGCCTCCGTCCGCAGCGCCCGCCTCGCGGCTCTCATTCCCTGCCCCTGCCAAAGCTCACCCAGCCAAGCCGCGCTCTCCTTCCTGCCTCGCTTTGCTGCCTCCTCCCCCCCCACCCCCAAAGCTTGGAGGTTCCCCGGCGCCGGCCCGCAGGTTTGACCCCCTTCTCACACCTGTTCGCGCTCCTTGCACGGAAAGGGGCGGATGGGGAGGAACGGGGCTCGCCGCTGCCTCCGCTCACCCTCCCCCCCTCCTTCGTGCGTCCCTCCCGGCGTGACGCTGCGCGCTGACGTCACGGGGCTGTAACGTGGTGTGCCTCGAGATTTTTTTCATGAAACAAGTGTGCCTTTGCCCGAAAAAGGTTGGGAAACACTGCTATAAGGGTTGTGTGAATAGTGGCTGCAAGTACAGAACTGTCTATAGAATTTTTCATTCGGCTAAGAAACTCCATGTATATATAGAAAAAGTTAGTTTGAAGAACCTTAACTTTCTTTGCACCTCCATGTTAATAGATCTCACTAGCTTAGCATGTGGATGCATGCCATAGTTGCACCCGCTACCAGTGTGGGAAGCATCTGCACATGGAGGCACTAATGCACACAAAATGCACTTCCACCTGAACCAATTGTATCTCAGTTGCAGCTCCGCTCCCCAGGTAATCGCATTGCTGGTTACATCAGGTGAACCATCCTGAAGAGTTATTAACTTGGTCAGGGGAAGGGCACGATCGCAGAGTGAATGTGCCCTTCCTCTGACCAAGTTAATAACTCTTCAGGATAGTTGATCACAAACTTGCCAGGGGGAGGCAGGGCCAAGGGCAAAAGTTAACCTCTGGTAAATTCCCCTTCCCTAATGTAGAGTCTACTTTCCAGTTCAATATTTTAAATATTTTATTTTTCTATTTGCAGAAGTTTAAAGAAAGATTGGCATTGTAAGCCTTTCCGGGTTATTGACAAGTATCTCGCCATGTTCCTATTTTTAGTCGTGGGGTGACATATGGAGCACTCCTGGAAATGTACCCTTGTAACCTGAAAGCACATGAATCTAAATAGCATAAATTCTTTTTTGTCCATTCAGGCCAATTCCCTAATCAACTGAGCTGAATCAATTTTTTTGATCAGGCACAAAACCATCCTATGCATGACCCCTCAGAAGAAAGTTCTATCAGACTCCCAGATAACTGTACAGGATTTCAGCCATAAATATCCATTAAAACTTTTCAGTGGTTATTCTTTCAAGTTTTAATTGCTTTAGTGCCCTTAAATAGTTTGTCCTTCCTGGAAAAGAATTAACTGGAGTCTTATGACTAAATGGTAATTTCAAGTTCCTTGCATTTAATCTGTTAAAAAGGTTAAACCAACTTCACAAGAGTTTGCAGGGGGGGGGAGAGACTTTTGCTAGATCAAAAGAACAATCATCCTGGGGTTTTTTAATCAGTAAAACATCACTTTGTTTAAAAAGTAAAGACAACAGCCTGAGCTGCTACCTTCACACCCCGCTTCTGCAGTTCCCAGAACAGTTTGGCGATCTACAGTGGGACACTGGAGACTGCAATGCAAGGATAGGGAAAAAGTGGCCCTCCCACTCTTGTTAGACTACAGTTTCCATCACCCTTACTGATCATGCTGGCTGGAGCTGTGGGAGCCCAACATCGAGATAGCTGTGCATACTTTTGTGTTCTAGATGGACCCTGGCTTCATTGATCAGGGATATTTTTATATTTTGTTTTTTAGTTATATTGAAAGTTGCAAGAAGAAGAAGAAGAAGAAGAGGAGGAGGAGGAGGAGGAGTTTTGATTTGATATCCCGCTTTATCACTCCCCTTCAGGAGTCTCAAAGCGGCTCACAATCTCCTTTCCCTTCCTCCCCCACAACAAACACTCTGGGAGGTGAGTGGGGCTGAGAGACTTCAGAGAAGTGTGACTAGCCCAAGGTCACCCAGCAGCTGCAGGTGGAGGAGTGGAGACGCGAACCCGGTTCCCCAGATTACGAGTCTACCGCTCTTAACCACTACACCACACTGGCTCTCAGCCGTGTGAGGAATGGTTGAGGGTGTTGGATATGCTTTGCTTGGAGAAGAGAAGGATGAGCAGTGATATGATGGTCATCTTCAAATACTTGAAGGGCTGTCACCTTGAAGATGGCCAAGCTTGCTTTCTGTTGCTCAGAGGGTGGGATTCAATGAATTCAAATGACAAGAAAGGAGATTCTGACTAAACGTGGTAAGAGTTGTTCAACAGTGGAATGGACTCCCATGGAAGGTGGTGGACTTTCCTTCCTTGGAGGTTTCTAAGTAGAGGTTGCAGATTCCTGTATTGCAGGGGGTTGGACTATATGGCCCTGGGGGCCTCTTCCAACTCTATAATAATCCTATCCTCAGTTCCCTGGGAATGAGCCCCACTTAACTTGGTGGGATTTATTTTTTAGTAGGCATGAATATGATATCACTGGATCACATTTTTTGGCTTGAGTATTTATAAACTGAGAATCATAGATTTGGGAGGGAGGGACCTCAAGTGGGCAGCCCCTGTCAGTGCAGGGAATCCACACTACAATATCCCTCACGGGTGGCCCCCCAGCCTCTGCTTAAAACCTATAATGAAGGAAAGCCCCCACCTTCCAGGGGGTCTGTTCTACTGTCAACCAAGTGGACCATCTGGAAATTCTTCCTAATATTCAGTTTAAATCCTTTTTATTGTAATTTGAGCCTACTGATTTGGGTCCTACCCTTTGGAGTGACAGAAAATAAATTCTTCACAGTGTGAAGTAGTTTAAATGTTTTGCACCATCTTTGCTGTAATTAAAATTCATCTACGGCATATGTAGAAAAGACAGACCAAAAAACAAAACAAACCTCAAAAAATTAAGTCAATTTCACTGTCCAGTACGTACCAAAGGAAACTGCAGCAAAATGGAGGCCGTGTTTGAGGTTCTTGGGTACAAAAGGTGACCTGACAAAAAGATGTTTAGCTATGATCAGTGCTTTTTTTCTTAAAAAATGTTGAGGGGTACTCTCCTTTTTACTCAAGAAAATCACCATTTTATAGTTCAAATTGAGGGGAAATAAATATAGTAAATGAACAAAAGTACAAAGCGTCACAAAGTGTTTAGGGGTATGCGTCCCCCCAGAAAAAAACATTGGCTGTGATTATTGATTTTCAGAAGGATCCAGCTACGTGTTGCTGTGATGTACTGCTATTTAGGGCAGTGGCATCTTTGTGGAATTAGAAGGACATGGGAGACAGGACAAAATGCTTCCAACTAAAGGCATAAAGCTGTTAATAATTCACCAAGGGAGTAAGGCAAGGTGTGTTTCCCTAGGCGGGAGAGCCACAGACGTAAAGAGTGGGTAAAGACACTTGTTTCAGAGCAACCCACATAAGCACAAATCCACTGAAGGTACATGGCAGGGCAGGGCCAGATTTAAGGTGGTGCAGGACTTCCAAGCCAAGGGGACTCATAACAAGAACAACAACATAATACTACCTAAAGGGTGTATTTATGGAGGTGTCTACTCAAAGCTTGGGGGTTCCAGATTTTGCCCTCATTCAGGACACCATATTACCAAAGTCCGCCACTGGGCAGGAGATTAATACTTTATTCAGAATAATGGGCTAAATCATGCTCCCAAGCCCCACCCCAATGTTATATGATTGGCAGGTGGGTGGCTTCACCCACTGGTGGAGGAAGAGGAGTGTGGGGGGAGCGCACCGCCCCTGGCAGCGCGATCCCAGTAGGGTGCCATCGCAGCTGCCTCCCCGCCCACGCTGGGTGCCCTGCCCCCAAGACGCACGCCAGCCCCTCTTGACCTGCAAGAGATGGGGGTGCTAATCATGTGATCCTCTAGGCAGACCAATAGTGTGACCTAGTATAATGCAGCTGGTTTCATGAAAATATATGATCATTTGTCATAACACCTAGAAAAAGGAAACCAGGGGTCAAGAATCTCCAAGTTGTGCACACAGGGAAAGTTCTAGACGTTTGACCTAATAAATTACAGTAATGGTAAAGAATAGAGCTGAAAAAACTTTCAATGGATATGCTAATTTATGCCAATTAAGATTGCAGCAGGTCATTAGATCCATTAGCAGCCGATTCAGGAAATGGTTGGCTCCACAAATAAGGCTTGATTGCTGAATGCAATTTGATGGGCAGCACTATAACACATTTTTTTTGCTGTTGGAAGAAAATACATTGCTTCATCTAATTCTTTGTGTTGAGCACACATTGTAAAACGAAAGACAAAGGCATGTAATATTCTTTGCAAATTGCCTGTGTGCAATATAGGATTTTGATGTATATGAAGCAGGGACCCTGCAATGAAGAAAACCGTCAAATAAATCAAGTGCCAGGGGTTTATTGCAGAGCTTTCTAATCAATATCTCAAGCCAGTGCATGATAGATGGAGAGGAAAGTAATATATAAGCAGATTCCTGCATTATATCCACTCACTCACACAACCCGAATGCCATTTTTTTAAAAGAGAAGATCAAAGGTTATTAATTTTATGGAATGATGTGTTTGAAAACTGTTGGTCTAGTTATGAATAACACTAATTACATATAAAAGCCATATTTATGTATATGAAACCATTATATTGTTAAATACTTCTATAAGGCAGAAGATTTCACTACAGTCCTATTGCAGTTACCTGAGAAGAAGCAAATAGGCCTTGTGCTGTTGATTCGTCTTTTACTATTCAAATCTACTTAAGTCCTGCCCATATTCTGGTGACTTGAGTCTCAACAGGATTCATGATTCGCGTTGCACACAAGCCAGATATTTGCATCCTGTTCTGGTAGTCAGAGGCTCTGGACTTGCATCTATTTTATGGGAAGCAGAGTTTACATCCAAGGGAAAAAGGAGTCTGTCAATGACCCAAGGTGAGGCTGAACTACTGTGGAACAGCCTGGCACAGTGGTCCTTGGTGCATAATATCTATCTGTATTTACATACTATTATTCATACACTTATTGGTCAACATGTTGTGCGGAATTGCTGTTGCGTCATGGCTTCTTTCTCTCCTTCCCACGAGAGGATCTGGAGAAGTTACACCTCAATCATTTGCAGTGAGCTCAGTGCTTTGACCAGGTGCACGTTTTCACATAACCCAAATAATGCATTTGAATCACTCCCACCCTATTTATCTTTGCGCTGTATTCAGGGGATGTTTATTTGTCTCGGAAGGGGCAGAATGATGTCCAGGCATCTGCCACCTGCCACGGATTCTGTAGCTGCCATCCCTCCATTACCGAGGCAACTGTCTATAAACAATAAACTTCCATAAAAAATGGCAAAAGTAGTTTCTTTCCCAAATCAGTTTTATCTTAAACCATAGCATACCCTCAAAGTAATTACTTATGTGTTTGTTTGTTTCCTTCTTAGGTATTTTTATTGGGTTTATAAATATATTAGGACTCCATCTGGGAATGTAATCTGGACACATTAAAGCCAGCGGAGAGAGTTGAAGATAGGTGCTTTACAACAAATAAGCGACAGTCATCACAAGTGTGGTTTTGTTCAATGAACTGTTCAACCAGCGGAGCCTCTCTGATGTTGCCTCTAATGTGGGGTCGGTGTTCTGAAATATGAGTCTTAACAGGGCAGGTGGTCTTTTAAAAGACAACAGAAAACTTCTTGTCTACCACTGGAACACTTTAAGTGTGGAGGCTGTTGCTATTGAAAGTGCCTCTTACCATGTCCCTAACAGCTCCATGATTCTGAAATCGAATGGATTCACTAACTGTGGCACCAGAAACATGATTTAATTAATTGATTGCCTTTGTCAGTTGATATACATTAGTGCCACCACCCGCCCTGTTAAGACTGCTATAAACTCAACACACTAGTTCCATGTGGACTAAATTCAACATTAGTTCACAGGATTCAAGTAATTACATGCAGCTGTTTGTGGACTTTCTGCCGTTGTGAGTCTTTAAATTTGTGAGCTCTGCCCACGTTTCCTAAGGAGGTTTGACAAACGGAAGGACATTGTTCTCTTTAGTGACTGGGAGTATTAACTAGGTACAGTGGTACCTCTGGATGCAAACGGGATCCATTCCAGAGCCCCATTCGTATCCTGAGTAGAACGCAACCTGCGACTGTGCGTCTGTGCGGGTTGTGATTTGACGCTTCCGCGCATGTGCGTGACGTCATTTTGAGTGTTTGCACATGCGCGAGCAGCGAAACCCGGCAGTAACGCATTCTGTTACTTCTGGGTCACCGCGGAGCATAACCTGAAAACGCTCAACCTGAAGCATATTTAACCCAAGGTATGACTGCACAGTGGTACCTCGGGTTAAGAACTTAATTCGTTTTGGAGGTCCGTTCTTAACCTGAAACTGTTCTTAACCTGAAGCACCACTTTAGCCAATGGGGCCTCCTGCTACTGCCGCACTGCCAGAGCACAATTTCTGTTCTTATCCTGAAGCAAAGTTCTTAACCTGAAGCACTATTTCTGGGTTAGCAGAGTCTGTAACCTGAAGCATATGTAACCTGAGGTACCACTGTATGTGCAAATAGACGAGTTATTGTCTCACTTTTTTCTTGTAGATATGCCCCTGCTTTAAGCTGTTTACACACTGTCTTCTCTTGTGTATCATTTACTGCTATATCAAAAGTGGACTATTTATTACTGTGCTTGCAATTGTTTAAGATAAAATCTAATTTGGGAAAGAGAAGAAATGAGCACTGAACCACCAACATATTACAAGTGAACTCTTTATTTTCTGTGTTTGCTGTTAAGATAAAACTGATTTGGGAAAGAAACTTTTGCCATTTTTATGGATGTTTATTTTGTTTACAGGCAGTTGCCTTGGTGATATTATCTTGTGTAGCTTGCAGTAGTCATTGTATCACCACTCCTCTGCTCACTGTTTTATTGGTATTCCCTCCATTATAGCGGGCGGGACTAGATGACCCTTGGGGCTCCCTTGCCTTCTCTTCGTTCATTATATTCAGGGCTGCCATATGCCCGGATTTCCCAGGTCATTACCGGGATTTCTGGGGAGCGCTTTGGAGAAGTCAAAGAACTTTCGGGGTGTCAAACCCAATAAAAATACCCAAGAAGGAAAGAAAGAAACGCGCAAGTAATTATTTAGGGGGGTGCGTGCGTGTGCTAAGTGTGCTTGTTTGGGGGGCGTCCTGGCGATTCTGGCAGGAGGTCTTTTCGCCCGCCGATCTTTGCGCAGCGCGCCGCGGCCACTCGGGGCGGCGCCTCCTCCTCCTCCTCCTCCTCCTGCTCCTCCTCTTACTCGGCCGCCGCCAGAGGCTCGGGAGGCGCCGCCGCTCCGTCCTGGCCGAGGCATGGCGGGCTCCGGGCGGAGAAGCCTCCTGCTGCTCCTGCAGCTGCTGGCGGGGCCGGGCGGCGCGGGCGGAGCGCCTTCCCCGGGTAAGCGGGGCCCCGGCGGGGACGCGGGAGGACTGGGGCCGCTGGCCCTCGGCTGGGTGGGCGATGATCTTCCTGGCAGAGCGATGATCCATCCACCGGGCGGGCGGGCGGGCGGGCGGGACCGGGGAATCCCTTCCGCCTCCCAGGTGCCGCCGGACCCGGGGCTCTTTTGGGTGCAGACCGTTCTCTCTCCCCCCCCCCCGGGATATAGTGGTGCCCAGTCGTGCCCTCGCGGGGGGGGGGTGAGTTCAGAGCCCGTGGTAATGATAACAACGGATAAAGTAACTTTTATGTAAATGCGTGTTTCTGTTTTGCGGGATGGTCCTGGAACAAGGGGGCACCGTAATCGGGGCTGAATAGCCTCATCCTATATTTGTCCACTGGGAAGGAAGCCACCCTGGCTTTCCAAAGGATTGAATCCCAGGTAAGGGCATTTCTCTTTATGTCTACTCAGAAGAAAACCGCGTTGAGTTCAAATGCTCCTTGCTCCCAAGTAAGTGGCTAGAGTCAGCAATGGGTTGGCAACATTCATATCCCTTGGAATTAGGACAAAAATGCAGAGATCTTTGTTGGTCCAATTATATTTTTAAAAGGCTTCTGGGTCAATATGCACATAACTGCTGTAAATTGGTTGCTAACTTGTGAGAGGGAAGGAAGAGCATTTTGTACAGTTTCATATAATTCAAGCAATCTTCATGGGTCATTTTGCTCAGAATTATGATAAAGTAGGATTTTAGCAGGGGAGTATTTGACAAAGGTCCATATAGTTAAAGCCGTGGTTTTCCCAGTAGTGATGTATGGAAGTGAGAGCTGGACCATAAAGAGGGTCGATCACCAAAGAATTGATGCTTTTGAATTCTGGTGCTGGAGGAGACTCTTGAGAGTCCCATGGACTGCAAGAAGATCAAACCCATCCATTCTGAAGGAAATCAGCCCTGAGTGCTCACTGGAAGGACAGATCCTGAAGCTGAGACTCCAACACTTTGGCCACCTCATGAGAAGAGAAGACTCCCTGGAAAAGACCCTGATGTGATTGAGGGCACAAGAAGGGGACAACAGAGGACGAGATGGTTGGACAGTGTTCTCGAAGCTACCAACATGAGTCTGACCAAATTGCAGGAGGCAGTGGAAGACAGAAGTGTCTGGCGTGCTCTGGTCCATAATAATAATAATAATAATAATAATAATAATAATAATAATAATAATAAATTTTATTTATATCCCGCCCTCCCCAGCCGAAGCCGGGCTCAGGGCGGCTAACAACAATCAAATGATCAGTCATTTGGGGTCACAAAGAGTCGGACACGACTAAACGACTAAACAACAACCACATTTGACTTTTCCCTATCCATAACTACCCCCACCCCCATTTTGGGCAGGGCAGTTGCCCTGCAAAGACTTGTCAATCTGACTTTTCTAGGCTAACTTTTACAGTGGGCTATCCAGAAAAGATGCAGAAGTCTGTTTTTTGTCTTTACAAAGGGATGATGTTGGATACTGGAATTTAAAACTAATTGTTGAAGGTGGTTGTTTTGGTTGGGGATGAGAATCCTGCAAGCATTTAAGTGGATACAGGCTTGTGACATGTTATATGCTGAATGTTTCCTTGCTTTGGAGAGATTTCTGATGATTTAAGGCTTATTTGAAGGACAATTGAGGGCTTTGAACATTGGCATTGTAATCCTAGGGAGACAATGTGGAAGCAGATTTGCAATTCTGTTCTGCAGAAAAAACTGATGCTGCTGTGACTACGCTTCATTCTGGTTTTTATTCATACATAATCCCTCTTACCTATTTTATTAATGTATGTTTATATATTGAACATTCTCTGCTCTGGTACATATTTGTGTCCCTTCCTTTACCTTGTTAAACACAATCAAGCAAATTTGTTCTTATAAGGATATTGCTTTTTGCCCATCTTACACAATCATAATGGTAGAGTTGCCATATTTTCTTGCTTCCTTATACACATTTTGCTGCTACTGTTCTGATGCTGCTTCCTATACATTTATGTGGGGCGTGGGAATCTTCTTCAGGAGGTACACAGAATGGATCTCTAAATAACTACTCTTCCAGAGATAAGTAGAACAGAAGTTAGTTTAGAAATGCACAATAAAGCAAAACAAAAATGTATCCAAAAACTGAAAGCATTAGGATTACAGTGGAAAGACTGGCTATAGAATCCTGTAGACTCCAGCTTGGTAAAAATTTTGTTTTATTGGATGTATTTGAACTGCCATGTATTCTTGCCAAGTAGATGGGAAAGGCATTTAATAAATAAAAAGAAAAACGACGTATGCATTTTGAGTCATAATAGCTAATTTGCGGAAATGCAGTATTTAAGCTTCCTTTCTGTGTGAGGTGGTATGAAAATACTGTCTCAAAACTTTTGTTCAGTTTTAATGCTTGGTGTGATGTGAAGAAGAAAAATATTGAGAAGATCAAGTTGAGCATTTTAACATTTTAACTTAAAAAATGCAAAGATGGGAGACTGAATATTGCAATGGAAGAAATGCAGTGATGCTTCTAGTCAAACTTCTGTTTCATGACATCAGTTACAGCAATAGTATAAATCTGGTTGTTTGCCTTTGTCCTTCTGTTCCATATGAATCGAGAGAGACAGTTGAGCTAGACTGGTGCTTGGAGATGGAGATGGACTGGATGAGCACCAGTAATGGAAGCTGAATCCTGAAAAGACTCTTGAGCCTAGGAAGTGGGGAGACTGCCTGTTCTGGCTGGTTTTGCTCCCCTGGAAGGAGCAGGTCCATGGACTGGGGTTGCTTCTGGATTCATCATTGTCAGAGGCTGGGCGGGCCCATTTCAAGCTTTGTCTGGTTTGCCAGTCATGCCCCCCCCCCTTTGATAGAGATGACCTGGCCACTATATTCATACTCGGCAGTAATCCAATCTGAAATTTTTACTATTGTGCTGTATATGGGCTGCTCTTGAAGAGAACCCAGAAACTTCCATTGGCCCAAAATGAAGCCGCCCTAAATGACTTAATATTTGAAAAAACACACCTTTCCATAGAGACGTGACCCTCTTGGGTGTTAAGACCAGCAGATGGGACTTTCTCAGGAATACCTGTGTATAGGATTTCAACCTAATTCTGTAGCTATGAGGCAACAGGTGGGAGTTTTCTGCTTCTTGCTGAGCTGAGAGGTGCTGAGCTCCTATGGCCTGAATACTGGATTTAGGCCCCAATCCCTGTTAACCATGAGTACAACCTCAGCCATAGGTATTGTCAAACTCAGTCCCACAGTGCATTGGATAATGAACTAGTTTGCATGGTGTTTGCCACTCGATAAAAGTGATTTATCACATTTGGGGTCAGGAAGGCTGTTAAAATGAGGTTGCAATCTCAGCATAAGCCCAGATGAACTCAGTAGAACATACAGTTGTACATTGGTTCTCAAACTTAATCCATTCCGGAAGTCCGTTCCAAAACGAAGGCGTGCTTTCCCATAGAAAGTAATGCCAAATGGACTAATCTGTTCCAGACTTTTAAAAACAACCCCTAAAACAGCAATTTAGCATGAATTTAACATGGTCTTTTACGAGACCATTGATCCATAAAATGAAAGCAATAAACAATGTACTGTAGTCACACAATCAATCAGTAGCTGAACTGGGTTCTACACAGTCACAAAAACAAAACAAAAAAGCCGCAAAAATACAAAATAGCAAAAACAGACCTCAGTGTGGCACTCAAATCAGAAGCATGACACTCAAAACGGAGCACCTTTGGCTTCCAAAAAAAGTCTGCAAAACACTAACTTCTGGGTTTGCAGTGTTTGGGTTCCAAGTTGTTTGAGTACCAAGGCGTTTGAGAACCAAGGTACCACTGTACTAGAACATCACAGAGAACTTTGCTGGAAATTCCATTTGTAAGGAATTGCTTTAAACTGGCATCGGATTGGTGTGTGTGCCAGTTAAGATTAAAAAGTAATGTGCACATAATCCTTGTTGCAAGACTGCAGAACTGCTTCCTATATAACTGGCTCTGAAATGCGGTTTACAAAGTCTTTGATTAAACCATAAGTGATTATGGTTCTCTACAGATGTTTATCCTCAAGCAAGAGTATTAAACGTTTTTGAGAAAGGAGATGCAGCTGCTAGTTTCAAATATGAAAGCTTTTCTCCTGTGGTTTTCCTTTGATTGTCTTACGCTCTACTTCTAATAATGCAAATTTTCCAGTAGGCTACAGAGAAATTAGAGCAAGAGGAGTGCTTATGTAACTCCCCAAATGAGAATGCTAATATGGATATGTTGGCAATGATCACTGTGAAAGCCAGTGGAGCTGGCAATACAATTCTGTGTAACTGGCCTGGAAAATAATAGTTTACAGTACAGTGCGGCTATAACAGATTATGTACCTGCACGCAGGCGTTGCTGCATTGGAGAATTGATTTTGCAACTCTCTAGGAGCCTCAAGGCTGTCCCTAATTTGCATATACATTTACATAAAATGTCAATTTGCATTCATAAACTTCACAAAATAGACAAACTATGTGTGGCTATAATAGGAATACCTTACAGCCATTTTCCTTTGCATCCTTCTTTCTTTTTTCATATTGTCTCCTTTGACCCCTTTCCCCCCATAACAATTGCCTTCTGGGCGCACTGATTAAAACTCAACAGCTTGGTATAAAAATGTTCATATGTATGTATGTACGTATGTCATTTTGGGGTTTAATCCCATGCACTGAATTCCCTATGAATTCCCTATGAATACATCTGAGTCAGCATTCACTGGATCAGTGTGTTTACTAAAATTTAGGCATGATTTCAGCACCTCTTAACAGATGGCTGGTGAAATTCCCAAGGGGACCTTTCTAAAGCTTGCCTGTATGACAGCCGACCGCAGCATTATTGCTATTGCCAGACAGCTTGCAAGGCCACAACTTGAATAATTGTCCTTACATTAATGTCTACAAAATGCCAACTGCTTTCCAAATAATTCAGAAGGGAACATTTCTCTGCTCTGTTAAGCTCTTAATCTGAGATTGCCACTGCACAGAGGGGAAGGAAAGCGTATTGAATAATATAGGAGGACTATGGATGAAAGATGCAGCGTGTCAGGGTAAATATGGAAACCATGGAAAGGGAGGAGGGGAAGTCACCAGAGAAACAATTTACATTTTAAGTTAAAACATGTTAAGATTTTGTGTGTGTGTGTGTGTGAGAGAGAGAGAGAAAAATCAATAAGATTTTTTAATTTTAAAAAAGGCATAAATATACAACCCAGTTGCATTCCTTGTAACAACCAGGTACAATTTATATTTCCCACTGGTTCATTGCTAAGCTTGCAAGATGTTGTTGTTGTTATTTTATCATTTATACCCTGCCCATCTGGTTGGGCCACCCCAGCTACTCTGGAAGGCCTCTCATGCATACAGAAACACAATAAAAAAAATCCCAATCTCGGGCTGCATTCAGATGTCTTCTAAAAGTTGTGTAATTCTTTATCTCCTTGGCATCTGAGGTAGCCTCTGCTGATGTTTACCTATAAATTCTGTTTTCAGCATCAAAGTTTTATAGCTTTTTGAACACTGTGGTAAATTTAGGATTTGAGCCAAATTTAGCAGAATATTGTGGTGTCAGCACTCACATTTTCTGCATCTACTACTGCTGTTGGCTTTCTCAAATTGCTCCAGGTTGCATAATGTGATTTTTCAGCCGGGGTGGTGGCAGTGGTGAAGAAGCTAATATTTCATGGAAACTATCAGATTTATATACAGTGTTACCTTGAAAGTTGAACGGAATCCGTTCCGGAAGTCCATTCGACTTCGAAAACGTTCAGAAACCAAAGCTCCTGCAACCGAGCGGAAGCCACATCAGATGTTTGGGTTCCAAAGAACGTTCGCAAACCAGAACACTCACTTCTGGGTTTGCAGCTTTCGGGAGATAATACATCCGAGTACCAAGGCGTTTGGGATCCAAGGTACGACTATACAAACAATAGCGTAGATTTCTCTGTTTTCTCTCAGTTTTTCCAGGTGTATTTCAATAAATGGTGTGTAGGACAGACTATGGAGTATCATAGACAGAAATTGATAATGTGAAATTCAAATGGTTGAAGTGAGAGTAAAATATTTTCATGACAGAACAGCTGTTATTTACAGGGGTAACTGGTCCGCATTACACTTGAACTAATGTTAGCATTAATCAAAGTCAGCTGTATCAAGTCCACTTCTAACTATGGTTGCAAATTTTTCTTTGGCGCTAACTGTGGTTAGCAAAAACACTACTGCCTCCATAAGGCTGACCATAGCTACATCCAAAACCGAAAGAGAGAGCGAATGTCCATGCAAACTGGGAGGTGTCAACCCACACCTCCAAACTATAGTTAGCAAAGTGTTACTTTTCCTTGCAGTGTGATTTACATGGAGGAGAATGAAACAGCCCACAGGATGGTTAACAGGGTATGTGGGGTCATAATCTGTGGCCACAAATGCAATACACTTCCCAAGCTGTAAATACCCTTCTTACGGAACTCCCACGTAAATGGGAGATTGCCTGTACTTGCCCTTCTCATCCACTGAATTGTTGCGCCTTCTCTGGAGAAGGAAAAACCTAAACACGATGCAGAGTTCCAAAAAAATAGACCAGAGGCAATTGTATTTCACCCAGCAGATCTTTACTGCTACTGAAGGCAGATGAGCATAATGGTCACAAATCCAATACATTCAGGATTGGCACATTCCATAAACAATCCAGTTGCAGCACTTACAAAAACTAAGAAGACTAAACCATAACGCTAAGCATGCTATGTACAGAGCACCACACCAGAAGGAAGAGAGATAGAAAGTAAGAAAGACCCATGCTCCTTCTGGCCTATATCAGCATGACCTTAACAGAAAGAGATAAGAGAACCAGTTTAAGTCAGCTATACTTAGCTTCTCTGAAGGTATAACCCAAACATCATGAAGCTACTTTCACACAGAGAAGCTTCCAGAAACCTATTGAATGAATTTGAATAGGAAAGATCTCTACACATTAGATCAATACTTTCTGCACCAAGAAATGCAAACCGACATGACTATCATGCCCATTTTTACCTTACTTGTATTAAGTCATAAGTCAAATTTCAAAAAGCATAAATTGTTGCTTCTTCTTTCCTCCTATACAGGCAATTCCCCGTTTACACGGGTTGTGTTCCATGTCATCGTGTGTGTCAGTGGAGCGGGTGTAAGCCTACCCCGTTCCACCCCTTTCCAGGGCCAAAAACGGCGCGCACGTCCGTGGTCACGTGCCAATCGAGCACGTGCAAAATGGTTGCCATCTGTATACAAAGTAGGAGAATTGTAATGTTTGTGTTACCTCTTTTCCATCTGTACAGGTATGTCTGAACCTTCCTTTATTGCTAAAAGTGAAGACCGTCTGTTTAAATACTTATTTGAAGATTATGAAAGATGGGTTCGCCCAGTAGAGCGTCTGAACGACACAATCAAAGTGAAGTTTGGCCTTGCAATTTCCCAGTTAGTGGATGTGGTACGTTGGAAACTTCTGCTGTTTGCTCTTTAAATAGGCATAGCAGCGTAAAGTAGTTGCTTGTCAGAAGCGCATCGTCTGAGCAGCATCCCTGGCTTTTTCACAGAGCCTCTTCTCCTCATAAAGAGGATGCCATAGCTCCACACAGGGTGTTGGGGTTGCAAAAGTTGTACGTGTGTTATTGGTCACTTGCTGTTGAGAGGATAGCAGGAAGGAACCGTGCATTCATGTGCTATCTGTGCTAACCACAGGCCTGGTTTGCATGTTATAAAAAGCCAGAGTTTGCTTTAAAGCATAGTTTAATCATGAATATGCCTTTTGCTTATTGTGTCCTCTTGTAGCTCATACAAACCATACTATGCCTTGTTGTGTTGTCTAAATCCAGTCAATGGTTTATTTGTTTCAAATAAACAATGAGCTGTAAGCTACAAATAAGCCAGCATTCATTCTCAGGTTATTTCTGACTTACCGCTTGGTAAGCCTGGGTTTGGAAGACATGTCAAGCAATAGTATGGCTTCTTTGAGCTGCGCAGGAGAGGAGAAGCTGTGCAGCAAGTGAGAGGCATGTTCACAATCCAGCCCTGGTTTCAGAGGAGCTTGCTTATTCTATCATGTATCTGAGGCCTCTGTGTGTAGACAGAAGTGGGAGAGTTCCGGCACCTCTTTTTAAATAATAATAATAATAATAATAATAATAATAATAATAATAATAATAATAATTTATTATTTATACCCCGCCCATCTGGCTGGGCCTCCCCAGCCACTCTGGGCGGCTTCCATAAAAACCAAAAATACAGTAAAATATCACACATTAAAAACTTCCCTTAAGGGCTGCCTTAAGATGTCTTCTGAATGTCAGGTAGTTGTTTATTGCTTTGACATCTGCTGGAAGGGCGTTCCACAGGGCGGGCGCCACCACCAAGAAGGCCCTCTGACTGGTTCCCTGTAGCTTTGCTTCTCGCAATGAGGGAACCGCCAGAAGGCCCTTGGCGCTGGACCTCAGCGTCCGGGCAGAATGATGGGGGTGGAGACGCTCCTTCAGGTATACTGGACCGAGGCCGTTTAGGGCTTTAAAGGTCAGCACCAACACTTTTAATTGTGCTCAGAAACATACTGGGAGCCAATGTAGGTCTTTCAAGACCAGAGTTATATGGTCTCGGCGGCCGCCCCCAGTCACCAGTCTAGCTGCCGCATTCTGGATTAGTTGTAGTTTCCGAGTCACCTTCAAAGGTAGCCCCACGTAGAGTGCATTGCAGTAGTCCAAGCGGGAGATAACCAGAGCATGCACCACTCTGGCGAGACAGTCCATGGGCAGATAGGGTCTCAGCCTACGTACCAGATGAAGCTGGTACGTAGACTCCCAGGCTGCGCACCTGGTCCTTCAGGGGCACAGTTACCCCATTCAGGACCAGGGAATCCTCCACACCTGCCCGCCTCCTGTCCCCCAAAAACAGTACTTCTGTCTTGTCAGGATTCAACCTCAATCTGTTAGCCGCCATCCATCCTCCAACCGCCTCCAGACACTCATGCAGGACCTTCACAGCCTTCACTGTATGAGATGATTCTCTCAAACAATTATCTTCAAAGGAACTGCTAACTTGATTCCTTGTAGCTGCCAGACTTTCTTTTCCACAAAAATGGAATAACTTAAATGATATGTCTCTCGAGTTGTGGTATAAAAACTTACTGAACCTCACAACTGCTGAAAAGATAGCCCACGAGATTCATGTGATGCAAGGGTAAGAACCAGTAGAACAATTGGGACTTTTATCTTATGTTTGACCTGCACGACTTCTTACCTGCACCTAAAAAAAATATCCTGTCCTAAATAATATGTTAGTTTAATAAACCTATGTAGAATTGTAATTATTATGTAAGTATTTCTCTGATGACTTTCCACACTCTTGTGTTGAAAAATTAAAAAAAGGTTTTGAAAAGGAAAGAAAAACTTTCCAGCCAATAATAAATAGATTAAAGTTCCTCCAATGCCCCAGAGCAACCAAAACATAGCGTTAGTCTGGGGCATTTTGGGAAATTCAGGTGTCAGCCTGGAGCCTGCCCTGGTGAGACCTGTAGAATATATGCCATATGTTAATTGACCGCTATCTGGAAGTGAGAGAAGTGTACTGTCATTCATATAAAATGCCTTTTTCTCTCAATAGGATGAGAAAAATCAACTGATGACAACAAATGTTTGGTTGAAGCAGGTGAGTAGTATATTAGGAAAAAGTTTGGACTGTAACCATGATCTTGGGAGGGATGTTGATTTATACTGTTTGGTTGCAACTGAGGTGTATTATTCAGTGTAAACTCAAATAACCAGGTTGCTACAGCGGTGATGAAATCCTATGCACACTATTCTGGGAATAAATCCCGTTGAATTCAGTGGTGCTTATTTCTCAATAGACCTGTATATAATTGCACTGTAAAGTAAATAAATTAGTTTATCAGTTAATACTATCTTTACTCTCTTTGTAGGAATGGATTGATGTAAAACTGAAGTGGGACCCTAAAGATTATGCTGGAATAACATCTATCCGTGTCCCTTCAGATTCTATATGGATCCCAGATATTGTTTTGTATGACAAGTAAGTATTTAATGTTTTTTAACACAATTATTACCGTTGCAAAAATTAAAGAGAGAAATAATTTGAATAAGTTGTATTTTGAAATTGCTAGAGTTGAGAGCATCTTTTTTTTCTGAAATGATATATTTGGCACGATAGCATGGCATTCATGCAGAATTTTCAAATGAGAGTAATAGTTTCAAACCATGAAATATATTATGTTTGCTGGAGAGATGTATTTTCTTCAGTTATGTGTGCTGTGTGGTGAAAGAGACATTCCACAGAACACTGAGTGATTTGCATCTCACTAAATGGCAGCCTCATGGTCTTTGTTAGATAAAATAAGTAAAAGGGACCCTTTAGCCATTCATTTTGTAAGAGCAAAAGTGGAGTGTTATAAGAGATAGCGAAATGCAAGCAGAACAGTAATATTATTATTATTATTATTATTATTATTATTATTATTATTAATACCCTGCCCATCTGGCTGGGTTTACCCAGCCACTCTGGGCGGCTTCCAACAAAACACTAAAATACAATAACCTATTAAACATTAAAAGCTTCCCCAAAGAGGGCTGCCTTTAGATGTCTTCTAAAAGTTTGATAGTTATTTTTCTCTGTGACAACTGGTGGGAGGGCGTTCCACAGGGCGGGTGCCACTACCGAGAAGGCCCTCTGCCTGGTTCCCTGTAACTTGGCTTCTTGCAGTGAGGGAACCGCCAGAAGGCCCTCAGCGCTGGACCTCAGTGTCCGGGCAGAACGATGGAAGTGGAGACGCTCCTTCAGGTATACTGGACTGAGGACCGAGGGCTTTCAAGGTCAGCACCAACACTTTTAATTGTGCTTGGATGTGTACTGGGAGCCAGTGTAGGTCTTTCAAGACTGGTGTTATATGGTCTCTGCGGCTGCTTCCAGTCACCAGTCTAGCTGCCGCATTCTGGATTAGTTGTACTTTCCGGGTCACCTTCAAAGGTAGCCCCACATAGAGCGCATTGCAGTAGACCAAGCGAGAGATAACCAGAGCATGCACCACTCTGGTCTCAGGTAGGGTCTCAGCCTGCGTACCAGGTGGAGCTGGTAGGCAGCCGCCCTGGACACAGAATTGACCTGTGCCTCCATGGACAGCTGTGAGTCTAGAGTGACTCCCAGGCTGCTCACCTGGTCCTTCAGGGACACAGTTACCCCATTCAGGACCAGGGAGTCTTCCACACCTGCCCGCCTCCTTCCCCCCAAAACAGTACTTCTGTCTTGTCAGGATTCAACCTCAATCTGTTAGCCGCCATCCATCCTTCAACCGCCTCCAGACACTCACACAGGACCTTCACCTCCTTCACCGGTTCCGATTTGAAAGAGAGGTAGAGCTGGGTATCATCCGCATATACTGATGAAAACCCAGCCCAAACCCCCTGATGATCTCTCCCAGCGGCTGCATGTAGATGTTGAAAAACATGGGGGAGAGGACAGAACCCTGAGGCACCCCACAAGTGAGAGCCCAGGGGTCTGAACACTCATTCCCCCCCACCACTTTCTGAACACAGCCCAAGAGGAAGGAGCGGAACCACCGTATAACAGTGCCCCCAGCTCCCAGACCCTCTTGTTGGTTTCTGCTCTCTTCACTGTGCAGCAGAGTGCTTGTCACAAGACAATGTTTACATTCCACAGTCAGAGTACTGTTGGGTTTTCCCACGGGAATGGGAAGCTGGATGTGACGTACACTGGTTTCCTGTTTTTCACTGTCTCTCTCGGTGTTCGTTATTCCGAGGAGAAGGACGGTTGCTTCTCTGCTCCAGCAGAGGCAAGATGCATGTTTGTAATTTCTCAACAATGAACTGAAAATAAAGCAACTTTAAGCATGTGGCACGTACTGTTCGTCATTCCGTTGTGCAAAGGACTCTGCAATCACAACATTTTGGTTATCGGGCCCAGAAAGACGTAAATCAAACTGAGGAATGCCGGCAGAGGTACAGAGAAACGGACGGCGTTATCTGCTCTGCGCGTCAAGTTTGATTGATGAAGGTATGTGCTCATGCTGCCCGGAGCAGCCTGGCAGCCTGCCAGTTTCTAATTTATGGTTTTATGGCTGGACTTTGTACTTTTAAAGCCGTTTTGCCGCGATACAGTTTAAGGCATAAGCTCACAGGCTTGGTGGCTGAGAAAGCGAAAGTACTTTTCACAAGTGCTTTTGGACGCTGCTGTAAGTGTTACGCAGCTTGGTTAAAACAGCAGAGATGGAAAGTGCAAAGCTGGTTGAAGCTTTTGGGATTCCTAAGCTCAATAAGAAAAATTACACGGAGTGGGTGCAGTATGCAGAGGCAATTCTGCGGAAAGAAGGTCTGTTTAATGTTATTACAGACAACCCCCCAGCTCCAATTACAGCTCAATGGGCTGCTAAGGATTCCAAAGCAAGGGGAACGCTTACGTTGATAGTATCCCCAGAAGAGCTCTGTCTGTTGCGTGGAAAGACCACAGCCAGAGAAATTTGGGACTCTTTAAGAGAAGCTCACTTGAGGACAGAAGCTGGTTCCTCAATGTACTACTATGCCAAGCTGCATGATATGGCTCTTGCTGAAGGTGGAGATGTGCGTAAACATCTGATGGAGATGCAGAATCTGAGACATGAGTTGCAACAGAGAGGACTCAACTTTCCAGAGGCTGTGTATTCCTTTATAATACTACATTCTTTGGGTCCAAGTTGGGAGTCCGTTGCCACTCAGATTGCTGTTCAACCAACTGCTCAGCTCACAGTAGCCTATGTTACTGCCGTGATCCAGAATGAAGCAGATCGCCGGGGTGCTAGCTGCATGGGAAAGGGGGAGTCTTCACAGACGTCATCCCAGAGTGCAGTGGAACCACCAGAGGGCGCCAAAGCTTTGAAGGCAGTGAAATGCTACTCGTGTGGACGTCTAGGCCATATGAAGAGGGAATGCAGATATCCCAAGGCCAAGACAGAGCAGTGCAGCGGAAGCTCATCGCGTGGAAAAGGCCAAAGCAAAGGCAAAGGTCCGGTGTCCAGGACAACGCAGCACAAGGCAATGATCTCACGCTTCACTCCAAAGGTTGCAAAGGTCCAGAAGACGTCTAGATCTTTCTTCGTTGTTGATTCAGCAGCTACCCACCACATGTGCAACGACAAGAGACTGTTCGTGTCTTTTACACCGCAGGAAGGTGCGATTCACCAGGCGGATGACCACACGATCCCCAGTCAAGGCTACGGAACTGTTGTTCTTCACAGTTTGGACTTAACGATACAGGATGTACTTTACGTTCCAGATGCCACACACAATCTTCTAAGTGTGATGCAGCTGAATGAACGGAACATTGACGTTTCCTTCAAGAACAAGAAATGCACCATCACAAAGAAAGACGATTATGTATTGCATGCTGAATGTGTTGATCGTTTGTTTGTTTTGTATTATGATGATGTTGTGCAGAATGAGACTTGTTGCATTGCAGGTTCTAACAAAAGTTTGCATGCAGGATGTATTCATGATTTTCACAGGAAATTTGGTCATTTGCATTTTGAGGCAGTATCTAAAATGCCTACCTTGGTTGAAGGTATGACTATTAAACCCTGCAGGTACCACATGAAGTGCAAGGCATGCGCAGCAAACAAGGTGAAAATGGCTGCGAAAGGTAAGGTGTCTAGTAGGCAAGCTACAGAACCATACCAGATTGTTCATGCTGATTTAGTTGGTCCACTATCGCCCTCTTTGGGTGAAAATAGGTTCTTCATGGTTCTCATTGATGCATTTTCCAGGTATATTTATGTGTATAATCTCAAGCAGAAATCAGAGGCTTTTCCAAGGTTCAAGGAATTCTGTGCTTGGTTGGAAAATGTGCATGGTAAGAAGATAAAAATTCTTTTCACAGATCGCGGGGGAGAATTACTTCTCAGCAGTTTGAAGCTTTTCTGACTGAGAAAGGAATTCAACACGATTTGTCCAGTCCTCGCTCGCCATGGCAAAATGGACTTTGCGAAAGGGCAAATCAAACATTGCTTCAAGGGTTAAAAACCTTGCTGCATGATGCAAATCTTCCAGAGAGTTATTGGGCCGAAGCTCTCTCGTGTTTTGTTTACAGTTACAATCGCAGGTTATCTTCAGCGATTGGTTGTACCCCGTATGAAAAGATGTTTGGCAAGAAACCGTACATCAAACACATGAAAATTTTTGGTTCTGACATGTGGATTCACTCACCACAAGGCTCCAAGTTAGGCAAACGTGGATTGCATGGTATCTTTCTAGGTTATCAGAAAGGTTCTTACAGAATAATGATGACTGACTCTAAGACAATTAGGCTCACAAGAAGTGTTGAGTACAATGCCAAGTGGGGGGAGAACGTGGGAATTTTTCAATGTTATCCTGATGACAGTGATGAGACTGAGGATAAGCAACAACAACCCACACCCACTGATGAAGGTTCTGATTCTGAGTCTGAAACTGAATCGGATACTTCAGAGGATTTCAAGAGTGCAAAAGCCTCTATGCGACCCTCTGAAAGCTCTGATCAGGAATTGGAAGAACCATTGTTCACAATAGGCCATTTTTCTCCTAAGAAGGAAGAGGAGAGTGTTGAAGACCAAAGGCTGATTCGCAGGTCACAAAGAGCCACAAAAGGCAGACCTCCAAAGAGATTTGCTGATGAATTTGCTAAGACAGCAGTAGCAGCTGTTAAAAGCTCCAAGAAGGTATTTGAACCTTCAAGTTTCCAAGAAATCCAGGATTTGGATTCTAAGGAAGCTGAGCCATGGTTAAATGCTATGAAGGCTGAGCTTGATTCCTTAGAAAAGAACAAAACTTGGGAGCTAGTTCCAGTAGTTCCAGGAATGAAACTGCTTGGAAGCAAATGGGTCTTCAAAGCGAAGACTGATCAAAATGGCAAGATAGTCAGACACAAAGCCAGATTGGTAGCCAGAGGTTTTGCACAGGTACCAGGTGAAGACTATCACGAGACCTACTCACCCACGGTGAGGTATGAGAGCATTAGGCTTATGCTCAAGCTAGCTGCAGAGGAGAATCTACACATTAGTCACCACGATGTGAATACAGCGTTTTTGTACGGATCTCTAGGTGAATCACTTTATATGCTTCCACCTGATGGCGTACAGGTAAAACAGGGATTTGTTTGTGCTCTAAAGAAGTCCCTTTATGGTCTCAAACAAAGTGCACGGTGTTGGCACACAAAACTCACTGAAGCATTGTTTTCTCTAGGTTTTCAACAAGGGAAAGCTGATCCATGTGTATTTGTCAAAGAGGAGGGGCAAAAGAAGCTATATTGTTTGTTTTATGTTGATGATATTTTATTCTTTTGGAAAGATGTCACAATGTACAATAACGCCCTAGCTCAACTGAAAGAGCACTTTGACATGAAAGATCTTGGTGAGGTAAACAACTACCTATCTCTGGAAATAGAGAAAGATCAAAGTGGTAACATTCTAGTACACCAGTCAAGGAAAATTGCTGATGTGTTAAGCAAACTAAACCTGATGGATGCTAACCCTGTAGACACACCCATGACAACAGGTTATCAGGTAGAAGACACTGAAGAAGCATTTTCTGACACTACACTGTACAGAAGTGTGCTAGGCAAGCTAAACTTCATTGCCAGATGTTCAAGACCTGACATTGCTGTTAGCTGTAATTTGCTAAGCAGACAAGTTAACAATCCTTCTGTTAAGGATTGGAAAGCTCTGAAACGCATAGCACGCTATTTGAAAGGCACTATGCATTACAGACTGATATTTAACAATCAGAAGTCTGGTGGTCTTGAGATTTTTGCAGATGCAAGTTTTGGAAGTGACACTACAGACAGGAAAAGTACGTCTGGAGTTTGCTACATGTACAATCAGGGTCTTTTTGATTGGTCATGCAAGAAGCAAACAACAATTAGCTTAAGTACTTGTGAAGCTGAACTGAATGCACTGTCTTATTCACTTAAGGATTGTGAATGGTTGTTACAATTGTGCAAAGACATGAAAATTCCTGTCAAATGTCCAATCCAGGTTTACCA
The DNA here is from genome assembly GCF_965113315.1 of Podarcis vaucheri. Classification (NCBI taxonomy): domain Eukaryota; kingdom Metazoa; phylum Chordata; class Lepidosauria; order Squamata; family Lacertidae; genus Podarcis; species Podarcis vaucheri. The sequence goes on from NC_138767.1 coordinate 80,495,835, forward strand.
GGACAATAAAGCATGTTTGGCTTTGCTGAATTCGGAAGGTTGTAAGCAAAGCACGAAGCACTTGCAATTGAAGTTGCAACATGCTAGGGAACATATTCAGAAGGGACTCGTAACGGTGTCCTATATGCCAGGTAATGAAATTCCTGCTGATGTATTGTCCAAGATTGTATCAAGGGATCAACACTGTACCTATGTACAGAAGTTGGGTTTGTACTGATATTGTACGAACACGCTGCCCAGTGATGTTCACAGAAAGGGGGAGGATGTTGGTTTCTGCTCTCTTCACTGTGCAGCAGAGTGCTTGTCACAAGACAATGTTTACATTCCACAGTCAGAGTACTGTTGGGTTTTCCCACGGGAATGGGAAGCTGGATGTGACGTACACTGGTTTCCTGTTTTTCACTGTCTCTCTCGGTGTTCGTTATTCCGAGGAGAAGGACGGTTGCTTCTCTGCTCCAGCAGAGGCAAGATGCATGTTTGTAATTTCTCAACAATGAACTGAAAATAAAGCAACTTTAAGCATGTGGCACGTACTGTTCGTCATTCCGTTGTGCAAAGGACTCTGCAATCACAACACCTCTAGACGGTCCAGAAGGATGTTATGGTTAATGGTGTCAAAAGCTGCTGAGAGATCCAGCCGAACTAGGAAACAGCTCTCACCTTTGTCCCTAGCCCGCCGGAGATCATCAACCAGTGCGACCAAGGCAGTTTCAGTCCCATGATGAGGCCTGAATCCCGACTGGAAGGGATCCAAATGGTCCGCTTCTTCCAGGCGTGCCTGGAGTTGTTCAGCAACCACTCGCTCAATCACCTTGCCCAAGAATGGAAGATTTGAGACTGGGCAATAGTTGGCCATATTGGCAGCATCTAAAGATGGTTTTTTTAAAAGCGGTTTGATAACCGCCTCTTTCAGCGGGTCTGGGAAGGCTCCCTTACAGAGAGAAGCATTCACCACCCCGCGAAGCCCATCACCAGCCCTTCTTGGCTAGCTTTTATAAGCCAGGATGGGCAAGGATCCAGGAGACAGGTGGTTGGTTTCACTCGTCCAAACAGCCTGTCTACATCCTTGGAGGTAACAGATTGGAATTGATCCAACACAACTTGACTAGACAGGACTCTAGCACTCTCCCGCCCCGGCCCTGCTCCCACGGTGGAGTCTACCTCTTCCCGAATCTGAGCGACTTTATCTGCAAAAAACTTGCAGGAGATCATGTGGCCCGTACTGGGCCCTGATGTAACAGGTGGTTCCGCTAAATTGCAAACCACCTGAAAAAGTCTCCTGCTGCTGTTTTCTGCAGATGCAATAGAGGTGGTGAAGAAAGTCTTCTTCGCCGTCACTATCGCCACTTGGTAGGCTCGACATTGAGCTCTAACCCGTGTCTGGTCAGCTTCAGAATCAGTTATCTGCCACCGGCGCTCTAGCCATCTCAACGATTGTTTCATTGCGCTCAGATCTGTGGAAAACCACGGGGCTGTCCGGGCTCCATGCAATTGGAGAGGGCACTTCAGACCAAACAATCAATAGCCCTGGTTAACTCCACATTCCAGCGTGCCACCAGGGAATCAGCTGAAAGGCCATCAACATGGGATAAAACATCCCCTACCACTCCCTGGAAACCATTTGGATCCATTAAGTGGCGGAGGCAGACAATCCGAATCTGTCCCACCTCCCTGCAGAGGGGATGGGTCGCAGAGAAGTCCAGTTGCACCAGGAAGTGATCTGACCATGGCACTTCTTTGGTTTCGCTTTTACTTAGTGTCAGAACACCAACATCCATGGAGGTGAATACCAGGTCTAAGGCATGTCCACGGCTATGGGTTGGGCCAGACTTATTCAGGGACAGCCCCATGGAGGCCAAGCTTTCCACGAAGTCCCGAGCGGCCCCTTGTAAGGTCGTGTCGGCATGGATGTTAAAATCCCCTAGGACAACCAAACTAGGTGTCTCCAGGAGAACATCCGCCGCAACCTGAAACAGCTCGGGCAGGGAATCCTTGGCGCAGCGGGGAGGTCGGTACACCAAAAGGAATCCTGTACTGCCCCTATTGCCCAACTTCCAGAACATGCACTCAGAGAACTGGGTCTTCCCAATAGGACGCCTGGTGCAAACTAATGACTTCCTAAAAATCACTGCAACCCCCCCTCCCCGCCCACATGACCTGGGTTGCTTTGCGTAAGAGAAACCTGGTGGACAAGCAGCGGCAAGAACAGGCCCATCTGCTTCATCCAACCAAGTCTCTGTCACACATGCCAGGTCAAGTCCTCCATCCATGATCAAGTCATGGATGGCAGTGGTCTTGTGAATCCTTGACCTGGCATTGCACAGCAGCACCTTTAGGTCATGTGGGTATCCCTTGCTGATTCCAGTATCTGTCTGGTCGGGACCAGACCCGGAGTCTTCAGACAACAACTAAACCTGCCTCCTCGGTAATGACATGGTCTGGTCTTAGCATAACTCCTCCTACCCATGATCACTGAGATCAGTTGTCCCAGTGCATCCCCCCCCCCCGTGGGACCCACTCCCTGGCAGCCCTGACCCCTCCCCTTAAGAACAAAAAACCCCTTAAAAAACCCCAAACAAACCACAATAAAACAATACAAACAAAAAACTGTAAAAATTACAAATACATCAAAATCAAACAAATTCCCAAGCCCAAACAAACATCCATCCCCCCCACCCCCACATACAAAAAATTCAAAAAGGAAAAAGAAAATTTTAAAACATTTTAAAAAGAACTCTGCACCCCTCCGAGTCCTCCTGGACAGCAGCAGCAGTAGCAGCACCCGCCCTTGTGAGGCCTGTCAGGCCCCGCCCTGGGCCAGGTGGTGAGTGGCAGGAGCGGGGCCCTCAGGCACTTACTACAGGTTTAAGCTGAGGAAGGAGTCACTCCTTGAAATAGGTGTCTTCAGAAAGTTTTGGAGCTCAGCTTTCCTCTGTGTGCTGGAAATGCTGCCGCATATAAATTGCAGAGCTTTGCGTGCGACCTTAGCAGCCATAGCATATGGGGCCCTCCAAAGTAGTCTCAGGACTGATCATGCCGCTTAGAGTCCTAGAACTAACTCTTACATGAATTTGCAGGAAAGAATAAAAGACCTTTATTATGGATCTTGACATCCAATACCTTCAGCATAACTTGGTATAAATCAATTAAATATATTACAAACAAAGAATGGGTGAAATCGTTCTTCAAACAAATCTCTAGCTTGCAGAAAGCCCATTTAGCAGACCACTTTTAATACAGCAAATGCCTTGCTTGTCGATTTCAAACCAAATATAAGAACCATTCCTTCTTTGCAGTCTCTGAATGTGTATGGGTTCTTGAGCTAGAGTTTTGGGTGACTCCCTGTCTCCATTCCTCATTTGCCCACATCAAAGGGTACCGTATTTTTTGCACCATAACACTCACTTTTTTCCTCCTAGAAAGTAAGGGGAAATGTCTGTGCGTGTTATGGAGGGAATGCCTACGGGTGGCATGCCTACGAATTTTCCTCCTCTAAAAACTATGTGCGTGTTATGGTCGGGTGCGTGTTATAGAGCGAAAAATATGGTATTTCTCCTACCTTTCCCGTCAGTTCTCTTCCCAGCACAAGAGCAATGGCTTCAAGGTAACGATAGTCTTGCTGGATTGTTAGTGTGCATTGTTTGTTGTTTTCAAACAAAATACAAAAAACCATTTATTTTGACCTCATTCTGTACTGGGTGCCACTGTTAAGAGCGTCACATAAACATCTGAAATTAACCAAGTAAAATGTTTGAGGAAAATAACTTCAGCGTGTTACATTTTTAAATAACTTTTCATTGAACATTTTTTTCAGTGCAGATGGTCGTTTTGAAGGAACATCTACAAAAACAGTAGTGAAACATGATGGCACAATTGCTTGGACTCCTCCAGCAAATTACAAAAGTTCCTGTACCATAGATGTCACTTACTTTCCATTTGACCGCCAGAACTGCTCCATGAAGTTTGGATCCTGGACGTATGATGGCTCACAAGTTGACATAATTCTAGTGGATGATGAAGTAGACAAGAGAGATTTCTTTGATAATGGGGAATGGGAAATAGTAATGGCAACAGGAATCAGAGGGAACAGAACTGATGGGTGTTGCTGGTATCCATTTATTACCTACTCATTTATAATTAGACGCTTGCCTCTCTTTTACACACTGTTCCTTATTATTCCCTGCATAGGGTTGTCCTTCTTAACCGTCCTTGTCTTTTACCTTCCGTCTTATGAAGGTGAGAAAATTTCTTTGTGCACATCAGTTCTGGTTTCCTTAACGGTCTTTCTGCTTGTCATTGAAGAGATCATACCGTCATCTTCCAAAGTTATACCTCTTATCGGCGAGTACTTGGTATTCACGATGATATTTGTTACATTATCCATTGTAATAACTGTCTTTGCTATTAACGTTCACCATCGGTCCTCGTCTACGCACAATGCAATGGCACCTTGGGTCCGCAGGATATTCCTTCACAAACTTCCAAAACTGCTTTGTATGAGAAGCCACGTCGACAGGTATTTCACTCAGGAGGGGGATGCCAACAATGCGGATGGTGCGGAGGCATCTCGGATTACCCTGGAAGCCGCCCTAAATTCTATCCGATATATTACAAGGCACATTGTCAAGGAGAACGAAGTACGTGAGGTGTGTGTATTAGTTAACGTTGCAGTCAGCTCTTGAGGCTGGCAGTCTGGGACAGGAGCATGTGCAGTTGTAGAGTTAATCATAAGTAAAATCCTTGCCTGCTCATGTCAGATATATCCTGCACTGTAGATATCTCATATTTTCAGACAGCATGATCTCTAATAGAAGTAACTAGGCAACTTTTGCATGAGAATAATTTCAAAGGTGAAAATGGACACTTTCAGAGATAATGCAGAAATCCTTATTTAAAATGTTATGCCTTTGTGGTGCAACAAATAGGCTCCCTGCCCCATTTTAAATCATACGTGGCTACTCCTTAGGAACAACCATTTCATTATGATATAAAGGGAGCCACAATAAATTATGTTTGGGGCAATTTAATTTTGCACCTAGCCCGATAAGAGAGACAGTAGGGTTTGTGCCATTTTTATTACTCTTTAGTTGTAGTGTGTATACAAATATTCTGGAGTGTATTTCAGAAAAGGTACTGATTTTCTTTCTTCTCTCTCTAGGTTGTTGAAGACTGGAAATTTATAGCTCAGGTGCTTGATCGTGTGTTCTTATGGACGTTCCTTCTGGTTTCAATTATTGGATCGCTGGCTCTATTTATTCCTGTAATCCACAAGTGGGCAAACATAATAGTCCCAGTCCATATTGGAAGCACCAACAAATAAGTGTGTGATGAGGACAAAATTGTACCAGTCTTTCTAGAAGTATTAATCTTAGAGGTAAATAGTAGTGAAATTATCTGGCACATTTTAATCTACAGTTCTGAAATCTTGGAAGATGTGGGTTGGAGTTCATGCTTATGTTTAAGCATGGACCTCTTAGGACATATGCATTTTTCCCCCTTAAGTGTTAGTTCATTGCTTTCCTATTAGAGCTCACTGGTATGCCATTGCTGCCTTGATGTGCCCTAAAACCACCTGTGGAATAAGTGAGGGGCAATGTAGAGTAAAGGACACTCCAAATGTAAATACTAATAATAATCACTTTTAAGACCTGCTACCTGCCATCTGCCAGCATTGGAAGGCTACTTCATCAAGCGGAACGAGATCCAACTGCTCAGCCCTTCCCCCTTGCCTAAGAAGAGTTGGGAGGGAGCTGCTGCCAGGTGTATCCCCAGGGAGGAACAAGGACAAGGAGAGGAAGTTCTCTCTGAACAAACCTGATCCCACCCCGTATGGGTGGCATGTTCTCTTCCGCTCCTGTATTGTGTTTTGTAAGCCACATTGAGAGAGGCAGGATATATGAATAATGCTAAACATGTTAAGCCTTAGTAATCCCGTACAAGGCTTCGGTAAGACAGGGCACTATTATAATCCTCAAACGGGGGCTGAGAGTGGGTGGCTTAAAGTAATCTAGCAAGTTTGTGATCTGAAACTGGCCTGTTCATAGCTCATATTCTTTTTTCTTTTTTTAAAATAATATTTATTAAAAGTTTAAAGATTACAGAAAGAAGTAAAAAAAAAAAAGAGAAAGAGAAAAAGTAAACAATACAAATCAATACATTACAATACATTAAAAAACCAAAAGACACAATACATCAAAACAAAAACAAAAGCAAAAACAATTAAAAACACACCCAATATTTCCATATCTTTGTCCTTCATTAACTTGTTTCATCGACCTCCTCACACCTCCCTTTTTTGTGTTCTAGTTATTAATTATTTCAGCAAATCCTTTCCATCTTTCACTGTTTTCTGTCATTTAATTGTCTTAATTTATTTTAACCTTATCTTACCATTAAAACCCTAAAACTTATTTATACTTAACTCCTTATAACGTTTCTACTAAAGCCGTGTAATTTCATTCCAACATTTTTCTAACACTCATTAATTTTACAATATTTCTCTATTCTCTAATCCTGGTCTCGGATTCTGTCAGTCCTTTCTATCAATTCCATATGGTTCATCAACCTGGTGATCTTCTGTCCGAGGCTCTTAACTCTTTTCCATGTCCCTTCTGCAGATCTTCATATTTATACATGCACTTTACTTTATCTTCTGCTGATCTTGTTCTTAATTTCCTTCCTTTGGCACTGAGGAGTAGATCTCGGGGAAACTCCAACCTAACAATGTCTTTATTCCTTCTCGACAGGTCAGCCCATTTTCCATAGTCAGAACTAAAGTCCGAAAGATATTTCAGAGCGTGTTTCAAAATCTCTCCGAAGGTAAAGGCCCCCACAACTCCAATCTCCCCCTGACCCAAATCCAGATCCCAAAAGCCAGAACATCCCTGCATAAGGGGATCTATCCAACTTTCCTTCTCCAATCCAAGCGGGACTCCATCCCTCCAAATCTGGCTTTCTCTAAATTCAATCGTAAAAGACAACAGCTTATATTCATCAAATTGCCTCTGTAAGGCTGGGGCTCTCTCCACTTGTGTTACTTGAGATTCAACAACAGCTTTCTCCCTCGTCTTCTCCACAGCTTGCCATGTCAAAGTAGATTCCTGAATCGATTCCTGAGTAGTTTCTGTATAGGTATTCACTTTTTGTCCCAAATCAGTCACTTTTTGTCCCAAATTATCAATTTTAATAGTCATCACATCCATCTTCTCATGAAGCTGTTCCAATAAAGCACTTGTCTTGCAAAATGCAATCACTAAGGGTTCTTCTGTCGACATTCTTGTCCAAGGTCAATCTCTGATTCTCACGGTCTTTAATCTCTGCAGCTGGAAAATTCCCCAGCTCCACTCCTACAACAGTTTCAAAAGCTCCCTCTAGAGGAAACAGTTTCTATTTGTATCCGTCCTTTTAAACACAGATCCAGCAACAAAGTTAGTTTCGATTTTCAGTTACTTTTGCTCCTTTTTAAGTGCAAAAGGAAACAATGGAAACAATATATTTCTCTTATTTAACTATCTGTCAACATACGTTTTATTCACAGCCAATGAACTTTCCCAAACGTCAATCTTACTGGCAGCCCGTTCCCAGGTTCAAAACGGTGGTAATTTATCTTTCTTTACTCTCTCTCCTGCAGGCTTAGGCGATCTAAAATTTCCCCCCTCTTCTCCTGCTTCCAAGGGGGGTTTAGTAATTTTAACCGATGGAGATTTAATCCTTTACAAAAGGCTTTCCAAGACTTTAGCTTGCAACGTCTTTGCTTCAATCTATTTACAAAAGAGGAAGGCGGACTTCCTGTTTGAAACCTTCCCGTTTCGGTGCCAAATTAAGATGTTTAAAGATCCAATTTTCCGTTCTACTCACGGGTAGTTGTTTAAAGTCCAATTGTCCACAGGAAAAAGTCAGCGCTCTCCGGCAACAGCAATGCGGCTTCACTCCGTGAAAGAAGCAGTCGATTCAAAGCACCGTGCCGTTCACCCCACGTCGCTCCGGATCCCCGAAACCGGGTTTCCCCGCGAGTAGGGGAAGCGCAAAAGGTGCCAGCCGAATCCCACGTCCACAGGCTTCTCCCACCTGTGGTTTTTAGTGGGTCTCCGCCTTCGCCGTGGCGGTCAGACCCTAATTTCCACAGAGCGGATTCCTCCCGATCAGAGGAAATCCGCCATTGCCCGAGGCGCTAACCCGGAAGTCCATAGCTCATATTCTTAGCCACAATCTGTATTGTGGTTTCGTGCTTTCACCTAGCTCCAACATACCTTTCTGTGGTGCTTCTGTTGGCCTATGATCCTTTATCTGCCAGGTCTCCACCACAGCTAATATTCTCTAGAGTCTCTTCTAATGTCCACTGCTTGTTTGGACACATAGCACAACACGGCAGGGTCCCAAGATGTAGGCCTAGGAAACCTTCATCCCCTGAAGAGCCAAAGGAATTTATTTTGCAACAGATTCTCAATATGAAATTGGGGGGGGGGGGTGCTAGCATATATTTACTTTTGTGTAAGTATTTGGGACAGGATGGGTGGAAAAGAGAATGAAGCACGTGAGAGCCACAAGGTCTCAGTCTGATTTAGCGTGAGGCTTCTGTTATTTTCAGTTCTACAACACACACGGAAATGTTTAAGTATAAACAAGTTAATGTTTCATTGGTAGATTGCCTTAGAAGACTGGGAAATGTTGGGCTACCTAACAAAATGGATTTATCCCCTTGGTCTCAATTTTTAATACTTTGGGGGGCGGTGGCTGTAGACTTGGATGTGGAAAATGAATATAAGAGCTAATGGATCAGCAGCTATTTCTGCAATCATGAGGTGTTTTTTATTACAGAAGGTGACTTAGAATCATAAGTTGTAAAGTTGGAAGGGACCCCAGGGGTCATCTAGTCCAACCCCTGCAATGCAGGGATCTCAGCTAAAGACTTATCTGTGATATGGTGGCTAACAAGTTATTTTCCTACATGCACGGGTTCACTCCACTGTTCTTATGGAGAAAAACATGTTGTGTAAACGGGTCTTAAATTTAACATACTAACAAATATCAAATGCTGAAATTAAAAAGTCTCTGAACATATGCATGTTATGTCAAAAAAAGAAGACGACTGTAATGCTGTTTAAAATCACTTTAGAGATACAGTATAAAGTAGGAAAACCATATCAACCATGGGCTGCAGTCTGTTAAAAAATCATATTTGTGTTTGGCATAAGATAGTGGTCCTTGATGGTTTTGTCTTCTGAGCAGAGGAGGGTTATTAAAGTATCTGGATGAGTCCAGTTTTTAAAGTGTTTTTAAAAAGAATTTCCAAGTTTGCCAGCTACGCTAATGCATTTTGGGAGAAATCTTATACTAATGATAATAAACTAAATATTGCATTTGGTACTCATTGACATCTGAGGACATGGGTGACACTGTGGTCCAAACCACCGAGCATCTTGGGCTTGCTGATCAGAAGGTTGGCAGTTCGAATCCCTGCAACGGGGTGAGCTCCAGTTGTTCGGTCCCTGCTCCTGCCAACCAAGCAGTTCGAAAGCACGTAAAAGTGCAAGTAGATAAATAGGTACCGCTCCGGCAGGAAGGTAAATGGCGTTTCTGTGCTCTGCTCTGGTTTTGCCAGAAGCTGCTTAGTCATGCTGGCCATGTGACCTGGAAAAACTGTCTGCGGACAAACACTGGCTCCCTTGGCCAGTAAAGCGGGATGAGCGTTGCAACCCCAGAGTCGTTCGCAACTGGACTTCAACGGCCAGGGGTCCTTTACCTTTAGTAACATCTGAAACATGTTTATATCTGACTTAAAATCTCTGTTGTATAATGCATTTTTACTATGCAATGAAGGGTTAATTAAGCATTCTTAATTTATTAAGAACCCTACACAGCGTATGCTTTTATACACTCTCATTCCTTTGTCACCCTTTGCTTCTCTCATAGTAATTTGTTTGCTTTTTATGTAAACAGTTGATATTATTTGTTCTTAGCAGGGAGTTCATTTCATGTTGCAGAGGGACACAGGTGGTGCTGTGGTCTAAACCGCTGAGCCTCTTGGGCTTGCTAATCGGAAGATCAGCGGTTTGAATCCCTGCGACGGGGTGAGCTCCCATTGCTCTGTCCCAGCTCCTGCCAACCTAGCGGTTCAAAAGCATACCAGTGCAAGTAGATAAATAGGTGCTGCTGTGGTGGGAAGATAAACAGCGTTTCCGTGCACTCTGGCTTCAGTCACGGTGTCCCATTGCGCCAAAAGTGGTTTAGTCATGCTGGCCACATGACACCATCTCCCTCTGCCTGAAGCGAGATGAGCGCCGCACCCCATTGTCACCTTTGACTGGACTTAACTGTCCAGGGGTCCTTATCTTTTACCTATTTTACCATTTCATATTCCTTTTCATTTCATGCTCAGCCTCTTTGAGTCAGGAAGTTCAAAGCTGCACCCAGCTTTCATATTGTTTATTCTGTTATCAACAGGTTGGGCACTGATTTCCTTTTGGGTGAAGAAAGAGACAAAGTGGATATTGAGCAGTCCCACCTTCTCTCTATGACCCAGTAGCATTTATCCACCTTCTCCATTCAGAGGGCCTACCGCTTGCTTGTTCCTCTTGCTTTGAATGTAGCCAAAGAAACCTTTCAAAATTATTTTTAACTTGCAAGCCTGAGCTCACTCTAAGCCAGGCATCCCCAAACTTGGCCCTGCAGATGTTTTGGAGCTACAACTCCCATCATCCCTAGCTAACAGGACCAGTGGTCAGGGATGATGGGAATTGTAGTCCCAAAACATCTGGAGGGCTGAGTTTGGGGATGCCTGTTCTAAGCTTTAGTCCACCTGACCTGCTCGCTGCAAGATCTTGCTTCACAATTTCCCCTTTCTTCCATTTCTTATACTTCTCATCTCATCTGTAAGCTGAGCCACACTGGTTTCTTTAGATGCATCCCACTTTTCTTTCTTGTTGGAATTGTCTGCCTTTTGGCCTTCAGTATTTCACCTTTCAGAAACAGGTCCCATTTGATATGCTCCTGTTGTTTTTCTTTTGCCTTTTGGGCTTCTCTAGATTATCAGTTTATATTGCAGTAATTGTACGATTTTTATTTATTTGCTTCAGCGGGTCCCAGTGTCTCTAACCCATGCCTAATCATCTTCCTTTTAATATTCTTAAAACAAGACCCCCCCCCCAAATTCCTGGTTTTAATCATTGAAAATTATGAGGCCAGTTAGAAATTAAGAATAACTGTTGTATTCTTAATTTTGTTCAGCTTTTTAGTCCAAGCTCTTTATTGTGGATTTGTAAAGACTGGACTGCTCCTTCAGTGCTGATGAATGCAATTCCTCATATTCCTTAAGGGAGCAAATAAGCTCGTGACTCTTGCACTGTGGCAAAGCCCACCCCCGCCATTCATTCTATGCCACTCCCACAAAATGGGGCTAATACAGCATGAAAGCCAAAATCTGGGATTTCAGAAAAATGGCTTTGAAAGACCCTGAGTATTTTCATTATTGGTGAATGAAGTTTATTTTATAGTATATGAAGTAAAATGTACATGCAATGAGTCTATTCCTTCTGTTCTCTTTACAGCACTCTATTCAGTAGATACATAACAGAATTACATTTTGTTAGAGGCGCTCCAAAGCAAGCCAGGGGGACACAGACCCAGTCTTGGTTCCACTGGTGATTTCCATAGGTGGCTTGGATCAGAATGTCGTTTGCAGTTGGGATGACATCTACAGCTACTTTTTGCCAAAACCCATCAAAACAGTTCTCTGCTCTGTGCAGACAGTCCAAATCCTACCTGCAAACTGCAGATCTGTTCCCTCTAATACTAGCCACTACTGTACTTGGGACTTGTGCACACTTCCACTTGTCTCGTGTCCAGAAAGCATGCGCTCAAGCAGTTTTGCATTTGCCCCGCTGCTTTCCCCTGGGAAACCCCACCGTTTCCCGCTGAATTGGGACAAACGAAAATTTGTGGAAAACCAAACTACAGTGGTACCTCGGTTTATGAACTTCATCTGTTCCAGAAGACCGTTCTTAAACCGAGGTGCACTTTCCCTAATGAGGCCTCCCGCCACCGGTGCCCTACCACCGTTCGGCTTCCATTCTTAGACTGAGGTAATGTTCACAAACCAGGACACTACTTCCGGTTTTGTGGAGTTCGTAAACTGAATAGTTCATAAACAGGGCTGTTCTTAAACCGAGGTACCACTGTATCTTCTTTTTTTCCAGTTCAGCAGTAAAGCATAAATGTTTTCCCAGGGAAAAGCAAGGCAAACAGAGATGTGGAAGAGGTCTTGCTGTGTCTGCAATGTTTTAGGTCTGGTAACGGAAAAGCCTTTCAGGTGCTAGCTGACTAATCCACCATCTTGCCTAAACAATAATCCCTCTTTGCACACATCTTATGCTACGTAGCAGGATTTGTTTGCAGTTATTTGCCAGATGAATGTAAAAACAGCAGCAGCCAAGAACAGGTGAATTGCCTTGTTCCATCTTGTACAGCTAAGCATCCCCGTGAAGCTCACAGGCAAGGCATCATGGAGATGGCTGCCCCCTTCTCTGGTCAGCAAAGGGATGCTGCCCCTGAATAGTTAGACCCTCATTTTATCAATGGCTAACAGCTCTTCGGAGTGTCCTCAGTTTGATTGATATGGCTCTTTTCATTTTGCAATGCCTGAACTCAACGGTGTGGGAGTAAGAAAAGCAAGTCCGACTGAAAGTGCACATAGGTTTGGTTCTGTTTCTCATCTATAATGACCTCTTTTCTGATGAGTCCCTCTAAGGAAGAGAATAACTTCCTTTCCTTGACACTTCAATGGCTAATGAGCTTGTGTCTAGGCCCAAGGGAAAGTGGGTTGCCTAAGTCGTGTGTCATTCATGGCTTGCCATGTTCCAACTGGTCAAATGACCTGAAGTTGTGAATGCCTGACTTGGGAAATGAAAGGAGTTTCGGTAGGTTTAAAAAGAAACAAACAAGATACTTGCTTTTCCTCATTTGCTGGCGAGCTCAGAAGCCACGAGGACTATATCTTAGTTAGCGAATAACTTCAGCCTTGTAGGACCTCATGTCCTGTGCTTCAAGTTCTGGTTTCTCCTGCCACGAGAGATGCAGTGAAGAAAGGCAGCTGCCAGGTGTTTTGCTGTTTTTATTGGTTTCCCTATAGATGTGTGTATCACATCCTATGGCCAGGACTTCCATAAATTAGCTGTGTGCGTGTGAAGAAATCCTTCCTTTTTGAGTTGAGGAATTGATTTCATAGTGACCCAGTGTCCTAGTGTATTTAGAGAGGAGGGCTTCACTCTTGACACACCATCAGTGATATGGCTAGAGTTGTGGCAGTGATCCACATTGTTAAAGCTATTGCAATATCTTTGGTTGGCTTAGGGCAGTAGAACAAACTTTTCCCACTTGTGTAGAACTGCATTTCTTTGAGGCTCTTGACACCCACTCAGATCTCATTTTCTTCTAGGAGTGAATATAAGAAGAAAACTGGCATTCTTCCTAGAAATTAAAATTTTCCAGTCTTATACAGTACTTCATAACAGTGTTATACAAATCATTAGTATTTTTATATTTAAATGGAAGGTGGCTGAATCTAGCCTAATGTTTAAGTATCTTTACTCCACTACTGAAAGACATAGGAATAATTACTTTAACATAAAGAGAGAGCAGGTAAGACGTTTGGACAGCAAACAGGAAATAGATTTTTTTACAGGGGAATATCGCCTATACTTCATCTCCAACCATTAGCGGTTGCAAGAATAGTCCTGCTGTCCCCAGAATGCACACAAGAATAAATACCCACAGGAAAATGCGATCAATGACCATGGCGACGTATTTCCAGTCATCTTGAGTCTGGAAAATAAAATTTTTTTTTATCAATTCAGGTACAACTTTTATAAACCTATTGTGGTAGTATGAAAGTTCAATACAGTATTTGTGATTTGATATAACAAAATCCACCATGTGAATTTGCTCCATGGCTGGACTGGTATTGCAGTGTTTCCTCACCAGGACCATCAGCCTGAAAAGGTTCAGAAAAGAGCAGCCAAAAGCATCGAGAGGCTGGAGCAGCCGCCTTATGGGAAAAGGCAGTGTGGGGGACTGGGAGGAAAAGCTGAGCAAGAGGCAACATGATAGAAGTGTTTCAAGTATGTGTGACATGGAGGAAGGGGGCAGGAAATGTCTCTCCCTCACAACACTCAAACCTGACATCTAACAAAGCTGAATGTTGGAAGATTCAGGACAGAGAAGAAGTTCAACTATGAACTTCTGCTCCCACAAGAGGCAGTGAAGGCTTTAAAGGAAGATTGGACAAATTCATGGGGGAGAGGGCTATGGATGGCTGTGCTCTGCCTGTTCTGGATCCCAGTTGCTGGAACCCATAGGAGGGGAGAGGGCTCTTGGGCCCGGGTCCTGCTTGCAGGTTTCCAGCAGCGTCTGGTCAGCCACTGTGAGAACAGGATAGTGGACTAGATGGGCTTGATCCAGCAAGCTCTTACTATGTTCTTACTGTACGTAATACACAGTAAGTAGTATTACTACTACAATGAGTAAGTAGTAAGTAGTGTGTCATCCAAGTCAGTACATCTTGTGACGGTGAACTCCATGCGTGTGGTGGACTGAGTTGCAAGTGATAAGGGAGCCCAGAATCTGAAATGGTGAGGACGGAGGAAATAGTACTGGGCTAGGTGAACAAATAGTTTGACCTGGTACAAGATAGCTTCCTGTGGTTCCTCACCCCTGCAGTCTGATGTTTTGTTCCCTGGGTACACAGGTTTATTGCCCTGCTCTGCACCATGACTTAGGAACCTTTCACCTGACAGATGCTAATGGACTATGACTCCCATCATCCCTGGCCACTGGTCCTGCTAGCTAGGGATGATGGCGGTTGTAGTCCAACAACATCTGAGGACCCAAGGTTGAGAAAGGCTGATATGGAGGGTCAAAGGTTCCCTAGCCCCGATTTAAAATGTGGTGCATGTAGCTTGAATAATTAATAAAGTTTGCCCGTACCTCCTTGGCTTCATTTTGCATTCTCATATTTTCTGCAATGTATTTAATGCTCTCAATCGCATCTCTCATTTCTGGCGATACAACCAAAGACGAAAGCAGAGCGTCTACAGATTCAGAACTGGAGCTCTGGGTCAGGTTGCTGTTCACCTTGACATATTTTATATGTTGGTGTTGGTAGCAAACGCAGGTCGTTTCTTGGCACGGGAGGCTGTCTTTGTAGCACCTGGTCTCTGTGCCGCCAAAGCAGTCCAAGGGAGAGAGCTCCGTGTTGTAAGACGGCTTAGAGTCCTGGCCACTGTCATCTGGTTCACTGGTGGGCCTGGTCATGAACATGATCCTGGGGAGAAAGTTCAGGAAGATGGTTTTCACCCACTCAGGCATGGTGTGCGTCCTTGGTGTCCTGTAGTGTACATTGAGCACAAACACCGTAATGACTATGGAGAGAGTGACAAATATCATGGTGAAGAGGAGGTACTCCCCAATCAGTGGAATCACTAGAGAGGTTGAAGGAATGGTCTCTGTTATCACCAGTAGGAAAACAGTCAAGGACAAAAGGACCGAGATGCACAGCGTCACTTTCTCACCACAGTCGGAAGGCAGATAAAACACCAACACGGTTAAGAAGGAGATCAAGAGGCATGGGATGATCATATTGATGGTGTAAAATAAGGGCAGCCGCCTGATATAAAGGGAATAGGTGATATCTGTGTACACGGCTTCACAGCAGTTGTACTTGATGTCGTGTTTGTAGCCTGGGGCCTTAATGATGGCCCACTCTCCGCTCTCCCAATAGTCCTTCAGGTTCATAGTGGAGCCAACGAGAACCAGGTCAATCTCGGCTTTGTCGTAGGACCAGGAGCCAAACTTCATGGTGCAGTTCTGGTAGTCAAATGGAAAGTAGGTCACGTCTATTTTACACGAGCTCTTAAAAATAGCTGGGGGCATCCAAGTCACATTCCCGGTATAATTCAACAATGCTTTGGTTTTGTCGTCCACCTGGAAGTCTCCAACAGCACTAGGGAGGGGGGGAAACAACAGACCCCAAAGTTGTGTTCTCCACATTGTCACATCACTTTGTGAATTCCTTTTTTTAAAATGCCCTCAAGAAAATTCAGCAGCATTTTAGTGTGAATGTCTCCTAATTTGCAAAGCAAATTTCCCCTAATATAATGCATTGTTGAGTGTTATATTCACTAATGCATTTTAACACACACTTCACCCCAGCATGTGCATTTTTGCACCTCTCATTTGGCTGGAGAACTATATTGCAAAATTTGGATAATTTTTAATGCTGAAGGTTGGCTGTGTTTCAGCTCTCACCTTGTTTCAGAAATTATTAAACTGCATTGCATTTATCCCCCACCCTCTGGAACTGTGTTCCTCCCGTTGCCTGCAGTGTCTTCAGACTCTTGTTGGAACGGAAGCAGGGGGCCAAAGGTCGCCTCCCTGCAGGCAGCATCCTTGATCCTGCAGCAATTTACCTTTTAAAAACACAATACAGTGAATCGCTTGAACATAATTGGCATCATATCTATCAGATGTTTGGGAAACGCTGCCCTGGAGGGATGGCTGTTCTGCCGGGGTACGCACAGCCTCTTTCTTGACGCCTCCTAATGTAGATTGATGGGATTCAATTAGTGCCCCAATGTAGCAATTACAGTCATACCTCGGGTTACAGATGTTTCAGGTTGCGGACCGCCGAAACCCGGAAGTACCGGAATGGGTTACTTCCGGGTTTCGGTGGTTGCGCATGCGCAGAAGCGCTAAATCACGCTTTGCGCATGCGCAGAATTGCAACCTGCATGTGCACAGACACGCCACTGCGGGTTGTAAATGTGCATCCCACATGGATCACGTTCGCAACCTGAGCATCGACTGTATTGTTCTTTACTGTTATTGGAAGCTACCAGATTAGAAATGTAATGCTACCTCTGCCATACTCTGTTCCAAGTTGATTACACATTTCATTTCTTCAGTTCAGTAGAAGACACCATGTTAGAGAAACAATGGAAGGGAAAGGGGGGCATTGAGATTCATCTACAGGAATCCTAGAGTTGGAAGGGATCCCAATAGTCAAGCCCCCTGCAATGCTGGAGTTACAAACGAAAGCAACCATGACAGATGACCATCCAACCTCTCTCTGTCTGGACTGCTTAGGTTGTGCCAGTCCATAACACAGACACGCTACTGAGACAAGAGAGACTGATGTGGGTTGGATTTGTCCAATATAAGAAGAAAAGGCTAGCAAGGGAGTGGATTCAGATGATCACTTTGCCGCTTCTGATTTTGACTTTTGCAAGCAGCTTGTAGTGAAGCCCTTCTAGTGGCCCTTGTGTGATTGTGACTTAGTTGAGTCAGATATCCTGCGCTATGGTCCGTGGAAAGTCTGATGATCCCTGAGATTTGTGAAATGGCAAGAAATTGCAAAAGGGGTGGTGGGGCACAAAATTACTTCATGAAGGAGAAAAGGTAATACCAAGGCTTGGTCTGGAAACCTTGCCTGATGAGGAATGGTTGAGAGAGTTGGGAACGTTTAGCCTGGAGAAGATGAGAATGAGAGGGATATGATAGCCATCTTCAAACATCTAAAAGGCTGTTGCATAGAAGAGGGAGCAAGCTTGTTTTCTGCTGCTCTGGAGGTTAGGACCCAGACCAATTGATTCAACTGACAAGAGACTCCAACTAAACATTAGGAAGAACTTTGGGAGGTTGAGGGCTGTTCCACAGCGGAGCAAATTCCCTTGGGAGGTGGTGGGCTCTCCTTCCTTGGAGGTGTATAAGCAGAGGTCACATGGCCATCTGTCCTGGATGCTTGAGTTGAGATTCCTGTACTGCAAGCGGTTGGACTAAATGACTCTTGGGGTCCCTTCCAACTCTATGGTTCTATGTTTAAGGATGCATTTACTCTTTTGAGAAATAGCATGAGCAGGTTATATGGGGATTCCTTCCTTTCCAAATGGGCATTTAACAGTGAGAGTGCTGTGCCTTGGGATAAGAACCCGTGTTTTGCTTGTGGATGCTCTTGGGTCTCTGGTTATGTGGGTCTTGGGTAACGAGCCACTCCTAGTCAGAGTACTGGGCTGGACAAGAGACCAATGATGTTACTCTGTCTAAACCAGTGCCAGATGTTCAGTGTAAACCAGAGACTGGGAATCTGTGGTTCTCTAGATCAGGCATTGGCAAACTCTGGCCCTTCAGATGTTTTGGAACTACAACTCCCATGATCCTAGCTAACAGGACCAGTGGTCAGGGATGATGGGAATTGTAGTCTCAAAAAATATCTGGAGGGCCGGAGTTTGCCTATGCCTGCTCTAGATGATGATGGACTACAACTTCATCCACCCAGTGGCCATGCTGGTGGGACACAGCTTCCATACCATGGATTTTACTACACCTTTGGAAAGGGAAAGATGCTAAAACATAAATTAATCTTTTAAGAATAGACCAGACTGTATAATCTTACTTGTTATATAGCACAATATCTGGCTTCCAGATCTTCTGCGATGGCACTCGAATAAACTGAACACCTCCATACTTCTCTGGATTCCATTTCAGCTTGTAATCGTTCCACATCTAATCAATGAAGAAGAAGAGAAATCAAGTGGTATTTTAGAATTTTCCCACAACTTCTTATTATAGCTTATTCATTCATTCATTTTATTCATTCATTCATTTAGTGTGTTTATGTGTCTCAGTACAACTTACAAAATAAAACCAGAAAAAAAAAAGAAATGGGAAAATCAAATGTAAAAACAACACTAAAATTAGACCCAAAGTGCTCATCCGTCTGTCTGTCTGTCTGTCTGTCTGTCTGTCTACGATGCTGGGAACCATAGTTTATCCCTTGCAGAGCTATGATTCCCAACACCCTTATCAAACTACAGTTCTCAGGATGCTTTGGGGGAAGCCATGTTCTTTAAATGTGGTGTGGATGTGAGCTTTCTCTTCCTTCTCCACAAACACACCCAACATTCCATCCCTGATAAGCTGAGGGAATGTCTTTTTGTACATCTGCAAACCTCACAACACGCCCCCCCATTCCGCAATTAATTCCCCCTTCTGCAAGGGTGATGCTGTTTTGGCTGCCTAAGAAAAGATTCACAGGGTAAACATCAGAAATGCAAGGAATGTTGGGTCACCTTGAGCGATCAAAAGCCCCACATTTTCCAGTGGCTGGCTAAATCTGCCTCATAATGTGGGGTTGCCATATGTCCGGAATTTCCTGGACATTGCCAGGATTTGGCTGTCAGAAACGGAAATCGCTTAAATGTCTGGGAAAATCTGGATGCAACCCATGTCAGAAGTGCGGATTTTGGCGAATTTCCTTAAAAGTAGATCTTGGGGGGGGGGGGAAGCTCAATGTCTCGTGTTTGGATTTTCACTTTTTGAAATATGGCACCCCTAGATGATGTTATAAAACGGGGGGGGGTCTATAGTTTAGGATTTGCTCTCAATTTTCTGTTTTCTCAAAGGGGAGGGCACCCAATGAGATCTCTGAATTCCTCACATCATTTCCTTGGGATTTCTTCATTCCCCAGGATGCTGTTATGATTTATTTAATGCCAACAAGACAGACAACCACTAGGTGGCAGCAGAGCATAAAAAGTGTTTCCTGTTTCTGACTCTGGCTGCAGCCTTCGGGGTTTCCTTCTTCAATGGGTTCCTGGACCACACAGGTGTATCACCATCATGTATGTATGTATGTCTGTATGTATGTACTGCACTTCCTATCCCCCTTCCCCAGCTATCCCCCCAATATAGGACACTAACCTACAATTTTCCGCACCCTTAACACTACAGTTCCCAGGTTTCTTTGGGGGAAGCGCTGTGCTTTCAATGGTATGTGTGCAATCTACATATATAACTGAAAATACTTCCAATGCTTTTTGGTTGTGTTTTTTTTACAAAAATCCTAAAGCGTTCCTTCTGTGGTAGGGGCGGGTTTTTTTTGGGGGGGGGAGGTGTTACTTACATGTCTCAGCCATAAATTAGTCTCCATAATCTGGTTCACTTCGTCCTGGGAAAAGAAAAGTCATAGCTGGGTTTGAAACCCATCATCCAAGTTACATTCCCGGTGTAATTCAACAATGCTTTGGTTTTGTCGTCCGCCTGGAAGTCTCTGGGGATGGAGAGGGGCTCAGGCGTTTTTCTTGAGCTGGCTGGAGGGTTGCTCTGCAACCCAGGGGAAAATGGCACAGATGGGTTCCTTCACTTTCAGGTCAGTTATTACTATGACCATTATTAATAATAATCCACTCTTCACTCCAAGGCAGGTTGAAACATTAAAACGCAACATTAAAAACATTTTTTTAAAAAAAGCTTACAGCCATAAAAATAATGTGGATCCTAAAAACACAGACCTCAAGTGTCAAAAGCAAGGGAAGGCACCAGGCGACCCTCTGTGGGGCATACACAGCTTAGGGGCCACCACGGAGAAGACCCTCCACTCCCCAAAATAACCCTGAGGGGGAAGGAACTACCAGGAGGGCCCCCTCTGCTGATCCCAGTACCTGAGGGTTTAAAGGGAAGGAAGAGGCTTTCAGGTGTTTGGGGCCTGAGTTGTTTAGGGCTTTGAGCACCAGAGTGAGTACCTTGAAAAGGGCTCGAAAATGAACTGGCATCCAGTGCAGTTGTTTCAAAATAGGCTATATAATATGATCTGAGTAGAACCCCAGCCAAGTCTTTCCCCTCCTGCCCCTGTTCATAGCTTCTGTACTACCCCCCCCCCGGCTGGGCCAGTGGAAAGTGCCTGGGCTCTCCCCTGAACCCGTTTTGCAGTTCACATCCCATCCATTCACCAGAATTTTTGACTTCCAGTGTTGAGTGGCAACCTGACACAAATGGATTATTTCAGCAACTGAACTGGGACAAAAAGTACAGTCTCTGGTCCAGCTTTTGCCAACCCAGCGCCCTCTGGATGGTTTGTTTATTTAATTGGTTACTGCCTCTTCCCTTTTCACCCCACAACGTCCCTGTGAAGTGGGTGAGACTGAGATACGGTGACTGGCCCAAAGTCACCCGGTGAGCTTCATGGCCAAGATGGGATTTGGACCCGGGTCTTCCAGGTTCCAGGACTCTAACCACTATACCACACTGGCTCCCAGTCTGCCCATCAGTTGTAAAAGTCTGAAAACACCCGGAAGGCATCAGGGCTTCTCTCGCAGCCTACTCACCACCTTTACGAGTTGCGATAGGGACACCTCGAACGAAATCATGACCGGGTCAGACACATTCTCCACAGGCCTGATGATGTTGTTGTAATTGGCAAATAGCTCATTGTAGAGTCGGTGTTCAGCTTCGAAACAATGGCAACCTAAAAGAGGGCAGGGTTGGAGCACATACAAAGCTCACGACATTTTGGCCTGGATTTCTGAAACATTCTTGGCTCAGTCAGAGTAGGGCTGCCATACGTCTGGAATTGCTAGGACAGAGCTGGGATTCACCCATCGAAAATGGCATCTGGGCGGAATTTTCAAAAGTCGGTTAAAAATGTCCAGGGAAACCCAGGTAGATGGCAGCCCATATTGGAAGCGTTGATTTTGGGGCAAATTTCCTAAAAAAATAGCTTCAAAACTTTTCAATTTTTGAAATATGGCAACCCTAGCCGAGTCCTTCCCATAATCTACTACAGAACTTAAGAATATAAGAACCTGTGAAGAGCCATGGGACTCTCTCCAGTCCAGCACCCTGTCCTCCTAGTGACCAACCCGATTCCAAGCAGAATTCAGGTGCAAGAGCCCTCCCTCTCCTGCAGCTTCCAGAAACGCATTTGGTGGCAGGACAGAGCATCCTTGCTGGGGGAAATGCTGGGGATTGGAGCTGGAACATTCTGCACGCCAAGGGCTTGCTTTACCCCGTCCCTTCCTCTGTCTGAGAAGGGGACAGAACAAAGGGACAGAACTGACATCATCACCGTCGTTATTAACTGAATTTGCTAGTCTCTGTATCTTGCCCGGGGCAACTTGCAAGCAACTAACCACACAGGCAACCTCCATAGATATAAAAACCAAGGGGGAAAAGAAATACATTGGAAACTTCCGACCCACTTCTCAAAGGTCCCAGGTAGTGAAAGCCCAAAGGCTTGGTTGTGGAAGAAATGGTCTATGGTGGAACGGTCTACCTCTGAAGGCGCTGGGCTCTCTTGCATTGAAGGTTTTTAAACAGAGGCTGGGTGTCTGTCTGCCAGGGATTCTCTAGCTCGAATTTCTGCATTGCAGGGGGTTGGACTAGATGACCCTTGGCGTCACCTTCCAACTCCACAATTCTATGATTTCCGGTGAAAAATTAAATAACAAGCCATGACCCTTCTGCAACTGCCCTCCTTAGTGTGCCTCCTCCTCCACCAACAAACTCCATAGACACAGAAGAAAGGAGCCTGGGATTTATTATTTAGATGGAGAGATACCCAATTTAATTTACTTGGTGCCCATGCAGTTACAGAAGAATGGCATTGGATGTGGTGTGTTTAAGCAGTATAATGCGTATATCTAGCCAGCAGTGGGGATGCAATGAGTTTGGAAACATTAAAGCTGAGTTTCCCCTTTCCTTTCCTTTCCTTTCCTTTCCTTTCCTTTCCTTTCCTTTCCTTTCCTTTCCTTTCCTTTCCTTTCCTTGCTAAATTAAATCATGGAAAGTGCTGTTGATTTACTTGTTCCGAATATTGTCAACAACTACTGACCTCACAAAAGCAACTTTGCTGAATTGCATTCTGTAAGCTAAAATGTGCCTTTTAGTGGGGATGTAATGAGAATCATTGGACACAGCCCGTGTTTGTCCAAGAGTTGATGTTTGTTGGGGGGGGGGTTATTTTATAAAGTGATTAAAGCATGCTAGAGTATGCCATGTCGAATTAACATTTGACACAATTCACAGAAATCCATTATAATTAACCACAACTAACTGCATTAATTCATACAGCATGAACAAAGTACAGCTGCGTATTCCTGCAGGGTCTCTTCCAACTACAATTCTAAGATTATAAAAATACAGTGGTTGCTTGTCAATACTGAAGATGCTCTACTACCAAAATTAATTCTAGATACATATTCTCAGCCACTAACTATTTAAAAACTCAGAATTACTGCTACTGTTTTAATTTTTTTTCTAAAATCTCTGCAGTTAAAACCATGCACCTGTGCATATGGGCATTGGCTTATTTATTTTAGTAGAGGAGACTCCTTCCTACAAAAAAAAAAGTGTGAGTGAGCTAAGATCATGTTAGTATCCTGGGGTTTACAGTCATAAATGAAAGCAATTCATGGAGGAAGCTAAAGAAATATCTGCAGCATCACCCCCTCAAAAGAAATATATATATACTTGCCCCCCCCCCCCGGAGTTCAAACGCTCTATACTGAATATTTTCTATTAAGGCTAAAACAAAAGATTGATCAAAATGCTTGTGGCATGTGTAAATCATGTTCTGATGGTAGAACTGATCAACACTGTTTTGTGGCCGGGGGCCGTGCGTGAGCATGCACAGATTGCTTCTGAGCCCAGGGACGTGGCTGGTTTTCTTCTGCAACAGGCCCTTTGCCCCATGAACTGCTGTTCCAAAGTGCATGGGGGGGGGGTCATGGATTTTGCATTATCTTCACACCACTGTTAAATTTTCTGCGATGTGTTCTAACCATTTCGTATTGCTCGCTATGATTTGTTAAAAATATTTTGAAACGTTTCTAGCCAAGGGTGCACTGCTGATAGACATGGCAACAGAACCTCTTAAAACAAATTCCCCAGATTTGAAACATGAGCAGAAATGCAGAGGAACATAATCTGCTGTGCAAAGACGGTAGATCAAAGCAGACTTACAGTGGTACAACAATGTTTGCTACCATCTTGGATTAGGGGAAAAGAGGGGCACGCTTCGTTTTGCTCTCTCTTCAAACCGACACAATTTAGGGGCTGCTCAAAATGCAACGCAGACCCTGGACTCCCATTTGCAAAGGTGGCTGTGGTCCTCTGAGCAAGTGCAATTTGGTTGTGATTCTGTGTTCAGTCAACCAAGTAACAAAGCACAATTTATTTATGGTTGGACAGACCTGTGGATTTAACAGGCCATCCTAGGAATGGGTGGATTGCCTATAACCTCTGCTTTGAAAGCCATCTATTTTTGCACATCTAATGTTTTGCTTCAAAATCTTGCCTTTGTGAAAATCTGCCACATATCCCCTCAATCAACAGCTACTCAACAGCAGAACAGAAATTTGAAAGCTCATACTACATTTGTTTGGAGAGAAGTTTCACTCCTTGTATATATTCCAGGAGACAGGAAAACAGACATGTTCCCAATTGGTCAATAAAAACAGCATGAATTTTTATCCTCAGGTACATTTTACATCTTGCAGACATGTAACATTCAGTGCTCCAAACGTCCAGGCTGTAACAAGGTTTAAAATATTTCATTGGTTTGCTTGGGAAAGTGATATTTCCTTACAAAAAGAAGGAAATTACTAATTCTGAGTTAATTTATATATAACTTTAAGTCCTTCAGAGATAATCTCTTAAGTGAGACAACCTGGAACATTAGCATTTTAGATTTTTTCTTAAAAAAAACCCCAGCCCTTATTTTCATGTATGATTTCCTTGGCATAAATACGAAGTTTTCATCCGGCTTCTTTTGTTCTCTTTCCTCCCGCCTCTTCTAGTTGGCTTCTTCTTCTCTTGAGTTTTCCCTCTTTCCAACACCCACCTCTCTGCTGAAGATGACCCCACCCTCCCTGCTACCAAAACAAGCTTAAAGGCTGAGTTTGTCAGAGGCTGGGTCCCTTATCTCACATACATTCTGCAGGGTGAGGATGTCACCATTTCTGGCCTTACCACATTGTCAAACTGAAACACACACAACACATTCCCCTGGGAAATTACGAGAAATGTATGGCCTTCCCAATCAACCATTTTGCTTCTTCAAAGGAGAGATAAAAAAAGAATAATCCAGCTGCACAACCCTCCAGAATGAGAAAGAATCTTACATTACGGATTCCCAAACCCAACTTCAGGTTCTATTGAAATCCAATAAGTGTAGTCTACCCTTTGCAATTCCCCCACCCGCAGTCCTCTCCCCTAGCCGTCCACAGTCACTCACCTTTAAGGAAAGGGAAAAGAGCCACTGGCAGGAGCAGCTCCAGCATCCTCCCCACTCGGCAACAGAGC
Organism: Podarcis vaucheri; assembly: GCF_965113315.1. NCBI lineage: Eukaryota > Metazoa > Chordata > Lepidosauria > Squamata > Lacertidae > Podarcis > Podarcis vaucheri. The sequence goes on from NC_138767.1 coordinate 80,520,963, forward strand.
CTGCCGGAGACAGAAGCAGCTGGGCAGCTTTGCACAGACTCCTTGCAAAATAAGACAGCCTGGATTCTGACCGATGCAGCCAGGAGCCGTGGGTTGCCAGCAGGGCCCTGAACCTGCTGTTCCGTGCTTGGAAGCGCGCTGTATAACCACAGCCCTGCCCCTTTCCTGGCTGCCCACACCAAGATAGGAGAATTGTCAAGTCAAATAGGTGCAGCTACAGCAAGCATGAAACCTCCTCGTCCGCTGATGTGCTCATGCATAAGCAAAGCTGATAACCATAGTTAAGAGCTTTTGCACTTGGCCAGGCAGGGAAGATCGGAACCTTACTCCAAATCTCATGCCAAGCTATTTCAGACAAGTCCAAGTTAATGAAAATGGGATAATTGAATTTGTGCATGGAACGGATATTGACAAGACTTGAGTTTGCATATTATTAAAAGCAGCACTTTGGAGCTGAGCTGGTAGTCAGGCACCATTAATGAATTAGCTAACACAGTTCTTAGATGTTTTATGGATTTTTCTTAATGACCGCGACAGAAACGGAGGAGGTGTATGAGACAGAGGAATCTAGGCTCTGTGCTTGTACGCTATGGCTTTAATGTACATTCAAAGCACTTTTTTCCTGCAAAGAATTCTGGGCACTGTAGTTTGTTAAGGATGGCTGCGAATTTGAACTCTGCGAGGGGTAAACTACAGTGCCCAGAATTCTCTGAGGGGAAGAAAGTGCTTTGAATGTTCTTTAAAATTATGGTCCATACACTCTTCAGGAGTCACAGTTATTCCTAGATGTGCTGTAGGACCCATTTTGTTACTATGCAGAATTCATCATGTGAAAGGCTGAGCTGGATGAATCCCTAGCCGGAATTAAGATTGCCGGAAGAAATATCAACAACCTCAGATAGGCAGATGACACAACCTTGATGGCAGAAAGCGAGGAGGAATTAAAGAACCTTTTAATGAGGGTGAAAGAGGAGAGCGCAAAATATGGTCTGAAGCTCAACATCAAAAAAACGAAGATCATGGCCACTGGTCCCAGCACCTCCTGGCAAATAGAAGGGGAAGAAATGGAGGCAGTGAGAGATTTTACTTCCTTGGGCTCCATGATCACTGCAGATGGTAACAACAGTCACGAAATTAAAAGACGCCTGCTCCTTGGGAGAAAGGTGATGGCAAACCTAGACAGCATCTTAAAAAGTAGAGACATCATCTTGCCAACAAAGGTCCGTATAGTTAAAGCTCTGGTTTTCCCAGTAGTGATGTATGGAAGTGAGAGCTGGACCATAAAGAAGGCTGATCGCCGAAGAATGGATGCTTTTGAATTCTGATGCTGGAGGAGACTCTTGAGAGTCCCATGGACTGCAAGAAGATCAAACCTCTCCATTCTGAAGGAAATCAGCCCTGAGTGCTCACTGGAAGGACAGATCCTGAAGCTGAGGCTCCAAGACTTTGGCCACCTCATGAGAAGAGAAGACTCCCTGTAGGGCCGAGGCAGCCTGGTCTAGGCAATGGTTGTGAATAGAACAGCAGAGCACCATGCTTAGCCTAATTAAAAATTCTGTGCCAGAGGGTCAATGCGTGGCGCTGGTGTGGCTCCTCCCCTTCCCCTGGCTGGTACTTAGAATGTGGGGGGGGGGGTGAGCACACAAAGCCAGAGAGACAGAGCCATGCTGGATGACAAAGCTAGGACCGTGGGAGAAGTATTTAAATAAATCACATATCCTAAGGACACCACCGTCTCTACTGACCCTCATTCCAAGGAACCCAAGCCATGGGTAAATGCCTGGAACCCCTGGAAGATTGGAGTGGTGTGCAACAATTTTGGGGTGTTAATGCTGTGAGCCCCTCCATCCTCTGCTTAGGTTGCAGCAAGAAGACCATGCATCTTTGAGGCACCGCAGTCTTTGCTGACCTTGGAGGGAGGATGGGGCAATCATATCATGGTGAGCAACATCACCAGCCCAGCTATGGAAGTTTGCTTCTTTCAGAATTAGAACAGCAGTAAGAAGGCCTGTCACCTGCTGCTATCAATCCACTCCATGAACAAAGGTGCTTTCCTCCCAGTTGAACTATGGTGTTATGATACTGGCAGTTTTATTCTCAATCCCTTCCCTAAATGATTCCTAGCATGCAATTTGCCTCTTTCAAAGCTGCTGTGTCCTGGGTCTCATTTCTGGTCGGTTGCTGCCAGCTCAGACCCCATCAGCTCATACATGGGAAGTTAAGACCTTTTTACCCCAATTTGCATCAACTTACACTTCCTTACAGTGAACGGCACCTGCCATTTCAATGTCCAGTTAGCCTGTTTGACAATATCCTTTTTTACATTTGAATAATTGTTGTCAACAAGATTGGCCAATTCACTGCTCATTCTGGAACAAATTAAAAAGCACTAGCTTTTGGGTGTCAGTGCTTCACCATACATCCCCAATCTTGAGAACTCTCCATTTTTTCCTACTCTCTTCTTCCTGTTTTGGATCCAAAATAGGACTTCTTTTTAAAAACAATTATTAACAATTTCAACATATCAAAATATCAAAACATATAATATTCATTATTTTCCCCCTTTCCCCCCCTCCCCATCAAACCCTCCCCGCCATGACTTCTCTCAGCTCCTCTCTCTGATTTCTGAACACATATTTTTCTCTGCATACTGTAAAATTGTATAAATGCTTACATTATCCGCCTACTATGTTAACCATCAATAAATTTGTGCATGTTTATTCAAAACCTGCCATGGAGTCCAATTCATTTTGTTGTTTTTTAAGTAGTTTGTAAAAAGTTCCCATTCTTCTTTGAAGTCACAGTTGTCCTTATGTCAATTTAGGCAGTTCTGCATAGTTCATCAATTTCTCTTGTCACTGTTCTTTTGTCGGGGTTTCCTCATTCTTCCATCCTTGTGCTATCAAGACTCTTGACGCTGTTGTTGCATACATAAATAGATTCTTTGTTTTATTTGGCAGGTCTTGTCCTACAATCCCTAATAAAAATGCTTCTGTTTTTTTGCAAATGTCATTCTAAACATTTTCTTCAATTCATTATATATCATTTCCCAAAATTTTTAATTTTCTCTACATTCCCACCGCATATGATTGAAGGTCCCTTCCTTTTCTTTACATTTCCAGCATATGTTTCACCAGGGTTTTGTACATTTTTGCTATCTGTACTGGTGTTATATACCATCTATACATCATTTTCATATAGTTTTCTTTCAGAAGAGAACAGTCTGTAAATTTAAGTCTGTTTTCCACAGTTTTTCCCAATCCTCAAATTGTATGTTGTGTCCTATATCTTGTGCCCATTTGAACATGACCAATTTTACTTCCTTGTCTTTTGTTTCCCATTCTAACAGGATACTTACTATATGCACCCTTCAGCAACTTCACTTTTCCTTCTATAACTTCCTTTTGAAATCTAGAAGTGGTATAACTAAATTCTTTCTTGCTATCTTCTTTGTATATCTCATGTAATTGCCTGTAATGTAACCAACTCTGAAAATGATCTTTTATTTCCTCATACTCTTTTAATTTCCATTTTCCTTCTTCATCTTCATCTTCATCGCTGTATGTAAGCCACTTCCCTTTTTTCCTAAGTGGTTTGAGCAGCAAAGCTTCAATTGGTGAGCGCCACCAAGGTGTCTTTTGTTCTATTAAATCTTTATATCTCTCCCAGACCCTCATTAATGATTTCCTAATTATATGATTGTAAAATCCTTTATGTACTTTTCCTTTCCTACACCATAAATATGCATGCCATCAAAATCTGTTATCGTGGCCTTCTAAGTCCAATGCTTCTTCCTTTTCCAGATTTATCCAGTCCCTGATCCATACCAAACATGCAGCCTCATAATACAATTTAAGGTCTGGGAGGGCAAAACCATCTCTTTCTTTTGTATCTGTAAGTATCTTATGATGATGATGATGATGATGAAGAAGAAGAAGAAGAAGAAGAAGAAGAGTAGTAGTAGTAGTAGTAGTAGTAGTAGTAGTTTGGATTTGATAGCCTGCTTTATCACTACCCGAAGGAGTCTCAAAGTGGCTAACATTCTCTTTTCCCTTCCTCCCCCACAACAAACACTCTGTGAAGTGAGTGGGGCTGAGAGACTTCAAAGAAGTGTGACTGGCCCAAGGTCACCCAGCAGCTGCATGTGGAGGAGCAGGGACGCGAACCCGGTTGCCCAGATTACAAGTCCACTGCTCTTAACCACTACACCACGCTGGCTCTCTTGTGTTTAATTCTTGTCCTCCCCCCCCCCCGATAAACTTGGAAATTTCCTTCTGCCATCTTTTGAGGCAATCATCTTTCACCATTACTGGGACTGTCTGAAAAAGGAAGAGCATTTTTGGCAAAACATTAATTTTTACCGCTGCTATTTTTGGTAGTAGGGATGTGAGGGCGATCTCGCTGTGACACCTGTCACCCCACTGATCACCAGGGTTGATTCGGCTGATCTGGCTGGCTAGGCTGGTGTCCCCTTCCTCCCTCACTGCTCCATGTGTGTCCCTCCCGAAGCTGCACGCTCGGTGGAAGAGGACGACCATCCCAGATAGATGGAGTGTACCGTTCTTCAGTCAAGGGTATACGATAGCTGCGCTCCCCTGCTAGAACCCCCAAACAAGCTCAAGGTCCATAATAGGACTTTCAGCCCATTAGTGCTAAGCTTGCTCAGACACCTTTGGTGAGATTTTATCAAAAGCTTTTTGAAAAACACTTTATGTAAACCACTTAGAGGTTTTTTATGATTAGGTATATGAGTTTGACTGGTATACACATTTTGTGTTCATTTGTTTTTTTGTTTTAATCCAAATGCACAATGTCTACCAGTTCACCCTTGTCTACATGCTTGTTGCCACTTTCAAAAAACTCTAAAACCTTAGTGAGACAGAACTTGTAGAACCCAGGCTGATTCTTACTGAGCAAGACTTCTTGTTCTATATCAGGGATGGATAACCTACATCCCTCAAGGTTGTTGGACTCAAAGTCCCATCAGTGCCATTCAGCACTGCCAAGAGTTTGTGGAGATGGTTCCAATGGTTAGAGATGGTGGGAGTTACAGTCTAACAGCATATGGAAGGCCTCAGATTCCTCATCCCTATTGTAGATGGTTCCATTTTGTCTAATAGCCAGAGATGTCTCTTTAATGGGGGTTGTCTAGAGCAGTGTTTCCCAACCTTTTTTGGGCAAAGGCACACTTGTTTCATGAAAAAAATCTCGAGGCACACCACCATTACAGCCCCGTGACGTCAGCGCGCAGCGTCACGCCGGGAGGGACATGAATTGCTAGCAAATTACATAATCACCTCCTTGAGGGCTGGCTCATCTTCTCCGAAGGCAGAACCCCATTAATTAACAGCACAGACTCACACCATAGCCAAGACGAGGGGGGAAAACCTCAGTCATGCACAGTCATGCACATGTGGGGGCTAAATGAGGACGAAGACCTTGCAGAGAGCAGGGTTCAAATTACCCCACCTGGCCAGGACAATCCCTGGTGCTCCCTTGGGCCACTCGCCTGACCCACCTCGCAGGGCTGTTGTTGCGAGGATAACACGGGGAGAACCACGCGCGCCCCCGGGAGCTCCTTGGAGGAGAAAGCGGGCGATGAATGCAATGCACGAAATATATGAGAGGCGATCAGGTTTTGCAGGTGAGGGGCCCCCGCCAGCCTCCGCTTCCAACACCCGGCGCAACGACGCCGAAGTTTCCCCCCGGGCTCGGCTCGGGGAGCAGCGCTGCTCCCCCCCGGCTCCCCTTCGCCCTCCCGGCTCTCTCTGCCACCCACTGGGGACCCCCCTCACCTGCCAAGTCCGGAGCGCCGGTGGAAGTTGCATGCATGCATGCAGGGCGCCGCGTTGCCATTGCATTGCACTGCACTCCATGCAACGCCTGCACGCATGCATTGCCTTGCACGCCCGCCAAGGGGTCTCCCCGCGGTCCGATGCGTCCCCTCCGGCGCGGATGCAGCATTGCAAAAATAACCCCCCCCCCGACACAGCCCTACATGGGGGGCAGCCTCCGCCTCCGCGGGGATCCCCGGGCTCCATCCTGCCGCCCAATCTCTGCGGGGGCGCAGCCAGGCCGCGCGGGGTCTGCGCGGAAGAGCCCCTGCCCGCCCGGCCGCCGCCGCTGCGCTCATTCCATGGCCGGGAGAAGAGCGCTTCAAACAAAACGCCCGGCCCGCCAGGCCACGCTGGGAAACGTAGTTTGCGCACCCCGCGCGGGCGCGGAGCCCAAGGGCGAGGGGACTACGGATCCCGGCAGCCCCCACGCCGGGGACGGAGGGGGAGAGGCCGGGTGCAGGGATGGAGGGACGGGTGGGCGAGCGAGTGAGTGGCAGCCGCCAAGCCTTGGCCGAGAGCCAGGAAGGGCCTCCCCGGAGGAGGAGGAGGAGGAGGAGGGAGGCGCAGAGCGGGAAGGAGGGAGGGAACCCCAGGGGTCATCTAGTGACGGTGCCCCAATCGAAAATTTGACTTTTTTTAAAAAAAAAATCTTTCGAATTTTTTAATTTTTCCCGCAGCACACCAGGCAACATCTCGCGGCACACTAGTGTGCCGCGGAACAGTGGTTGGGAAACACTGGTCTAGAGGATGTTTCAAGGGAACACTGATGGTTGGTGGCTACTAGCTAATTGTTCCGGTGGGATGCTGAGAAACAATTTGAGAGTTGGAATGTAGTCAGCCAAAGAGACAGATGTCTGAATTTGCTGGCAAGAAACAGCCTTGTGAGGCTCCAATGAGATGGTGTTGGTTATGGAGGAACTGGCGCTGCTTTCAGGACCCTGACCAATCCCTCTTCTGCACATCATCTGAGATCATCTGAGGAGCTCCTCCCGTGTCCTTTTCTCTCCCGTTGTGCTCAACAGGATGTAGCTTTGTGATGTGACTAGTAGTGCTGTCTCTGAAACGTTTCTTCACTTCGATAAGTCAGGAGCCAGGATGATGTCTGTGTGATATCTATGTATATTGTTATTTTCACCCCACTTCTCATTTCATAAACATATTTCATTTTTCTCATATTGCTGTATCCAGTGTACATGGGTGGGGAATGTAAATGTAAAACACCGTAACAAATAAAGGATATAATGAAACAAGATCTTAGACATATGTCCTTCACCAAATAATAAATTAAACCAAACATAATACTTTTCTATCCAGAGTAGCTCACCCTACTTTTCTGACTGCTCAGAGGCTGATTTGGTGTTTTGTAATGTCCGAATGTAAATGGAGGCACATAGCTTAAATAGCAGGCACCCAAAGCCCATTGCTCTCAGTTCAGATCTGTGGAGAAAGCCAGCACCTAAGATGCTCACGGAAGCCAAACTCGGATCTCTGTCCCACTGGCCTCATTTGCACATCAGGTTACAGAGCTAACAGTTACGGTGAAGGTGCCAACTCTGGCTGCTTTGATTCTTCCCACTCTTACTGGGAGGAAACAAACCATAAGCCAAGGCTTTCAGTTTGCTTTGCTCCCACTGAACCATGTTCTGTAGCCAAGGCTTTGTATGGTTTGTGGGTGTGAAACAAACCAGGATCCCTCGTTGGCTAAGCCAGGAACTGTGGCTTGTTTCCTTTGCCCACAACAAGTCAGAAAGTTGTGTTCGTGTACTTTACCATGACATGGAAAGTAGACTGCTGTGCTTCTGAGCTTTGAACAGTCATTCCAGTTTGTTTGCAGGTTGGTTATACAATAATGGGCACTCATCTTGCATTCATCCTCATTTGCTCTTGGGGTGTTTATACATGTTCCCCTTAAACATTTGTTCATCCCATCCTTTTCCATGCATTTCCCCTCTCACTTTCCAAACTGCAAAATGCCAGCTGTTTTTTAAGTGAATTTGTTACACATGGGCAACAGAACTCTTCAATCCTAATCCAAGCCTAAAATTTTCACTCCTGCGAAACAGTGACCATCTGGAGGTGCCCTGTATCACTTTCACTGCTACTGCAATCTATTGTTCTTCTTATGTAGAGCCACCTTGCTTTCCCCCAACCAATCCTGATGGGTCATCTCCACAGACCATCAACTAGCTCTTAGCTCTCATAAAGGGTGGAGACATATTACTGGGACAGGTATTGCCTCAGGCAGCCCACACCCGTAGGAATCAGTTAGGAAACCCATAACAACATGTTTGCATATTCCTTTGTGTTAGTCTGTTGTCTTCGAACAATCAGTGTTTTGGCTGAAACAGGAAAGGACTATAAGTCAGGTGTGGTGCATTTTGTGGAAAGAAGCATCAGAGCAACAGAGCACCCTGTGAAATAAAGAGGACTCCCACTCTGAAAGCGTTTTAAGTAAAATACTATTTTAATAGACTGTCTTTGTGCCTACAGAGAAAAATCTGCAAGTTCCAAACATACCTCCTCCTATTTCTGTAAAAGACCAAAATAAAGTATTTTGCATTCAATTCAGTTTTTCCAGACCTGGATCCCACCTTTAACCGCAGCCTGTTGCATGGCGTCCACTTGATTTATTTATTTTATTATTTTGACTACATATGCCTGCACCTGACTCTTTCTGCCCCTGCCTTCCACTTTTTCCTCATTTCCCTCCATGCTATGGACTACGCTGCCATCCCCTGTGCCTTAAGACTTTAGCCTAGGAGCATTCAGGCATTTCCTCTCACACCCAGGTCCCCTGGTGTCTGAAAGACCCTTTGGTTCAACCTGCACATGACATAAACCAGGGGCTGGAAATCTGGGCCTGCAGGAGCTGATGGACTGCAACTCCCATCATCTCTGGCCATTGGCTATACTGGCGTAGACTGATGGGCGTTGGAATCCAATGACATCTGGGGGGGGTGCCAGTTAGCCAGCTCTGTGCTAACTGTGGTCAGTGCCAGCCGGGCATTTGAGGTGAAGGACAAGAGCACATTCTGCCGTCTGAAGTCAGCTGGACCAGCAGTTGAATCTTACTTCTGCACTGGTGAGTGGGCAGCATGAGGGTCACAGGGCAGGCTCCACACAGCCCTCCAACCTCCGACCCTCAGTATCTCATCTGCTGCCTGTGGCAAACACCCCACTCTGCCTAATGGTGTGGCTGAGTACAAGGATGATCTGCAGCAGGGGCCCCCAAACTTTGTCAGCAGGGGGCTGGTCCACTGTCCCTCAGACCTTGCGGGGGGCTGGACTATATTGGGGGGGGTGAACAAGGGATGGTGAGTGGTGCGCGAAAGGGCTCCAGAGAGGGGCAGCTTTAAATGGCGGCTGCTTGTGAGGTGCGCTCAGTCAACCACGGCTCCTGTGTCTTGCGAGTGGCAGGGGCTGGTGGCGGCGGCGGAGGGATGATGAGCAGTGTGTGAAAGGGCTCCAAAGAGGGGCTGGCAACAGCAAAGCCCAGCCCTTTTCCTCCTCTAGGCAGGGCGGGGAGAAGCCAGGAGAAGGGAGGGAGGAGGCACTGCCGCCGCCGTGTGAGGGAGATGGAAAGAACATGCATGCTAGCGATCCATGCAGTGATTCCCGGACTGTCTGAGGGCTGGATATAGAAGGCAATTGGGCCTGATCCGGCCCATGGGCCTTAGTTTGCTGACCCATGATCTGCAGTGAGCCTTTGGTTCTCGTGCTCCCCTTTCCCCACTCCTCCAGCACAGCCACAATGGGACATCTGATCTCTAAACTGAGCTTAATTTCAGTTCGTGCAAACAAGATAGCTTCTTAAACTATGGTTTGAAGCCAGCTTGCCTCTGCAAAGCACCACCGGCAGTCTGCCAGGTTCAGACAACATGGCAAGCTGTACTGAATCTGAAATGGAAGCCAGCGCTTCCAATCGCCTCCTCTCAACCCCGAGAGAAAGGGCAGCACATGAGGCTAAGACTTGCCTAGACTCATTTTTGCAACACTAAGCTTTGCTTTAGCATCATGTGTGCCCCCAGTGCGCACTTCCTACTGAAGAAGGTTGCCAAACGACACAGACCAAGCCTGTGCTTGACAGGCTGTGCATGTTCCTGGGCTCCTACTGTGGGGGAGAGAAATTGTGCTGAAAAAAGATATAAATGTATGTGAGCTGAAAACAAGTGTTTTTACATAATTATAGAGTTGAAAGGGATCCCAGGGTCATCTAGTTCAACCCCAACAATGCAGGAATCACAGCTAAAGAGTCCTTAACAGATTGGCACCCAACCTCTGTTTAAATGAAATTAATAAAGAGGTAACACTGAAGATGGAGTATTTTGGTGAAAAGTCTTAAGAAATGAAACTGTTCCAACTTTAAAGGATGCCTAGAGGGGTGATCTCTCCCTACCTGCTGAGCACACATGGGATTCTCATGACCTGGAGGCCCACCAGAGCCCTGGCTGGATTGTATTTTGGAAGCCATGTAAGGGCAGGCATTTGGGGACTGGGGTTAAATTTACAGCTGTTTCCTAATTGTTTTTGCCAGTTTTCGTCAACACCTCACTCAGCGCCAACACCCAGGCTAAAGTGTCACGTGGGATATAAGCCCACCTTAAAGAAGTTGATTAAATCAAATAATGATTTTATGTTATCCCCACCCTAGTAAAAATAAATAAATAAATCCTGCTCAAATGACTGGACTTTGAAATTACACTTGTGGAACTCAAAAGAGAGTCCAGCCCGGCCAGTGAATAAGCAATCCTAGGTCTCGGATTTACCCGTTTAAGGGCTCACGCCAATTGAGTGGTTTTGGAACAGCGGCTGCAGGAATAATCCAACAGTCCCCACCACGCAAACAAAGACAAATATCCAGAGAAACAGTCTGTCCACTACCATGGCAACATATTTCCAGTCTTCAATGACCTAGAAGAGAAAAACTCAATTAAATAATGTAATGACTTATCCATTGCATAAAGTGCCCAAGTGCCCGTCCCACTGTGCCTCCCTTGAATGGTGTTTATGGAACTTACGTTCGATCATTTCATACTGATGAATTTTAAATACCAGCTAAGAAGTAATCTGGGAATCAGTCTGAGGCTTCAGAAGATATCAGGGTCAGAAAGGCACACTGCTTAATTCAGCCTCAAGCCCAGAAGACCACCTTACGAGGGTGATGGGGGGGCAATGTCATGTGCGTGACATCAGGACATTGGGAGGAGCTGGGGGGGGGGGACTGAATACAGCAGCTGCAGGGCTTCAATGGCTGGTGGTTCCTCCTCCTCCAGGTACCACCTCCGGTGGGAGGCTGTTTTGACCCTCCATCCCCCTCTGACCGAGGAGTTGTTTTTGGATGACAGGCCCCATCATTCCTGGCCTTTGGCTAAGAGGGCTGCGGTGATAGGAGTTGTAATCCAAGAACACCGGGGATGCAACATTGAAGAACGCCAGCCTAATCCGTATGCTACAACCAGGGGTGCCAACTTGAATAAAATATTGTGGGGGCCAGGTAAGCCCTGCCCCACATAATTGATCACATGACACAGTGCACCCACACCATTTGAATGGGAATACCCTATAACTTTCTGGGGGCTCGGACCCCTCAAATATTTCATTTTGGGGCTGAAGCCCCCATGGCCCCTAGGAGTTGGCTCCTGTGGCTACAACCATCTTTGTTTAAAATGGGCAGTTCCACAAAACGAATAAAAAAGCTTTGTTGAATTAGGTCAATAAAGCCATTGGGGCCAAACTTTTACCCCATCATGGACCACTTGCAAATTGCTTGTGAGTCCATCTATGACCCCCAACATATTTTTTCCTGCCTCTTGTAGCCATTGCAATGCAGCGTGCTAGGTGAGGTATACTTTTTGACTGAACAAAATGGAAGTTTTTAATTCTAGCTCTAGCCCACTGGGTCCCAAAGAAGAGCCTGGAGGCCCCCCCGGCTGGAGAAAGCAAGATAGGAGAACATAAGAAAAGCCTGCAGGATGAGGCCCATGGCCCATCGAGTCCAGCGTTCTGTTCTCACAGTGGCCAATCAGATGCGCCAGTGAGAAGCCTGCAAGCAGGATCCGGGCACAAGAGTCCTCTCCCTTCCTGTGCTTTCGAGCGTCTCAGAAGCATTGAGTGTCTCCAACTGTGGAAGCAGAGCACAGGCTTTGTGGCCAGTAACTATCTACAGCCCTCTGCCCCATGAACTGGTCTAATCCTCTTTTAAAGCCATCTATATTGGTGCCCTCCTGGAGGAGGGAGTTCCATAGTTTAACTCTGTGCTGTGTGTCCTGGATCTGTCCAGGGGGAGTGGGATTACCTATGGGGCACCAAGAGGCAAGAGGACCGCCATGAACACAAACCATCATGAACACCCAATAAGACAGAGGCCCTCAAATTGCCTGAGATTTCTAGAGACTGTGGGATCAAGTGTGGTGGGGAAATGAAAGGTTCCTTGTGCTACTTACAGTCTCATTGTTGTCCTCACTTCTCATGTGGTCTGCTATGAAACTGACTCCCTCAATAGCTTCCTGGACCTCAGGAGAAAACTTTGCCGATGACCGTAGCCTGACATCCTGATGGCTGCCAATGTGATCAGGGTTTTCCGTCAGTTTCAGGTCGTATTTTTTGGCAGAGGCTGTGTTCACAAAGTAAGTGGAGGAGCCCTTATACAGGTCCGACGGGTTGCTGCCAAACGTGTCTGCTTTGCTCCTCTTGCTGCCGGACAGCCTTTGCCTCATGGAGTTATTCTCTGGGCGCTTCATGAACAGGAAGTTGGGCAGCCGCTTGAGGAAGACCACCTTCACCCACGGAGGCATCGCATGGGTGCTGGGAGACCTGTGGTGCACATTCAGCACGCAGACACTGGTCACAATGGAGAACGTCACCAGGACCATTGTGAACATCAGGTACTTCCCAATCAGCGGGACGTCCAGCGATGTTGGGGGGACGATTTTGGAGATCAGGAGCAAGAACACAGTCAAAGCGAGCAAGACAGAGATGCACAGCGTCATCTTTTCTCCGCAGTCTGACGGCAGGTAGAAGACGAGGATGGCCAAGGATGTTATGAGCACACAAGGGATGATGAGGTTGATGGTGTAAAAAAGAGGCTTCCGTTTAATGATGAAGTCGTATGTCACATCCACGTAGTTTGGGTCCAAGGGGTTCTCAGTTCGCCGCCCTGGGAGCGCCACAATGTCCCATTCACCACTGGGTGTGAAGTCATCCATGCTGGCCGAGCCGGTTTTAAGGATCATGTCGATTTCGGTGTGATCGTAAGTCCATGACCGGAACTTCAAGGTGCAGTTTTGTTGGTCAAAGGGGAAATGCTTCACTTCGATTTTGCAGGCGCTCTTGTAGATGGCTGGAGGCAGCCACAACATGCTCCCGTTATTCTTCACGATCACGTTGGTGTAAACAGAGACTTCATATGTTCCATCAGCACTAAAGGAGTCAAGAAAAATGTAACTATAGAAAAGGACTTGTGGGTTTCAAAGTGCTGCAAAGGCCAGCCAGTTTTTGTGACCTGAACCAGCCTGGACAGCTCAGTTGGTTAGAGCATGGTGCTGATAGTCGGTGGAAGAAGATTGGAAGAAATTGAAAGACTATTTACAGAAATATTGCAAAATTAATGAATGTTAGAATGATGTCAGAATGAAGTTAAGTGGTTTAAGCAGCAATGTTATAAAGGTGTATGTAAAAATGGATTGTAAACAGGTGAGAATCCAAAGTTATAATATATTATGTTAAAGGACTAAGATAAAAACAAAGAGGGAAAGAAATTGCTGAATTAACTAACTGAATTGGAATACAAAAAAGTGAGGCGTGAGGAGGTCACGGAAACAAGGAAATGAATGTAAGGTATGAAAGACTGATGTATTTTTTTAAGTGTTTTTTATCTTTTTTGTATTTTGTATTTTTTCTTCTATTTTTATTTTTGTCTTTCTTTTTCTTCTTTTTTAATTCATGCAATTCTTTTCTTTGAAACTTTAATAAATATCATTTAAAAAAAACAAATAGAGCATGGTGCTGATAACCCCAAGGTTGCAGGTTCGATCCCAGTAAGGGCCAGCTGCATATTCCTGTATCTCGGGGGGTTGGACTAGATGATCCTCAGGGTCCCTTCCAACTCTACAATTCTAGGAGTCTATGATTCAAAACTAATTCCGATAATAAAATATTGGGGCTTTTGGACAATGAAAGACCATGAAAGAGCCCATAAATAGTTGGTGTTTCTGCTTATCCAGATTCAGTACCAATATATTGCAATGCTATCCCATCCCTACAGTCATGAGGCAAGGAAGAAAGCCACTCATAATAATAATTAGCTGGCAATGCAAAGTGACTTACAATATTTTAAGTAGAAAACAAACACGAATGTAGATTAAAACCAGCATTAAAAGAAAAATTTAAAATACATTTTTTTCTTCTTTTCAAAACAAGATTAAAACAGTCCACCTGTCATGCAAAAAATAAATAAATCCATGGATAGATGTCTTGCCTGGCACCATTGTTACATACCTTTAGGTGCCAGGCAAGTGTCCCTGGGGAGAGGGTTCTGTAAGTGGGGAGCCACCATAAAGGGCCTTGTTCTCATGCTGTTGCCTCAGGACCTCCTGGGAGGGGGAGCGTGGAGAAGGGCCTCTGGTGGCAACTGAAGGGTCAGGGCTGGGCTGGGCTGGGGGGTATTGGGCTTAGCTCAGGGGTGGGACATCTTTTAGGCCCAGCAGGCAAGAGTCTTATTGGTCTCCCCCCTGCAGGATGATTTTGAGCAGTGGGTGGGACAAGCAACTCAACAAGCTTCCTTCAAGAGTAGTTCCAGGGCACCTGAAGTGCAAGGCTCTTCCCAAGCGGCAAGCCTGGGGCTGAGAAAGCTGACTTCTGCAGGGACTGGCTGCATGATCCATCAGGATCCATGGGTTATGTATCTGATCTGGCAGGATTTTACTCAACACCCATCAGCTGAGAGGTAGGTTAGGCTGAGAGTGAGCCCACGGGCCCACCCAGGGAGAGCTTCATGGAGGAGTAGGGATTCGAACCCTGGTCTCTCCCATCTAGTTCAGTATTCTTGACACTGACTGGCAGCAAAGGAGATTCCAGGCAGGGGAGATGCCAGTGGAGGCGGAGCCTGGGACTCCTGCGCTATGGCCCCCCCCCCCCAGGCCGCCAGGGTCCCACCTGAATTGCGGGGGGTGGGGGGTGGGGGGTGTCAGAGGAGGCTCAGGCTTTCTACCCACCATGGCAGGAAGGCTTCTTTTTAACAAAGGGATGGAATCTGGTCCTCAGTCAGACATTTCCGTCATAGTGCTGAGTTGTACAAACTTACTTGTTGTATAGAACAATGTCGGGCAACCAGACTTTCTTAGCTGGTATTCTCAGCTTATTGATGCCTTCGTACTCCGAGGGCTCCCAGGCTAAGCGGTAGTCCGTCCATTCCTAGAAGCAGGACACAACCCACACTTTGAGTCGCTGTTCCCATTGCACAACAGACTTGCACAGTTAATTGTTTGGCAGCCTTTTTGTACAAAATACAATTAGAATCACACACACACACACACACACACTCCATCTGCTGCTGCTGCAACAACATCATCTATTTAGTTAATTTTACAAGATTTATATAGCGCTGGATTGTAATAAAACCAGTTTACAAAAGAATAATTTTTTTCCTTAAAAACTGTTTACAACTTTTAAAAATATTCAACACATAAGTAAAAAGCATGCCAGTGTTCAACATGTCTGAATAGCCCCCCCCCCCCATTTTTAGAAGGCATACAGGGGAGGCACCTGCCTAATGTCAAGGTGCAGGGAGTTTTCAGTGCTGCCACACTAAAATACTGATTTCTTACAAATGTGGGGCCAGTTCCACAGGTGTAAGTGGTTGAGTAGGCATATAAGTACATAAGACTAATAAGAACATAAGTCACTCCCTCTCCTCCAAAACGTACAAATATACTGTGAAAGAAAAAGTGCTCTGTACATTTATCTAGTTTAAATAGAGAGAAAAAACAGTTATCTACAACAATGCAATGGGAGCGGAACAGATGCTGTGAACCTTGAAATCTGTGCCAAAATGTGGCAGATAAGCAGCTTCCCAGCCCTGTAAATCTATGATGGCAGGATTCACTGTGATTCCTCAGAGCACCGTCCCATTCACAACTATTCAAAGTGCACTCAGTTGAGCTGGAGTAGCTACAGTATGTATGATAAATGGCTATAGGTAAATGGTTATAGGACTGCAGCCTTCAAAAATAAACCAAGCTGGACGTCATAGCAACCTTCCAAATTCTCAGATACCAATATGATGAGAGGATGGGTTTGTAAATTAATAGAGCAGAAATTATGTATCCACGGGATGCTTACTTGATTGAGCCAGACGTTGGTAGTCATGATCTGTTCACGCTCATTCTGAAGAGAAAGAGAAAGACACAGAAAATCTATGTGGTAAACAGTATCTTAATTGGATCCATTCATTAGGCTTGAATACCCTTCCCTCCATCCTCTCTCCTGAACCTAGAAGGGCACTCAGGTAGAAAGCACCAAGCCAGTCAGTCTCCCAGTTCCCTCGGGGACTTCAGAAGACCAGTCTGTATTGTAGCACAAGCTTTGATGGACCACTCTGGCCACTTCATCTGAGGCAGAATTGCATTTTTGCATCCCGTCCATGAAAGTTAATGCTAAAATAAAGGTTTCCTTTTAAGGCAGGCCTTCATAGCCTGTCATGTTGGTCCAGATGTTGTGAACGACACCTCTGGGGAGATGGGCATCATAGTCCAAAACATCTGTAAGGCACCAGGGTGGCCCAGGGGACATTAAATCTTCTAGAAGCAGACATGATTCTATGTGGAGTTTATTCAGATTATTACAAAATAAATGTGGCAGTAAGCCTTGGAACATCTGGAAGAGGCTAAGTGGCTGGAGGTGGAAATAAACCACAGAGGAGAAATTGGATTAGAGAGCTTTCTGATGAACCAGGCTCCAGGCTCTTTTGCTAGGCAGATTTCTTAAATGAGAACAAGGCCCATGGCAACACAGAAATTGGAAAATTAATGGACAAGTTGCAACCTAAAAGGGAATGGCTTTGGCAGTTGCTGTGCTGCTGTGCTACTCTTGTACCTTTCCTGGGACAGGCGGGGAAGGGAAATCCAGGAGGAAAGGAAGGAGGACTGGGTGGATTCTGCTAGGGTGGGAACCTAGGAGCACATGAAGAGTCCTACAGAACAGGAACACATGAAGCTGCTTTATTCTGAATCAGACTCATGGCTCCATCGAGCTCAGTATCACCTCTGCTGAGGGCAGGGCCTCTCCAGGGTTTCAGAATACTGGAGATGCCTTTGTAGGCTGAGCCTTCTGCTCTACAGCTGAGCTGGGGCTCTTCTGAACAAAAGAAAACCCTCAAGCGCCAAAGCCCATCTAGTTCAGCATCCTCTTTCTCGCCAGGGCCAGTCAGATGCCCCCATGGGAAATCCAAGCAGGACCTGAACGCAGCAGAGCTCTCCCCACTTGTGATCTGCAGCAACCTGTATTCAGAGGAGGCACATGAGCAACAGAAGGAAACCATAGCCATGGGGTTAGCAGCCATTAATAGCCCAGTCTGCCATGAATTTGTCCAATCCATCTTTTAAAGCCATACAACTTGGGGTCCACCACTGCATCTTGTGGGAGCAAAAGCCATAGTTTTCCTACGTGCTGCAGGAAGACGTTTGTCTGTCCTGAACCTTCTAATATTTATTTAGGGAGTATTCAGGGTCCTAGATGCTGCAGGACTTGACGTTCAAGCAGATTGGACATTTCACTAAAGTTGATTAAAGTCTCTCTCCTTTCTGTCACTCACTTCCAATAAAATATTTTCAAGATGAATTTATACATTTAACCCACAGAGGAACTGATCTCTTTCCACGCAGCACTGCCATTCAACTGGTCAAGAGCTGCCCCCCCCGGAACCCCAGTTTGCAACATGAGCTCAGGTAGCCATAGAGCACAGAAACAAAGGGGGTTCTTGGGGGTGGGATCCAGCACTAAAGTGGGTGGCTAAAGGGGGGAGGGGGTAGGAAAACTGCATAGCTGCCGCCTTTACTCCGCAAAGTGGGATGTGCTCTTGTCACTCCAAGTCATTGTACCAAGGAAAAGAGAGATCAGCTGCAAAGTTAGCAGGCATTGTATTGATATTTATTACGGCCATTGGCCCGTCACACGGCAGTTTCCCATACCAACATAATGTACTTAAACCTCCAAATTTAAAACCGCCAAAACTTACAAAAAACAGACAAGAACCAAAGCAAAACAAAAACAAAAAAACCAGCATCATACATTACAATAAATTTGCAACATAAACATCACCCTCTGCTCATAAATTAATAAGAGACATCAATGGTGATATCACCTAATTACATCCTAAAACATAGATCATGGTTTAAAAGGGTTATCCGAGCCGCACAGGAGTCTGTTTTTCTTCTTTAGGGATAGGACACTGATCAAGAATCTGGCAACCGTGAGTGATCTTAGGGGGTCTTCATCATTTAATAGATATCTCAGTTGGGCTTCATTTGTATCGTCGGCGATTCCCTTTAGATATTGAGCAAGAAACTTGCTCCTGGCCGATGAGTGAAAAGCACAATCAAGAATTATGGGATGCAACGATTCTGGTGCCCCACAATTACAATCACATAAGAGCGATATCTGTCCATTGGAAAATCTATTTCTCAGCACGTTCGATGGGAAGGTGTTGAATCTTGCCTTTATAAAGGCATATCTATGAGCTGAAGAAATTAAGGAATTCAAATAATTTGGGAGCCTTAAGAGGGGTAATAAACCAAGGTTTAGAGGTGAGCAGGTACCATTGCCCAAGGCCATTTTCTGCTGCAAGTCCATCTCCTCTAATTTACAGGTTACTGTTCTTTTAGCTGGAACTATGTCCTGCTCTAGTAATTTGGATGGGGAGATTCCCATTGCCGTAATTTTCAGCTGTAAATTTTTTACCCATGGGCTCTGGAAATCATCTCTCCACATACATTGTATCAAGTACAAGTTTGGGAGGTTGTGCCATAGAGATAACCAGTGACAGAGTATGTGCTTCCACAGGGCGTTTTCCAGGGATACAGTATTAAGTTCCATGCGTAACGCTGTATTACTTACACAGTTGGGCAGTTTCAATATCCCTCTTAAAAACTGATTTTGAATAACCTCTAGGTGAGATAGGTTGACAAAAGTCCCCCAAGTTGAGATGGCATAGGCAATTGTCGGGATCACCTTGGCCTTGAACACTTTCAACGCCGATGGGATGTGGAGGGCTCCATCGGTGAAGAAGAATTGCAAGATCGCCAAGGAGATAGCTTTGGCTCTGTTTGTAACATAAGCTACATGGGCCTTCCATATAAGGTTATGTTGTAACCAAACTCCCAAATATTGGAATCTATGGACTTGTTCGATGACTCTCCCATCAATTCTCCAATTATGGAGTTTCCGGCTCTTTGAGAAAATTAGGATCTTAGATTTTCCATAATTAATTGTAAGGGAATTTGCATTACAATATGATCCAAAAAATTTTAAGGCCCTCCTGAGACCTACTCTAGAAAAAGAAAGGATGACTGCGTCATCCGCATATAGTAACAAAGGGCAGCGATAAAGTGCTAGGCGGGGTGCATGAATCCTTTCTTGAGCCTCTATTAGGGGAGTCCTCATGTCGCTTATGAACAAATTGAACAGGAATGGGGCCAATATACAACCCTGTTGGACACCTCTGTTAATGGGAATTGAATTGGTGAGATCACCCTCCGGGGTGAGTCTCACTCTAGCCGCTGAGTTCTCATGGAGTTTGATTATTAGCCAGAGAAGCCTTCTGTCGATGCCCCAGCGGGTGAGTTTTTCCCAGAGGATGCTCCTGGGGATACTATCGAATGCTGCCTTTAGGTCAATGAATGCCACACAGAGTTGGCCACCCTTTGGGGTGGAATAAGTTAGCAGGCATATGCAGACAATACCAGAGGGCTGCAGGAAGCTTCCTGAGAATTCAATGAGACTCATTCCCGGCCGCGGCGTAGCAGGAGAGACATGTGGCTTGGGCACACGGCAGACCCCCCGGGGTAAGTGCTGCCCCTGTGGTAAGTGGTTGCCCAGTTCGCCCCCCCCCAGCTGTGCTAGTGACTCCCAGGTTACTGTGTTCAGGATGGCATTGTCTCCTCTGGTTCACAGCAGCTCTCCAGGGACTCAAGCTTCTTTTCACATGCCTGCTCAACCGCAAGAAGGCTTAAGTCAGGACACATCAAAGGATGTTCTTCTTTACACAGCACATAGTTAAACTACAGAACGAGGATGGCCACCATCTTAGATGGCTTTAAAAGTGGAATAAAAATCTTCCTTTTTAACCAGGCCTTTGGTTGAGATCCTACGCCCTTTTAAAACTTGGGGGGGGCACTATTGGGTTGTTGTTTTTATTTTTATTATGTATTTTTTGTTTGTTTTTATAACTTGATTTTATTCTGTGAACCTCCCTGAGACTCCCTTGTATAGGGTGGTATATAAATTCAATAAATAATATTAATAATTAGATGAATTCATGGTGGAGGGAGCTATTGATAGCTGCCAATCAGGATGCCTCTGCCTAGGTGTCCACAGCTGGAGGCAGCCATGTTGCTGGAAGCCCCAGGAAGGGGAAGTGCTCTTGGGCTCGGATCCTGCGGGCTGGTTTCCCAAAGGCAACTGTTCAGGCACTATGAGAACAGGATGCTGGGCTAGATAGGCCATGGGCCGGATCCAGCAGGCTCTCCTGATGTTGTCCCCAGCCTTTTGGGGTCACTGGTGTCCTGAATCCCATGGATACGCCATGGAGAGGCTAGTCCAGTGTGGGAGACGAGTGAGAGGTCCTCACAGAAGAGGCTGACCCAAGGGATGGTGCTAGTGGGACAGGGAGTGAGACCCAAGTGGAGTCTTATCTGGAGGAGGGTCCCAGTGGTTTAGGAAAAGGGGGTCTGGATTATGGGGATGGGCCTAGTGGTCTGTTAAAGGAAAGACCCATCTCTGTAATAGCAGACACCTCAGGTGCTACGTCACTGTCAGCGAAGAACTCTCTTCTTCAGACAGGTCTCTGAGAATAAGTCCAACCATGGCCAGACTTCACTGAACCCCCTACCCCATCCCACCCCCCACCCCGTCTCCAGGGTTGTGGAGGCAACAGTGTCAGTGTGTGCAGACTCTGCATGGCTGGCCTTCATGGAAGAGTTCCCACGCGCTGGTCCAGTCCCAAAGCTCACAGTCGTAGATTTTGCTAGGAAGGAGCGATGGAAGGGATGCTCAGACTCACCACATTGATGAGCTGGGCCAGGATAACCTGCAATTCTATAACGACCAGCTGTGAGGAGTTGAAGGCAGGGCGGATTAAGTTGTTGTAGCGAGATGTGTTCAGGAGGTGGTTCATCAGCCTCTCCTCAGCATCAGCTGAGTCGCTTCCTATAAAACAGGAAATGGCAACCGGGTCACAAAATGGCAGCACTGTGCCGCCATTCCTCTTGCTTGACTTCAGAGAGGATTGGATTGAAAACACATTGGGTAGGAGATTTATGTGACGTTTCTAGATCCCATAGTAACTAGGTTTCTTCCCCCACACGATAAATAGGATTCAGTTTCTCGGTGGACTCATTATAGGTCTATTCTATGACTTTTTGAACCCTCTAGGAAGAACAGCCTCAAAAACAGAATGACTCTAAGCAGAAAGCAACCATTTTAAAATTAAGAGCAAGCACATCAAATGGCTGGATGGTTTCATTCCTTCACAGCCTTTGAGTAGAAAATTTAACCATGGGGGAAGAAACCATAAAACACGTCCCCATCACAGATACACCCACACACCCACACACCCACACACACAGCAACATAACCTTGAGGTGGTGGAACAACATTTGCATGAAAATTCGTGTAATGAAAGCTTGATGGGAATCGCAGGCTTGGGAGAGAGCTTTAGAGTCCCGAAGCAACCAGCTCACGTCTTCCATTCCGAATCCTTCCCCACTTGCTTAGCCCTCTTTCTGTCAACTTCTTTCCTGTTAAAATACCCCCAACCACTGAAGCCTCTCCCTGCCTGCCCCCCCCCCGCAGCTGCTTTACCCTTTCCCTGCCAATTTCTTCTCTTTCAAATGTACCAGTACCTGCCCAGCCCTCTTCCACACTTCAACTGCACTAATCCAGGCAAGGTCCATGGGAGAATATAATCTAAGAGCCAGACTCTTTATAAACTACCAATCCTATTCCACTGCCAAATGCTATTTTCTCCTCATTTTGTGGCAAATAGGGACATGCCACTAGATGTCAGCAGTAGGTTGCTTTGGAATATATATTTTTATGTTGGCGCCTCAATGGTGCCCAAAATTCATGTTGTTCCTTCAATCAGTGTTAAGGTCTTTCCCCTTACTACTACTACTACTACTACTACTACTACTACTACTATTACATAAATTAAGTCCTGGGCACATTATATTCTGAAAGCAAAATAACCCAAATTATCGCCACCACTGTGTCAGATTACAAATTATGGCTAAATCTCTTTATGGTTATTCCCACCACCAAAAACCAATATGTGTGATTGGTGGTTTCCTTGCGCCACAACAGGCTAGCAACTTTTCATTCAATCAATTAACATTGTCACCAGGGGGGCCAACCCTGTTCAAGCAGCCTATGAAAATTATTTTAAAAACACAGCAATTCAGTCATTTAAAAATCTGAATTAAAATCACTAACTGATACTTAACTAACTGATACGTTTCCCCTACAGCTGGTTTAATTATGCAGCAGTTTCAGTTCCACAGAATACACTTATCTAAGGATTCAAAGTGAGTCACTAGACCTCAGTCAATACAGCAGCCACATGCCCGCCTTGGAAACAGAATCAATTTCTTTCTTGTGAAGTTGGCAAATGCATTTACAGGCTCTGCAACATTGCAAAAACTACATGCAACTTCTTTTCTCTGTCTTCTACTTTAGACTGGCTAATGCCACTCTCCCTCACTTAATCCAAATGTTTATATGATCAGGATTCCTATTTGCAACAAGCAAGGATCCTTTGCTAGACTTTACGTAATTCCAGATTTTCTTTCTCCTTCTCTATGTCAGGAAAGAACAGGGAGGAAATGTAAATTTTAAGATGCCTCAAGGTCTTTATTGAATGCCATTGTTATTGCTTCTCAGGATGCTCTATTAGAACATCATTTATTCATGTTGCCTAAATGTTGCCTACTGCACTCTAGCAAAATCATGTCAGCATCGTGTCCGAGGCAAGTAAGATCTAATGGATCCTCACTTTAAAAACCTAAGTCATTTTTTAAAAAACGAAAACAGAACACAGAGAGAGATATTTGTTTAGGTCAAAAGTCAGCGTTCTTTTTCTCTTTTTGTTTCAGCCTTAACTCTCCCCTCCAGACACATGCGATGTTTTATCGACAAAAAGTCCCTGTGCATAAATTCAGTAAACGAAGCACAACTTGGGTAACGAAACAACGCCTTCCTTTTTTGGAAGGACAGCAAGATCCATCGCCTAGTTAAGTCAGAGCATGTGAATTCGAGCCAGTTTGCTCCCTTGGAATCTGGTAGAACAAAGAGGGAGGCTGGGGATGGGGTTATCGAACAACATGGCTAAAGTAACACCCTATTAGACGCCGCTCTGCGCTGAGATGCTACGGAGACATCTCAATGCGGGAGGAAAATACCTATGCTCGGATTTTCAGCCGGGGGCTTGTTTTTACCACTTTCGCAACGATCAATTGCTTCTCGCTTGCTCAAATAAAAGGGTTGCAAGACCTCGAGCGTCTTGCTTCTGTAATTCCCATAAAGTGACAGGAAACTCCCTCCTGACATCTCCCCTCGACTCAATGCCCAGCTGAGGCACATTTGTTGGTCGTTCTGCTTTGGCACCGGTGCAGTGAAGCAGGTCTGTACTACATGCGGGTCTTCCTGATCCCATCGAAATCCTGTTCCGCGTAAATTGTGCTTCAACTTTCGTGCATCCCCCCCCCCTCAAAGAAGCAATCCTGCTTGAAAGTTAGAGAAGAACCTTCGTTTCCCAAAGAACGGCTTCCCTCCCCCCCCCCCCGCCTTCAAGAATAGCTCCAAAGCTCCCGTCCCTTTGCAGGAGCTGCATTGGGAAGAGAAGGCAACTCACCGTGGACATAAAAAGAAAGCCCGGCAAAGAGAGAGAGCCAGTTGATCTTCCTCATGGCAGTTGTAGGAAAGGAGGGGAGCCCTGTTCTGAGGGGGGGCTCAGCCGTCGGGGCAGGACAGGCAGGGGGGGAAAGCAAAGCACCGCCGAGCTCCCGAGGCGCCCCGAGCAGGGAGGCTGTAGGACCCAGCAGGGGAGCCGAGATCCCTCCCTCTCCGCAGCTGCTTCCAGAGCCGGAGATGTGCAGGAGGCATCATGATGCGCGTGTGGGGAGAAGAAGGGGGAAGCCACGTCGACGGGCCACTGGGCGGCCTTGCCCGGGACCAGCAAACGGGCCATGTGACCAGGCTGCTTGACAGGGGTGGGTCATTAGCTAGATGCAATAGAGCGGGGGGGGGGGGAGAGAGAGAGAGAGACAGAACTGTGGGCCAAAGCAGTGCGTGTCCAGGCAGCACTTGCCCACAGCACCACTGCAGGATAAATGTGGGCATCAGGCCTCCCCCCAGCTCACCCACACCCTCTCAGCTGAAAGGAAAGCAGAGAGCGGCCTCGTGGTTCAGGGGTGGGGCACATGCTTGGCATCCAGAAGGTCCCGGGTTCAATCCCTGGCCCCTCTGGGCAGGGATGGCTCCTGGCCATGATGGCTGGGCTGGGCTGTGCCTCTCCAGCGGAATACCTGTAGAGTGCTGCTTTCGTGCAGGATGTCTGACTAGCCAGGCCATTGGCTGATCCAGCAGCCTTTTCTTATGTTTCTGCTAGAAGCCCCTGCCTGAAACCCTGGCTAGTTTGCTGCCCATCAGTGCAGACCAGGAATGGGACCCCTGTGCCCCTGCAGATGCCCTTGGACGCCTGACTGCCATCAACTGGGGCCAGTGGAGTTCTAATCCAGCAACACCTGGAGGGCCACAGATTCCCCACCCTTGGTGCAGGGAGGGCTGGGGCACATGGCTTCCTGTGCTCCACCAACTTCAGTCTCCACATGTAAGCTGGACAGAAGGGTGCCTTTGACCATGTGCAGAGTGCTTCTCTCCTTCTCATATTGCCATCATGTGGCCTCTCTGTTTGCCAGGGGAACAGCTGAGCCACTACCAAGAAAGGAGGTTCATAGAGGAGCAGTCAGAGAAATATCAGAGGGGGCAGATTTCAAAGAAGAGCTGGGTTCTGGTTTGCATATTGTTTTGGAAAGTGTGAATTTGGTAGATTTGGTTTTAAATGCCAAATCTTTAAATGAATTGAATGTCTTCTCCATCCCTTGCTCTGCTACCCCCTTGACCCTTTCTATGGTCCATATTTCCTCCTGCTTCCCCTTCCTTCTCTCTGCATCTTACGCTACTTTGCACTTTCTCTTGCGGTGTGTCTTTGTGAAGTTCCTTTGTGCATTGTCTGACTCAGGCTTACTGCAAGCATCTGGCTTACAAATCAAAGTTTCTGGTGGCAGGAGGAGCTAACTCAGCCTTGTGTCCCTGGGACAGGATCTTATTCTTCCCTCTGTCAGCAGCAGACTGCAAATGCTTTGGAGAGCCAGGCGCCATCCAAAGCCGGGGGGGGGGGCATTTTCCCTGGCAAGAGTCCTCACCACCACCCAGTAGTATCTCACAGCAAATCTGGGCAATTTGCAAGATGGGTGGAAATATCTCTCTCTCTCTCTCTCTGGGGGTGGGTGGGTGTGCTGCTGCTGCTCAGCTGTTGGTAGCCCTCGTTTTGATTTGCTTTTTAAGAGGGCTTTATTAATTTATTTAGACAGATTTATAAGCTTTCTAAGTAGAGAGTTTATAACAAAATGATCAATAAAATAAGCTAAAGCCATATGGTAAAGTATATGTTACCTCTGTTAAATATTTGAAAACCAAGGACTAAATTATTTACAAAAAATACAAATAAACACACAAAAACACAGCTAAAACCCACCAAACCATTAGAAAGCAAAAATACTCAAGGGAACCATAATTCCCCCCCAAAAAAAAAACCTGTTAAAAATCTGCAGATAGGGAAAATATTGGTAATAAAGATGAACATACTACCAAGGATGATGTTTTTATTTCAAAGTATCCCAATACTAGGAGGAGAGAAATGTTTTAATAATTGGAAAAGAGATTTGGCCAAATTCGTGTGGTCAGGGGAAAAACCAGGAATAAAACATAAAAGAAGGAAAAGAAGGAAAGAGGAGGATTTGGCCTCCCTGACATGGAGTTATACCATGACGCGGTGGGTCTGACCTGGTTAAAAGAATGGATTAAATTAGACGATTTGGATGTATTGGATTTAAAGGGGGTAGAGATGAGATTTGGATGGCATGCCTATCTAATAGATGAGAAAGTCAAAGTACACAAAGGCTTCCTAGGGCATATAGTCAGAAAGTCTATTTATAAAATATGGGAGAAATATAAAAGACTACTAGAGCCAAAAACTCCATGGTGGGCATCACCGGCAGAAATCGTTGAAGTGAAAAAATAAAATATAAAAAATGGGCTACTTATAAAACTGTATTAAAGGAAGAAAATGGAGAATTGGAATTAAAGGATTATACAGAAATTAAAGCTCATATTAGTGATTGGCTCCAATATATTCAAATTAAGTATAGATTAGCGAAAGATAAAAATATAGGATTTGAAAAAGAATTATCTAAAATTGATAAATATTTAATACAAGAAAAATAAATAAAAATCTAAATTATATAATCTGATATTAGAGTGGGAAACAAAGGATATATATATTCTTTTTTGTTTGCGTTGTTTATAAGTTAATTTAATAAAAAAATTAAAACGAAACAACTCAAACAGATGCTCACAAAGGTCCCCCAAGAATGCTAGCGTTGACTGGAGTCAATGAAGTAAGAAAGAGTTATTTGTTTCTTTATTTCATAAAATTTATACACCAGTGGGGTGTATAAATTTATACAGCAAGTGTGGTGTAGTGGTTAAGAGTGGTGGACTCGTAATCTGGTGAACCGGGTTCGCTTCTCCGCTCCTCCACATGCAGCTGCTGGGTGACCTTGGGCCAGTCACACTTCTCTGAAGTCTCTCAGCCCCACTCACCTCACAGAGTGTTTGTTGTGGGGGAGGAAGGGAAAGGAGAATGTCAGCCGCTTTGAGACTCCTGAAGGGGAGTGATAAAGCAGGATATCAAATCCAAGCTCCTATTTCTCTTCTTCTTCTTCTTCTTCTTCTTCTTCTTCTTCTTCTTCTTCACTTGATAGTAAAAAAACCAACCCTCAAAAGATAAAACAGTAAAATCAAGCAAAATTCACAACCTTACTTTAAAACATACAAAAGTTAAAATACTAAAACAGAGTAAAATTACCTCAACTTTAAAGCATCTGGTAAAGCCACTTCCGGGCATGCCCCAGGAGGTGGGGTTGCGGGCATCACGCCCCTCCCCACGTGAGCGGGGGCTGGTCTCAGCCCCCGCGAGAGCAGGGGAATCCCATCCGGCCACGCCTCCCGGCCAGCCAATCGGCTGGCTGGAGGGGGCGTGGCCTTGCCCTATTTAGGACCGGAGCGGAGGGGGCTCGCCCTCTCTTCTCCGGCTAGCCCCGCGTTTTCCGCATGCCAGCTGATCGCTTCGGAAAGCCGTTTTACAGTTGATCCGGTCGACGTTGGAGCCTTCTTTCTTCGGACACGTGGAGCTTCAGCGCAGCAGGCGCGGATCTTTCTGGGCCTAGCTGCCGATCGATCGGTGCATTCTTGTCGCCCCGCGGTCTTTTTGCAGGAGCACTACAGAGCGCTCCTTTATTCTGAGCTGAAATCACTTTCGGAGAATTTTTTCTTCCTTGCCCGCTTGCGAGCCAAAAGAGTTGAAATCACTTGGGTTTTGCTAGGGGGGCTTATTCTCGTAGGTCTCCAGCAGTGGAGGAAGGATCACGCATCGCGTCCGCAGCCCACGTGCGGCAGCTACACCTCCGATAGCTGCGGGGCTCCGGCAGCCGCCAGCCAGCTGATTTCTCCAGAGCACCCTCCCTCCAGCAACCTTCCTCCTTCGCTCCAGCCACGAGGCTCTGAAGGGATTACCCTCACACCGATCGGAACAGGTTGTATTGGGTTAGGGAGATTGAATTTGGCGGGAGGTTGAGCCACTGATCCTTGGAGCGCGTTTATTCCTTGCTTAACGTGTGGGTGCTTTCCTGGCTGTTGCGGGCTATTTCTCTTGCGGGGCTTGGCTTGGGCCCAGAGGCTGCCCTTCAGCTCTGCCCGATTCATCGGAGAGCTTGCATTTCGGGCACGGGCTTCTATTGTTTATCGTTTGAGTGTGTGTGCGTCCGTTTTGCCGGGGGCTTTGTCTGCAGCGTTGCTTTGCCTTGGGACGTGGATTTCCGCAGTTAGGAGGCTACAGCTGAGAGCAGTTTCCTCCTTTGCTAGGCGACGGGATAGCTTTCGGCCGCCATCTTTGCTTGCCCACGTGGCCTGGCGGCGGCGGCCATCTTAGGCTAGGCAAACCGGGTGGGAAGTCGCCTGTTCTATGGTACCTACCTCGCTCCTTCGTTAAATAGACTGAGAAGATAAAGGGCAACAGCAAGTCAGTTATTGTGAAAGGGGGTGTAAAAGAGCTTTTTCACTTTAGCGCCATTTTAGGACAGACAACGCTTGGTTAAAAGGGTCCCGGCGCCATTTCGGTTAAGCGGCCATGTGGTCTGGTGGCCGCCAATTATTTCCAGAGGCAACTACGCATGTGAAATAATTTATCACAAGCTTACAGCCTTAGTTAGCTGGTGCAGCTAAGTTCACACAATACCAACACAGGAAGGGGCTGCCTCGGTGAAGATATTAGGGGAACATTAACAGAGTGCTCTAAGATTTTATAAGGCTTATTTCTAATTAGTTATAGGAGTTATACTATCCAATTAATAAATAAATAATAATAATAATAATAATAATAAATTCAATTGGCTGTTTATTTTATTAGGCTGTAGTTGTCTGGCAATTTAATTCATTTGGTTACTTTGCAGGAGCTTAAAGGGCTCCTAGGGTGCTTTTATCTCTCAAGCGACCTTATCTCTTTGTTGCAGTTAAACGGGTTATAATTTGGTTCGTAGGAAATTGAATGTGTGATTAAAACTGCAAGGTTCAGCATAGGGCAATCCAGTCTTCGCTGCTGACTGCTTTATTATTTATATTACGTTGTCTGATACTACTTTACTGCTTTTGGCCAGGAGACATTGCAGTTACACCCTCTTATTTAATCGCATGCTAATTAAGTGGCTTACTTCTGTTTAAGTTAATTGAGGTTGGTTCATTTGGCCAAATAATATTAATTCATAAATAACTTGTCTGTCAATTCGTTAATAACTTGTCTAAAATAAGTTCAGCTAATTGTCCTGCCGGCTTTGCTGGTACTTGCATCCTCCCTTCATTGAGTTCAGTAAATTTCGACGCCAGTTGGAGTCCTATTGGTGTATGCAGTATTTGGACGGGATTGGTGGGGTATACTAATTATCTCTCCATTAAGTTTTGCCAGTGTAGACGGTACTGAACTACACACATTACTGTGCCACGTGGTTGGTGTTTCATAGATCTAGGTAAGCAAGAGTCTAATTCACATCATGTCAGGTCAAGGAAACCAGGTAAACTCCGCTACATCGGGGGGACCTCAGGGGAATCAGGAGGAGCCCCAACCCTTTGTGATCCCAAGTAACCCTCAAGCCTTGGCAGAGTTTTTCACTGCCTTCCAGGATTTTTATAGGCACAGGTCTTCAGGACAAGCGTCAGCAGCACCACCGGCACCAGTGCCACCGCCGGAAGCACCGATGGCAGCGGCACCGGCGATGGCAGTAACCGTATCAGAGGCACCAAGAGCATTCACGCAGGACTTCATCCCAGAGACACAACCCAATGATGTGCAACTTCCCGGAACATCTGCAGCTGCTGTGGCAGCATTGAGAGCAGCCAAGGAGTCAACACCGCGGCCTAAAAGGAATACCCGAGCACAGGCAGCCGCCACTGGCAAGTCAAAAGGGGGCCAGAGGGGTGGAAAAAAAGGGTAAGGCTTGCGTCCATTGTCCTGGGGCTACTAACTTGCAAAAGGATCCAGGTGTTCTGAGTTTGTTTCAGAACCCGCCACCGCAGGCGGCACCAGTCGAGGTTGCCTCAAGTTCCTCTTCTGACGAGGAAGCCCAGGGGCCGCAAGCCGCACAGGCGATCACCGTACCGGACCTAGCCATACCAGAGGACCAGCCAAGGAAGAGGAAGGAGAAGAAAAAACACACCTCAAAGAAGAGTAAGAAGAGGAGGCATTCGGATTCGGAGGATGATTCAGGTACCTCTTCTTCTTCCGAGTCAGATAGCGATGTTCCTAGGGAGGAATACTGGGGCCACGGGGAGGACTCTGTGGGTCTGCCTTTATGGGTGCATGAGAGGAGGGCCAATTCCTACAGGAAATCCTTTAACGGGACCCTCGAGTGGAAGGATGGCGCATTGCTGCAGGATGTTAAAACGTCCACTAATCTCTCTACGGATTTCATAGTAGGCTCTCACTTATCTCCGAGAAAGAGGAATAAGATCCTCAACGGGGACTTTATAGATATTTTCAGACTGATACCTCCAGCAAAGCTTATGGGTAAAGGGGAGAAGAAGCGTAAGTATGGTAATCGCAGGTACAGGACACCCAGACCCGAACGTACTTTTGACAACTGGCTAGATGGGTTCCAGGTGTTCATGGGCGTCGTCAGCGCGGCTTATCCAAAGCGGGCGATGCACTTGATTGCGTACCTGGCTCATGTCAGGAGGGCGCGGGATTTAGCGGGAGATATTGATGCCCTAAATTACGATGAAGAATTCCGCAGAAATGCATCACAATTGTCTTCCACGCGCTGGGATCTGAGGGACCAAAATTACTGGTCGGACCACGTGGGTCCCTTCGTGGAGAGGAAGCCCCAGGAGTCCTCAAGATCTTGGAAGACCGCTGCAAAGCAGAGGTGCCTGTGCTGGGAGTACAACAAGGGGGTTTGTGCACGGGCTGTCTGTAAGTACAGCCACGAGTGCGAAAAATGCCTGGGTAACCACCCGGCCACCGCCTGCATCAAAGGGAGGCAGCCCTTTCGGGGTGGGAGAGGCGCCTATAACCAGGGATCGAGAGGTGGCCACGGAGCGCCATTTGGACCCCAGGGTGGCAGACAGTAATTTCAGTCTGGGCTTAGCCTGGTCCCCCGTCAAGTTGACCCCGCTAAGGAACCTCTTAGACCTTTACCCTAACAGGACGGCAGCACAATACCTATTGGAGGGCTTTAGTACGGGTTTCAGGATCCCAGTAGCCTTTCCCCCCAATTCGGGTGATCCTCCAAACCAAAAATCGGTGAGGGAGATGCCCGAGGTCGCCCAAAAGAAAATTAGTAAGGAAATTAAAGCTGGAAGGGTAGCCGGCCCCTTCCTAGTCCCTCCAATTGAAGGCCTCCATATATCCCCATTAGGCATAGTCCCCAAAAAAGCGCCCGGTGAGTATCGCATGATCCACAACCTCTCCTACCCAAAAGGGGGGTCCGTCAACGATGCGATACCACAGGAACTCTGCACAGTTAGATATGCCACATTTGACCAAGCGGTACAGCTCATACGCAAGTTCGGAAAGGGGGCGCTGCTGGCAAAATGTGACATTGAGTCGGCCTTTAGACTCCTGCCAGTTCATCCGGAAGATTTCCGGTGGCTGGGCTTCAAATTTGAGGGGGCGTATTTTGTAGACAAGGCAATGCCCATGGGCTGCTCGGTGGCCTGCGCAGCCTTTGAGGCATTCAGCACCTTCCTAGACTGGGCGCTTCGCTTTAGAACTGGTGCCGAGGGGGTGTCGCACTACCTGGACGACTTTATCCTCGTGGCCAATAGCAGGCTTAAGTGCTCAGAGCTCCTTGAAGCCTTCATATTTTTAGCAGGGGAACTGGGGGTTCCTCTAGCCGCCGACAAAACTGAGGGTCCGGCTACGACAATGGTTTACTTAGGTATCGAGGTGGACACTGTCGCTCAGACCTCAAAACTTCCCAGGGAAAAACTCATCGTGCTTGGCGACCTGATTCGGCAGCTGCTCCCCCTAAGAAAAGTTACACTCAGGCAAATCCAGTCACTTTTAGGTCACTTAAATTTTGCTTGCCGCGTGGTTTCCCCTGGCCGCCCATTCTGCGGCCGCCTCGTGAAGTTGTCAGCAGGGCTGCGTTCCCCTCACCATAGGGTACGACTATCCAAGGAAGTGAAATCCGACCTGGAAGTCTGGTTGAAGTTCTTGCAGAACTACAATGGCATTTCCCTGTGGCAGGACAACCTGTCGCTGCAGGCTGACTTCCAGGTTCATTCGGATGCTTCGGGCTCTCTGGGGTTTGGCGTTTACTTTAGGGGCCAATGGTGTGCTCAGTGCTGGCCCGCCGACTGGCAAGGGGGCCCCATTACCAGAGATTTAACCTTCCTGGAATTCTTTCCGATAGTAGTGGCGTTGCACCTGTGGCCGGAAACCTTTAGTAACCATAGGGTGTGCTTCCACACCGACAATCAGGCCGTGGTGGCAGTACTTTCCAGGCAGGTCGCAAGGTCACCAAGGGTAGGCGTCCTCCTGCGTTCCTTCGTGCTCCGGTGTTTAGAGCTCAACATCCACTTCTCTGCAAAATTTGTGCCTCATGTAAATAATGACATCGCAGATGCCCTGTCTCGCTTTCAGATGGACCGCTTCCGCTCGTTGGCGCCGGATGCAGAGCTCCTGCCGCAGCCGTTCCCGGAACATCTTTGGAGTCTCGGGGAACAGAGGCATGGGAACCAGAGGCCTGGGAGCCAGAAGTGATTCAGGGAGTAATGGCCTCATTGGTACCTTCCACTTTGAGATCGTATAAGAAGGCTTGGTCAGATTTTTTAAAATTCCGTGACAAAACCCGACCCATCAAGAGCAATGCCCCTCCCGTCAAGCCTGAGGTGCTATCTTACTTAGTTTACCTAAGACGCTTGGGCCTTCAAGCCGCAGCAATTTCATTCTTTTGCAAGGCGGTATTTTCCACTGACCCTTGTGACGATTTTGTTATACGAAGGACGTTAGAGGGTTGGCGCAGGCTACAGCCCCCAAACTGCGATACAAGAAGGCCAATATCATTCGACATCCTTTCCCAAATCCATAAAAAATTGCGTGCATTATGCTGGTCAAAGTATGAGGCCCGCCTATTTTCAGCGGCGTATTCCATTGCCTTTTTTGGAGCTCTGCGCGTGGGTGAGGTAGTTTATGAAGCGGGTTGGCACGGTTCCTCCCGGGGCTTGCTTTTAAGTGATGTTACCCTGTCACGGGAGGACCTGGTAATACGAATACGCAGCTCCAAAACAGACCAGCACGGGAGGGGGGCTCTGGTTCAGCTGATGGCCACTGGCAGGCCTGGCCCATGTCCAGTAAAAGACACGAGGCGCTTCTTATCCCTGAGGGTCAGCTCGGCAGGGCCTCTATTGATTCACGCAGATGGTTTACCTTTGACGCGTCACCAGTTCACGCGGGTCATGCGCTTAGCGCTAGCAGCATGCGGCATCCCCCCAGCAGATTTTGCAGCACATTCCTTCAGGATTGGAGCAGCCACCACGGCAATGCACCTGGGTCTTACGACAGAAAGGATTAGAGACTTAGGTCGTTGGAAGTCTGATGCGTACAAACGTTATTTGAGAAAGAATCTGTGATGGTGATTGACCGTGGCCTTTTCTCTCAATTTCCTACAGGTGACATGGGGGTGCGCGTCTGGATTATCGGGCACAGTATTGTGCATTGGGCCAGGGTCCGCGCCACTAATTCCGGTCTCGGGCCATGCCTGGGCTTTCCACCTGACATCACCATTTCCTGGGTCTCCCGGAGGGGAATGCGCTGGGCCGAGATGCTTCCGGCATTTATGGCTAGAGCAGCAGTGGAGGGCCCCCCAGACGCTTTACTTATACAATTAGGGGAAAATGACCTAGCCTACAGGAAGGCAGTTGATTTGCAGTGGCACATTTTTAGCGACTTCGAGGAGCTGAAGGCAGCTTACCCGAAGGTCACAATTATTTGGGCCTCGCTGATGCAGAGGCGGGTTTGGAGAGATTGCAGGTGCCCGATAGCTATGAATAGGGCTAGGAAAGCCTTGGATCGGGCGGTGGGGCGTAGAGTGGCAGCCCTGGGGGGGGTTGGTCATTGGCCACCCGGGCATTCGTTTCAACCTTGAGGCCCTCTACCGGTATGATGGCGTGCATCTTTCGGATGCTGGTAACGACGTTTGGTTGATGGCTATTGCTAAGGGGATAAGGGAGTGGATTCAGGCATGAGAGTATTGGTGGCGAGCGACTGCTCGGTGGCGGTAGGCATTGGTAAGAAGGGGTTTAGAGGATGTGTGGGGGGGGAGGAACGCCATCACCTCCCCCCAGTGAACGAAGGGTGGTCCGTTAAAGGACTCCGGGGGGCGTGGCCCTGTCCGAAGCCTATGGAGGTGTGGGCCAAAGGCACGCCCCAGAGCGGTAACCCGGGGGAGCTCCTAGTCGACGTGCCTCGGCGGGAGACTCCCCCGATCAGTGTTAACCCTTCACCGTGTCTCCAGCAAATGGGCTGGAGCCGGATAGTCGTTAGGACCAATGCCTAAGCCAATGCCTCTCATTCCTGAATTCAATAAAGTTGTGGCCTAATTCGCCCAATTAACCTTAATTATGTGTCTCGTGTGTTTATTTATCTTGGTGGGGGGCGGGAACTCGCCACGCAAAGCCACTTCCGGGCATGCCCCAGGAGGTGGGGTTGCGGGCATCACGCCCCTCCCCACGTGAGCGGGGGCTGGTCTCAGCCCCCGCGAGAGCAGGGGAATCCCATCCGGCCACGCCTCCCGGCCAGCCAATCGGCTGGCTGGAGGGGGCGTGGCCTTGCCCTATTTAGGACCGGAGCGGAGGGGGCTCGCCCTCTCTTCTCCGGCTAGCCCCGCGTTTTCCCACCCTCCCTCCCTTTAGTTGGGCTTTAGGTAGGTAGGTCTGACTTTGCTATGGGCTTCGGCCTGTCGCCGCAAGGGGCATGGTAGGAATTTTTCCCAATTGGCAATTTCCAGCCTTTTGGTTTTTCGCCTACCTCGTAGCAACTCGTCACAACTCTTCGGCATTGGCGGTAGGCATTGGTAAGAAGGGGTTTAGAGGATGTGGGGGGGGGAGGAACGCCATCACCTCCCCCCAGTGAACGAAGGGTGGTCCGTTAAAGGACTCCGGGGGGCGTGGCCCTGTCCGAAGCCTATGGAGGTGTGGGCCAAAGGCACGCCCCAGAGCGGTAACCCGGGGGAGCTCCTAGTCGACGTGCCTCGGCGGGAGACTCCCCCGATCAGTGTTAACCCTTCACCGTGTCTCCAGCAAATGGGCTGGAGCCGGATAGTCGTTAGGACCAATGCCTAAGCCAATGCCTCTCATTCCTGAATTCAATAAAGTTGTGGCCTAATTCGCCCAATTAACCTTAATTATGTGTCTCGTGTGTTTATTTATCTTGGTGGGGGGCGGGAACTCGCCACGCAAGCTTGTCTAAAGAAGGATGTGTTTTAGCCGGCATCTAAGAGAGTACAGTGCTCTCAACAGTCAGGGAGAAAGTCAGAAAACTCGTGGGACTTTTGCATAAGAGAAGAAAATGGGAAAGAGCAGAAACTCAGCAAAACAAGAACACCTTGATGACAAAGCACTCAATCTGCATTTTCCAGCTCCTTTACTCAATGCAGATTAGTACACAAGAGCACTGAGCACAAGAGTCTGCTGTTAAAACCTTACTTGTTGTCTGTGGCTCTTTTTCACCCATCTCAATAATACTTCCATTTGGGAAGGAGTACTCTCTACCTGCCATAGACTTTCCAGCAAAGGGAAATAAGGCACATATCACTCTTACTTTTCCTCTTTCCCAAGTGTCCTTTAAAACCTCTACTTGGCTACCTAGTTTTGCAAATTGGCTGAAATTTCCAACTTCCTTTTGGCATTAAAGGTAATTTTCAGACTTTTGATTAGGGTTGGAACATAAATATTTATGGATGTGGGAGTTCATTTCAGTTCACGTTTAAAGGCAAACTTACATAAGTCACACTTCAAGAGTCAAAATGTTTATTCGGCTTTACACCCATCATAAAGCACAACACACAAAACAAATCAAATAAAACAGCGGTCTCGTACAAGCCACAAGTATTATAACACAATTCACAGCTCACAAGGACAAATATTGGCAATTCAAAAGAAAAATTTAAGATTGAGATTAAAAATTTAGACACAACACTAAAATCAATATCTGATGTCATTATCGAAAATTCTTGTAACTATCAATAATCAGCTAACATTCCTTTCCGTCTCTTGTACGAGAGGACGGATGTTAGGAATTTAGCAACCTGTAGGGTAATATAGGGATCCACATCTTGAAGAACCCAGGCAAGCTGTAGGTCTACTGGTTTGTCAGCCATAGGCTGGATTATGGAGTTTAGTATACTAGCACGAGCTGAACTGTACATAGGGCAGATAAACATAACATGATGTAGAGATTCAGATGTTTTCATTTCACAAGCACACATTGAAGGGACTTGGCCCTTAGTGAATCTATGTCTCAGCACGTTTGTGGGGAAAACATTGAACCTAGCTCTAATGAAGGCATATCGGTGAGATGTGGCCATAAGCGATGTTATGTAGGACGGAGCACGGTAGATAGGGGTTATGCCGAGATTTAACGGCGAGCAGGCTCCACCACCAGCTAAGAAATTTTGGTATAGCTCCGCATCATCCAGCCTTTGATTTATACACCTTTTTGCCACGTTTAGCTCCACACTTTCTAAAACAACCTGTGAACTGAAACACAGCCATCCTTCAAAATCTACACTTCGGTGATTTTTACAATGCAGTTCTCCAACTAAAATGCATATACAGTACCAAGGGAAATTGTGTATAGAAGTACCTTTATTACTGAAAATTACCCCCCCCAAAAAAAAAACCACCAACCCCTAAAAATTTGGGTGAATTTGCATTGCAGAAAATGTGTATAATAGCAGATATTTGCTCTAAAATGCCGATGAATTTGCACAAGGACATTGTTAGTAAAATATGCAAGCTGATGTGGAAATATGGTAAATTGAACTTACAACTGGAAAAACGAGAAATTGAGAGAAAACAAAATTGCCAGATTTGCAAACTGACCCAGAAAAGTGGCAAACGTAATATTGGGGAAATAGGAAATGGAAAGGCTCCCAATCCCAGCATGGCCCCTGGCCTTGGTAATTTGGTTTCTTGGTTTGGGCAAACTCACCTGATGGACGCTCCCTGGACAAATAACCTGGATCAGGATGCAGGGATGCTTCAGATCACACACTTCTCTAAATACTATTCTTGGCTCCCCAAACACCAAACGGCAGGGTTGAAGTGTCTATTTGGAGGTCAGTCATGCAGACTAATGCAAAGATGGGACAGAATAATAGACCAGGGTTAGCTCAGCTGGTGAAGCATGAGACTCTCCATCTCAGGGCTGTTGCTTCGAGTCCCACATTGGGCAAAAGATTCCTGCATTGCAGGTAGTTGGACGAGATGACTGTGGTCGCCCCTTCCAACTCTACAGTTCTGTGGTTCTAAGATTTTGGATCAGACGTATGAATTACTACATGTACTACAGAAATTGGTTGATCCTTCAATTTCCTAATTTGTTGGAAGGGCTACGTTAAGAGAGTGTTATTAAAAACTCATTTCTGTTAGGTATATAAAATCAACACAGTGATTCAGGAAAAACAAGCCACAACAGATACAAATTTATCCTTTGATCACATTTCACGCCCAACCCTTCCATCATTTTTATAACATTTACATGCTGCCTTTTCTCCAAGCAGTCACTTCGGCATGGAGTGAGATTGGTGACCCTGAGAGGAGGCGAGTCACCCAATGAGCTTCATGGCTGAGTGTGGATTTGAACCCGAGTTCTCCTCAGAGCTCGTTCCTAGGCTTGCAGAGCCCCACTGTTACACTGCGGTGGCTCTCATTCACAAGCCAACCATCCTACTTCCTATAAAGTAGGATGCCAAACTCCAGGGAGAAACACAAATGTCAAAACAGCCCTCCTCACCTTATTCCCTAAAAAGGTAGGAAAGAGAAGGAGAAGCAAAGGAGAAGCAGCGGCATCACAGCCTCAACCTTACAAACACAAAACTACCTGTGGAATGTTTTCTTTGCAAACTAATGGCACTATTAATCTCAAAATAGCTGGAGGAATCTCTGCCAAACATGCTGAAATGCAGAGTCCTCTGTTGCAAATCCTGCCTATGCAATGGACAGCTGCTCTTGGCACCGGTGAGGTCCTCCGGGTTGGATTTCGGCTGGCATCTGATTTGGCAGGAGATTCTGCTTAGGGTGCACTGGAGCCCAGCCCATTCCCGGCACGTTGAGACTGGCTCAGTTGGACAGATGTTGGAGTTGTGGGTCAGGGGGAGGAGGGGGCTTCTTTCATCTCCTCCAGAGCACGGGGTCAATCCTGTCTTTCTGGAACAATGTGTTGGAGCAGAATTGCATGGCCCTAAAAATATGCGGTTTGGTCCATATCCTCCTCCTGTACTTGTAACACACAGAATGCTGCAGCTCTGGAATTCCTTGCAGGCTGTCTCTCACAAGGCTCTTGTTCTGGAAGCAATTAAAGACCTATTTACTTCTGCAGGTCAGAATGTAGGAAAGGTGACACCAGTGGTTAATTTTTATCAACAGCCATGTTAACATTGAAGTGGCCTCTACACATGGCCCTACCGGGACAACTGCATTCATTGTCCATTTCATGTGTGGCATCCGAGGGAGGTGTGGAGGGTGGCGACACAAAGAACAGGCCTTTTTAGTGGTGGCTCCCCAGCTGCCAGTATGCTCTCTCCACCAGGCCATTGCCCCTTGTGCCATCAACATTAAGGATTGAACCTGGGCCCTTCTGCATACAAAGCTGAAGCTCCGCCCTTCTCCTGCTTCCTCTTTCGTCCTGCTGTACCAGAAGTCAAGTTCAGGTCCAGAAACTGAAGTGCATCCAAGATTTAATTGCTTGGCTGCGCAAGAGAAAATAATACAGAACTCTAATATCCTAAATTAGAGGTATTTTTAAAACCCTGAACATCTTGGCTTAGGTAAGCTAAATATTTGGAAATTTAAAAGGGGTCGTGTTTTTCCCTGCTTTTCTGACTTGGCATACCCTATCGATAGTATAGGTTTTTTTAATTGCAGCTCAGCTTTTGCATGCAGAAGCTTCCAAGTTTAATCCCTGCTATCTCCTTTTATTTTTTTTATTTTAATTTTTTATATCTCATCTTTTCAAAACCCTCAAGGCAACTAACAAAAAAAAGTATAACAGGTTTAGAAAAATATATCACATATCACAGATCTATGGTGCAGCCACATTTGGAATATTGTGTACAATTCTGGGGACCTCACCTCAAAAAGGGTTTTGTAGAGCTGGAAAAGGTTCAGTAAAGGGCAGCCAAATGGATCAGGGAGATGGAGTGACTCTCTTATTCAGAAAGATTGCTCTACCCATCTATCATATGATGAAGGGGGTATATAAGTAAAAATAACTGTGGCTAAGTGGGGTTTCGATGCCACCTTGAGAACTGTAGAACTGAACACATTTCATTTTTGTAACTTTTGTCAAACAGCTGCCCTTTTGCAGGAAGATATGGATTCTCCTGTCCCATGAAGACAGAAGCAAATTAGCTCGGTGACTCTACAGGCCTTGCCGTTTGTCGGGGAACAACCTCATCAGACATACTGTGGCTTCAGCCTGCCTCAGAGAACTTGCGCTCAAGGCAATGGCCTGTCAACTTGGTAAATCTTCAGCGACTCATGGAACAGCCAGGCAAAACCCTTGTGTTGACTTCTGGGGAAAGCATGGAGAGGAAGACACATTTCTCCCTTCTCTCCCCCCAAGGAACCATCTCCATCTGCCATCTGATCATAGCTTAGGGCTGCAACAGCAGTCAGAAGGGAACAGGATTTGGGCCCCTAGAGCTATTCTCCTCACCTTCCGTGCCCCCTGACAGCAGAATACTATGTGGCGCTTGCTTGGCAGAATGTATTAGCATCCTCAGTGACAGGCAAGAGATATGCCTGCGATTCCCAAATCCAAGATGCTCCTTGGAAGCCCCCTCTAGTGTGAGGCCTGGTGGGCGGAGGGAACCACCCAGAAGAATTCAGTGTCTGACATAGAGCAGGTAAAGCAAGTGAAAAGAAACCCAAGTGCAGCCTGGGGGTGAGAAATTAGCCCTGCCTTTTCCATGTCTCCTGGCAAAGCAGGAGCCAGCTGCCAATTGCAAAGAGAATGAGGGATGCACAGCTGAGCTGCAAGATGTCTTCTCCATTAAATGCCTCTTGGGCTTCAGGAAGAAATTGCCAAAGATCCAGAAAGCTGAAAGCTCCAAAAGCAAACCCCTCAGTCGCCCAAGTACTCTCCCACCTGGGATCTCGTAGGAAGAGACCTGGGAGACTGCAGACCAAGACTCGCTCTGCCTGGTTTATTTTATGGGTTGTTGG
Source organism: Podarcis vaucheri (assembly GCF_965113315.1). Taxonomy (NCBI): domain Eukaryota; kingdom Metazoa; phylum Chordata; class Lepidosauria; order Squamata; family Lacertidae; genus Podarcis; species Podarcis vaucheri. Next base: position 80,561,351 of record NC_138767.1, read on the forward strand.
GCAAATCCTTCATACCAGCCATAGAAATGGGGGAGAAATTCAGTTCAGTATGAATGGTGAATCTACCTAACTGCACTTTCTGAAAGATTAGGCAAACTGAAACAGATTATTTGGAGAAATTCACAGGAAAACACTGATTAATTTTCATTGGGAAAAGTTAAAACTGATGTGGAAATAATAGAATCATAGAACAGTAGAGTTGGAAGGTTCACCCAGGGTCATCTAGTCCAACCCCTGCAATACAGGAATCACGGCTAAATAATCCCTGATGGATGGCCATCCAACCTCTGCTTAAAAACCTCCAAGGAAGGAGAGTAACCACTGTTGAACAGCTCTTACCATCAGAAAGTTCTTCCTAATGTTTAGTCAGAGTCTCTTTTACGTATTGATTTGAATCCATGGGTCTGGGTCCTCCCCTCCTGAGCAAAGCTCCAAGTGCCTTCAGTTATTTGGCTATCCAAATCACATCTCCTCTTCAGCAGGCTAAACGTACCCAGTTCCCTCACCGGAAATATGGAGAACTGAATTTAAGACAGCAAAACATGAGAAACAGAGAGAAATAAAAATAGACAGATTCTCCAATATTTGCTGACTGAAGATGGCAGTTTGTTACGCTTGCCACTGTTCTGAGGTTCCACTGCATGTTTTACTCTGCAGGCAGTGCAGTGATCAGGCCACAGAATGATGTCACAAAACATTACCTTGTCATCCTTACAACAAGGTAGACTGCTACAAGTCATCAACCTGTTAACTAAAGACTGGAGTGGGAAAGCTGTGCATTACAGATCATTGTATTCCAGGCTTATGGAGTTGTTCCTGGCCACTGAAATGCTTTATGCAGCTTTGTCATTCTTTCTCTTTAGTTTTCTGCCTGCATCGTAAAAAGTACCAGAGGCAAAAATGTCCAGTTTTCTAAGCTGAAGCTGCCTGAGGGTGATCTGAAAGTGGGGGATATTGACATCAGTCCCTTGTCATGGTCAGGTCACTTTCTGTTGAGATGCAGCTTTCAGCATCTTTTCCCTTCAGCAGAGGTGGGGGACCTATGAGGACGGTCCGTCCTCTGAGGCTGATGGGTCCAAAGGGTTTTGACTTGGCTCTGGGTGATTTTGCGGCTATGACTGGTACTCCTGTCAAAGCCCGGGCTGACTTGTGGAACATCTGAATGGCTTGGGTCATTAACACAATTGCCCCTAAGCACCCTCTCCTATTTTGTGGAGCCTGCTTGGCTCCTTGGTATCAGAGATGGATTTAAGGCAGCACAACTGGTCCCACTGCTCTGGGCACTGAGCGTAGGGGCACTGCTGGGCATCACAACTATGACATAGTAGTGAATAGATGTGCGCGCCAGATTTTGGTCTCACACTGGATGCCACTACAAATTAAAAGATCAATGCCCACCCCTATTGGTTTACTCCAGAACTTTAGGACAAGGAAACAAGCTGGGATACGGCTCAAACACGAGTGCAGGAAAACTCCACTCACATATAATCAACCACTGGTGAGGGCTTATCATTGAACCTACTAAATGGCAGTGAAAAACGAAGATCATGGCCTCCTGGCAAATAGAAAGAAGGGGAAGAAATGGAGGCAGTGAGAGATTTTACTTTCTTGGGCTCCATGATCACTGCAGATGGTGACAGCAGTCACGAAATTAAAAGACGCCTGCTCCTTGGGAGAAAGGCGATGGAAAACCTAGACAGCATCTTAAAAAGCAGAGACATCACCTTGCCAACAAAGGACTGTATAGCTAAAGCTATGGTTTTCCCAGTAGTGATGTATGGAAGTGAGAGCTGGACCATAAAGAAGGCTAATCGCCAAAGAATTGATGCTTTTGAATTATGGTGCTGGAGGAGACTCTTGAGAGTCCCATGGACTGCAAGAAGATCAAACCTCTCCATTCTGAAGGAAATCAGCCCTGAGTGCTCACTGGAAGGATAGATCCTGAAGCTGAGGCTCCAATACCTTGGCCACCTCATGAGAAGAGAAGACTCCCTGGAAAAGACCCTGATGTTGGGAAAGATTGAGGGCACAAGGAGAAGGGGATGACAGAGGACGAGATGGTTGGACAGTCTTCTCGAAGCTACCAGCATGAGTTTGACCAAACTGCAGGAGGCCGTGGAAGACAGGAGTGCCTGGCATGCTCTGGTCCAGGGGGTCACGAAGAGTCGGACATGACTAAACGTCTAAACAACAACAACAACAATGGCAGTGAAGGTAGCAAAAAAGGCTTATGAACGGAGAGCGTTACACTGCATCTTCATGAGCCTCTTCTTGAGTAAGGTTCTTCAGTGGGTGGTCGCAGACCAGATTCAGGCACTCTTGGAGGAAACTGATTTTCTAGACCAATTTCATTTGGGATTTAGGCCCAGCTTTCGCACAGAAACTCCTTTTGTTACCCTATATCAGGGGTGCCCAAACTTTTTTCAAAGAGGGCCAGATTTGTTGAAGTGAACCTCAACCTTAACCCTAGAGCCAACCCTCACCCTAACCCTAACACTAACCCTAACCCTAACCTCAACCCTAACTCTAAACTAAATGCCAAACCGAAACCTAAGCCTAACCATAATACTTACCCTAACCTCAACCCTAAACCTTACCCTAACCTGAAGCCTAATTCAAACCTTACCCCTAACTCAAAGTTCAACCCTAACTCTAACCTCAACCTCAAACCTAACCCTACCCCGACTTCTGACCCTAACCCTAACCCTCTAACCCTAAACCTAACTCAAACCTCAACGCTAATCCAAACCACAAGCTGAACCCGAACCGCAACCCTAACCCTAACCCTAACCCTAAGCCTAATCCTAACCCTGAAGCCTAATTCAAACCTTACCCCTAACCCTAACTCAAAGTTCAACCCTAACCCTAACCCTAACTCTAACCTCAACCTCAAACCTAACCCTACCCCGACTTCTGACCCTAACCCTAACCCTCTAACCCTAAACCTAACTCAAACCTCAACCTCAACGCTAATCCAAACCACAACCTGAACCCGAACCGTAACCCGAAACTCAACCCTAACCCTAACCCTAACCCTATCCCTGACCCTAACCCTAATTCTAACCCTAAACTCAACACCAACCCTAACCCTAACATTAATTATAACCCTACCCTAATCCAAACCTCAACTTCAACCCTAAACCTAACCACAACCCTAACCCTAACCCTGCCCTAAACAAAACCTCAATCTCAAACCTAACCTCAAATATAACCCTAACATTAACTCTAACCCTACCCTAATCCAAACGTCGACCTCAACCCTAACCCTAACTTTTACCCTAACCCTAACCCTAGCCTCAACCCCAACCGTAACCCTAACTCTTCATGGAACTTTGAACTGTCAGGCATAGCCCTACTGGCTTTAGCCCAAACGTAGCAGAGTTTTCCTGCACAGCGAAGAAGCTAGTTGAGGTGGTAATGACTAGTCAGCTAGACTCAGAATAACTATTTACAGGATTTATTAAAAGGAAAAATAAAACCAGCAGAGTTTCTGCATACAAAACAAAGCAAATAAATCCTTTCTATCTCTCTCTCTCTTAACCATACACAGCACTTCTAACTCCTAACACACCACACCCCAAACTGTGCTAGCATTCCTAGATAACAGAGTTGAGTGCTGGTCGTTAACCAATCAGAGTAAGTAGTTTCTAGGTCAAGCAGACCTTGGCTTTCTGCCAAGAGTAAATTGACACTGCCTTGAGTTAATTGTGTGAAGCCAGAATCTGCAAGTTCCCACAAAATCAATTACCAGAAACTGAACAACTCTAACCTCAACCCTAACCCTAACCTCTACCCTAACCTAAACTCAAACCCAAAACCTAACTTCTAACCTCAAACCTAACCCTAACCCTAAACTCTACCCTAACCCTAACCCTAACCCTAAGCCCATCCATAACCCTTACCATTACCATAACCTCAACCCTAACCCTATCTCTATCCCTGACCCCAACCCTAATCCTAACCCCAACCCCAATCCTAACCCTAACCCTAGCCCTAACTCTAACTCTAACATCAAACCTAACCCTAACCCTAACCCTAACCTCAAACCTAACCCTAACCCTAACCTTAACCTTAATTCTAACCCTAACCTATACCCTAACGCTAAACCTAACCTCTACCCTAACCCTAATCTCAAGCCTAGCCCGAACCCGAACCTCTACCTTAACCTTAACCTTAACCTTAATCTTAACCTTAAACCTAACCCTAACCCTACCCTAACCCTAACCCTAACTAACTCTAACTCTAACCTCAAACCTAACCCTAACCCTAAACCTAACCTTAATTTTAACCTTAGCCTATACCCTAACGCTAACCCTAACCTCTACCCTAACACTAACCCTAACCTCAAGCCTAGCCCTAACCCTAACCCTAACATTAACCCTAACCCTAATCCTAACCCAAATCCAAACCTCTACCTCTACCTCTACCCTAACCCTAACCTTAACCCTAACCCTAAGCCCATCCATAACCCTTACCTTTATCATAACCTCAACCCTAACCCTATCTCTATCCCTGACCCTAAACTCAACCCCAATCCTGACCCTAACCCTAACCCTAACTCTAACCCCAACCCTAACCCTAAACTCTACCCTAAGCCTAAACCTAATTCTAACCCTAACCCTAACTCTAACCCTAACCCAAATCTCTACCCTAACCTAAACCCAAACCTTAACCCTAACCTCTACCCTAACCCTAACTTTAACCTTAAACCTAACCCTAACACTAAGCCCATCCATAACCCTTACCTTTACCATAACCTCAACCCTAACCCTATCTCTATCCCTGACCCTAAACTCAACCCCAAGCCTAACCCTATCCCTAAACTTAACCTTAACCTCAGACCTGACCCTAACCCTAACCCTAACACTCACCCCAACCTTAACCTAAAACCTAACCCAAACCCAAACCCAAACCCTAACCTCAACCCTAACGCTAACCCTAACTCTAACCCCAACCCTAACCCTATCTCTATCCCTGACCCTGACCCTAAGCTCAACCCCAAGCCTGACCCTAACCCTAACCCTAACCCTAAACTTAACCTTAACCTCAGACCTAACCCTAACCCTAACACGCACCCTAACCCTAACCCTAACCTAAAACCTAACCCAAACCCTAACCCTAACCTCTACACTAACCTTAACCTCAACCTCAACCCTAGCCCTAACCTCAAATCGAACCCGAACCCTAACATTAACCCAAACCCTAACTCTAACCCGAACCCCAACCTCATCCCTAGCTCTAACCCTAACCTCAACCCTAACTCTAACTCTAACCCTAACCCTAACCTTAACCCTAACACTAACCATAGGCTCAACCTTAACACTAACCGTAATCTCAACCCTAACCCTAACTTTAACGCTAAACTTAATGCCAGCCCTAACCCTAATTGTAACTTCAGCCCTAATACTCACACTAACCTTAACCCTAACCCTAAGATCAACCCAAACACTAACTGTAACCTCAACCCTAACCCCAACCCTAACCCTAACCTCAACCCTAACCATATCCCTAACTCTAACCCTAAACTCAACACCAACCCTAACCCTAACCCAGGGGTGCCCAAACTTTTTTCAAAGAGGGCTAGATTTGATGAACTGAACATATGTAAGGGCTGACCAAAGTTGTTGTTTTTTAGGATTGAAGTTGTTGGGTTTTTAAAATAATTTTACCCCAAAGTTTTTGAGCTTTTTAAAGGATTTTACCCCAGGACATATACTGCCACGGGGGCCGGTTTAAATCGGCGGGTGGGCCGGATTCCAGTCCTTTTATTGTTGAGGTGGAAGTGGCCACCCAACACTCCATAGGGCTTGCTGATTTGATTAAAGACTTTCCTCCCATAGCCTTAGCACTGACTGGGGAATGGGGTCTTGGCCCTTGCTAAGAGAATCAGGCAATACAAACCTGTCTGTGAGATGTTGAGCACACACTAATCACCGCAGATGTTCTACCTGCAGGGCTGGTATCTCAGAACAATGCTGTGCAGGTTGTGTGTGTGTGTGTGTGTGTGTGTGTGTTTGGAGGGGGGATTATGAGTTTGTAGTTTGCTGGAGAGAAAGGAAAGGAAGATGGAGAGAAGAGAGCTGTGTTTCTTGCAATAATTGGCTGAAAGTGGGTAAGGAAGGAGTTGTGCCATGTGCTCCCCCAGGATCAGCTGTAGGCAAGCCTGCTGTTTGCTTCCCTTAATGCTCCATTTGCATGTTTGCAAATAAAGCAAATATGACGAAGACACTGTAAGTCTCTGATGCTCTCATCCAGAGAAAACGAAACACTTTAGTGCTGTCCCTGGAATTTCCCTTTGCTTAAGGAAACAGGGAGAACATAATAAGACAAAGAAAGCCAATGCTTTTATTACACCAAAGTAAATAAAGACAGTTTCAGGGAGCTACCACATTGTAACCTAACAATGGCTACTTAGATATCAGTCCCATATAATTCAGTGCTAAGTGAGGTTAGAATTGCAACCACTCTCAGTACCTTGATTTCATATTTCTGTATAAACTTGTCATCCTAAAGGGTTAGGGGTAAGGTTAGGGTTAGGGTTAGGGTTAGGGTTAGGGATAGGGATAGGGATAGGTTTAGGTTAGAGGTTAGGGATAGGGATAGGGATAGGTTTAGGTTAGAGGTTAGAGGTTAGGGATAGGGATAGGGATAGGGATAGGGATAGGTTTAGGTTAGAGGTTAGGGTTAGGGTAGAGGTAGAGGTTGAGGTTTGGATTAGGGTTAGGGTAGAGGTTTGGGTTAGGGTTAGGGTAGAGGTGTTATGATATAGAAGCAATGCAGCTGCGAGCTGCTGGTAGCTTGAAAACACCACATGATGGAATGTTGGGACTGTTCCGTGGGAAACAGAGGGTTAGGATTAGGGTAGAGGTAGAGGTAGAGGTTTGGATTAGGGTTAGGGTTAGGGATAGGTTTAGGTTAGAAGTTAGGGTTAGGGTTAGGGTTAGGGTAGAGGTTGAGGTTGAGGTTGAGGTTTGGATTAGGGCTAGGGTTAGGGTTCGGGTTAGGGTTAGGGTTAGGGTAGAGGTAGAGGTGTTACGATATAGAAGCAATGCAGCTGCAAGCTGCTGGTAGCTTGAAAACATCACATGATGGAATGTTGGGACTGTTCCGTGGGAAACAGAGGGACAGTCAATTCACAGTGCAGAGAGCACCAGAATTAGCTCAGAGTGTAATATGAGCTGTACAGGAAGTGTTTCTCTCTCTCGACTGCTGGAGTTTGAAGAGAGCAGTCGTGTTTTTTGTAACGCTGCAAAGACAGAAATAAAGGCATGTAAATACGTCTTCTGTCTATCTCTTTCCCCTGCTGGAGGGGCAGGAAAGAGGGTGTGTGTTCTTCTCACGCTGTGTGTTTCCTTCTCCACAGGTTCCATGTTTGAGTTTAAATTTGCTACATCTTTTACCATTATCCATCTATTATATAACCATAATTAGCATAAATAATTCCACATTACAAGTGCCACTGCATTCCTCCGAAAGATTTTAACTTTTTACAGAGGTCTTTTAAATAAATTACAAATTTGCTCCAGTCTTTAGAAAATACTCAATCTTCCTGGTTTTGGATCTTCCCCCTCAGTTTTGTCATCTCTGCTACGCCACCAGTTTCATCTGCCATTCTTCTTTTGTTGGTACCTCTCCTTCCTTCCATCTCTGGGCTAGCAGCATTCTCACTGCCATTGTTGCAGACATGATTTTCTTCTGAGATGTGTTTAAACAGCACTTGTAAAAGATCCTTGAATGACCTAACTGTTTATAGTTGCTTTGCCTTCCCCATGACATTATTATGAACATTTGTTATTTACAAGTCAAGGAAAGTGGCTTCCTTGATCTTCTGATCTTGTTTTCCCCATTTATGCTCCTTCAATGCCTCTGGTCTTATCATCCTCACTGTGTGGAAAACAGTAATTTGTGATGACATTATCTAAGTGCCCTGCAGGCAAAAAGGGAGAAGAAAAGTTTCAAATCAGCAACTTGAAAGAAGAAAAAACAAAACAAGGAAAGGAAAAGAGAAATAGTTTAGGATAATGATGGAGTTTAATTCCTGAGTCATTACAGCATCTGAGAATGGAGACATAATCTGCCTCCATTAGAAATGGCAAATGTTGCTTGTTTGTGGGGCTGTAATAAGTTGTGACAGGAAGGGAATTATTATGCAGGTTATTTCAATGTTCATAGCCACCCGGCCACATTGTCCTTCGCAGCCCCTCTGCCTTGTTGGGATGCAGGAAAGGAGTTGCTCTTCGCAAAGAGAAAGATAAAAAGTCACCTGACATTCCATAAACCAGGTGCTATTGAGTGCTAGCCTCTCCTTCTGATGTGCAAATCCGAGTTAATGAATTGGAATGGACAAATAATATAGTATATACACAAGTCAAATAGGGAGGCTGGTAAGTGATCTTTTATTGTGTTTTTAATATCCTGTTGGAAGCTGCCCAGAGTGGCTAGAGAGGCCCGGCCAGATGGGCAGGGTATAAGTAATAAATTATTATTATTATTATTATTATTATTATTATTATTATTATTATTATTATTGACAAGCTGCAATTGAATGTTCTACACAGTGATTCCCAATTAGCTAAGTAATGCAGCCCCCCTGTTTTTCCAAAGCCAAGCCAAGGACTCCCTACTTTTGAAAACTGTGATGTCTCTGTGGTAGCTTTTGTTCTGTGAAGGGTGCCACAGACCCCCTGGGGGGGGTTATGTGGACCCCCTGGAGTCTGTGGATCACCAGTAGGGAGCCACTGTTCTACACAATGTGATTGCCTTAACTTTAGAATCTCCCAGATAAGCCACTTTGGAAGATGTAGGGAAGTGACCTGGAAGCAAATCACATTGAACACACCTCTGCATTAGCACATAGAGCATTTTAAAAGGTGGACTCGGGGCTGCCCATCGCAATACAGAACACCGCAAGACACTCTGGATAAGTGCTTGCCAGAAGTCGATGGGTGAAAGGAAGCAGAAATCATGTCAGTTTTGAGATTCAGACATGACTTATTCAGGAGCAAAGCGGACATTTGATCTGCAATTTGGGGCTGTGCTGAAAAAGTGCAGTGGGGCACAGAGATGGGGGCAGAATGGGAAGGCACCAGCACTTCAAGCAAAGGCTGCCAACTCTTAACTTGCCACCTTTGGTTCCCAGAAGTGCTGGGAAGGATTCACAACTTTTTGGGGATTGTGAGTTGTCTCCTGGGTAGATTTGTCAGATTGGCCCTCTGTACCCCTGGTTGTCTATTAAGCCAAATGGGGCACTGCTCCCTGCCCCCCACAAGTTTTGTCTGCTTTCACCATCCCCCGCCTGCCTGCCTTCTTACCTACCACCAATTCAGGGGGCAGCCCTGCCTCTCAGCCTCCTTCTTCTTAGTCTTGGCGTTGCCCCAATAGAACTCAGCATGGAAGAAGATGGGGACAAACCTAGAATAGTCGGCTCTGCCTGTCTTTGGCTCCAGCACAACCAGTCACTGACTCTGGCACAACCTGCTGTTGGCCTCCCTGCCTTTGGCCCACTGCTACAGTGCCTCCATTATATAGTGCATGGGTTGCCAACCGTCTTAGGCTTGTGGGCACATTAGGATAGTTGAGTGAAGATGTTGGGTGCCATCCCTTCCGGGGACTTCTCTTTTCCTCCCTGGATCAGCCCCCGGCCTGGAAAAGGAGAGAATACATGCATACACATTTCCCTTTCCCAAGAAATCTGAGTACATGTTAGATCCAACAGAATGAACCTGAGCCCTGAAAAGCACATGGAGCTGAAAGAGGAAGTGGGAAGAGGCCACTCTTCCAACTTCTTCCGTTTCCAAGGAGGCAGAAGGTAGCCACCCTCACAACCTTATGAGCTAGGAGGCAATGAGTGGGGAGGTTTAAGGGCTTTGCGGCTGCCGAGTGAAGGCCTGTAGGACCATGTTCCCCACATCTGCCGCCCTTGGGCAAATGACTAAGATTATGCCTGCTTTGCAAATGCAGTAATGCACTCTCTGCTACATTTCAGCTCTCATTGCTGCTGCTCTCTGCAACGGGTTCAGAAGTGTCTTAGCATTTGGTTAATCATGTTATTGATTATCTATCTCTCCATCATAAATACTAATCATTCTAATCTTCACGTGGTCAGCTCTGTTGCTTTCATTCAGCCAAAGTAAAAGAAGAGCGGCAACAGCAGTCTTGGGAAATCTCATGTTTTGCCGAACTACAAGAACTCTTTAGGAGAGGAAACCCTCACGTGGGAGGGGGAAACCTGCCAAATGCAGCCAAATGTGGACTGAACAGGCTTAGCGGCCACCAAATGTTGACGGAGGAAGAAGGAATGGAATGGAGTTTCCTGGAGGAGGATTGTGACCATTCCACGCTGCAACCTTTTGTTGAAGGTCCCTCTGGTCCGTCTACGCATGCGCGCGCGCGCGCGCACACACACACACACACACACACACACACACACACACACACTTCATTTATTGCTTTGACTCCAGGTTAGCTTTTCCAGAAACTAGAATCTAATTAATGCAATCTAATTAAGTAACTCCAGGTCCTTTCCATTTCTATTGTGGTATTAAAGGCTCTGCGGAGCTGGCTGGTGAAAGACCAGGCAGCAAAGCTGAGTCAGCATTGATTCCCTCTACCTCACAGCCTTGTGTGATTCCAACGTTCATTTTCAGCATTTTAAACATCCATTTCTGTAAGTACAGATATGATCTCACTTGTTCCATGATCCAGCATTCTTGCACGTGAGAGATTGGAATTTGGAGGGCCGTAACAGCGCAATGCATCTTTCTGCATTAACAAATTACATAAGGCCTGCTCTCTTGATTATTTCCAAATAAGAGCGCTTTCCAGATTCCCTAGAGAATCTTCCCAGGGCTGAGCTGACCAGAGACTTCGGGCTGCCACCTGCTGGTCCAGCTGGAGAATTTCTCACAATTTTCTGAGAACTTTTCCAATAATTTTCTTTTCTTGCCGGGGATGGATATATATATATGGTTTTCAGATTAACATTTTACAGTCATATATCCAACATACAACATAGAAACAAGATTCCAGAGAATCTGTTGAACTTCCTCTTCCCCTTTGTGGGTCCTATTGTTAATAATTTCCTCCTGCATCTTTTATAATAATCCAAATCCTTTACATCTCCATTGTATCCAAAATTCACCATTAAACTACAAGTGTTATTCCAATCCTACTAACGATTTTAACTGTTTACAATGGTTTTTAAGTTATAAATTTTCCCCATTCCTTATTAAAACTTTGTTCTTCCTGATTTCTGATTCTTCCAGTCATTTTAGCATAATCCATCAACTTGATCTGCCATTCTTCTCTGGTCGGGACTTTATCTTCTTTCCATCTCTGGGCAGTAACATCCGCACAGCTGTGGTCGCATACATAAATAGTCTTTTCTGCTCCCTTGGGATTTCGGTACCTAGAATTCCTAAAAGGAAGGCTTCGGGGGGGGGGGGGGTTAGAAAAGGTTATTTTAAACATTTCCCCCCAACTCATTATATATCATTTCCCAAAATTCTTTTACTACCTTACATTTCCACCACATATGATAAAAGGTTCCTTCTTCTTCCTTACATTTCCAGCATACATTTGACCCTGTTTTATGCATTTTTGCTAATTTGCTTGGAGTTAAATACCAACATCACATCATTTTCATATAGTTTTCTTTCAACGTGTAACATGCTGTGAATTTTAAATCCCAATTCCATAACTTCGCGCATGCTGTAAGTTGTATAATATACCCAAAATCTCTCACCCAGTGTATCATGATTTGAGAAATTCTTATATATTTTAGCTTTATCATGCAGCAAGATTCTCCTGAGGAGGGGGAGGGGGAGATTTTCCTAATGTGTGTTCCCAGCTCCTGCCCTGAAGTATGATCTGAATGGTTGATAGGTTTGCATTTACTGTCTGCACTGAGAAGGATGGAGCCACTCAGAAACTGTTGCACCATAGAGAAAGTCACCCGCTGCTTTCCCAGATTTTTCTAGTCCTAAGCACCTGCTGCTGTGATTTTTATTGATTTATCTCTTCCCTGTTTGAGTGTTTTGTTCTGGGTGCATTCTGCCATGCTGGATTCATCGAACTAAACCTAAAATCTAGTGTCTCTCCTCCTCCTCCACATCAAAACCTTCCTGGCTTTGCAAGGGGTTGGACTAGATGACCCTTGGGAATCCCCTCCAACTACAATTCTATTACCATATTTCTTTCTGGGGTAGCATCCACACTAGCTGTTGTTTCCTGGAAACACAAACTTTTGTTCTTTCACTTTTTCTGCAGAAGAATCCAGATCTGCTCATAAAACGACCTATCATTCCAGATCCAGCCCTGGCCCTCTTGTCTATTTAAAGAGGAGGCTGGAATGACTAGATACATAAAAGTTTTGGGCACTAAATGCCTTGTGGCTGCACATATTGAAATCACTAAAAATTGGAAAGGGGCAACAGTGTTTATTCTGGCGACACTGGTACAATAGATTATGGCAACTAGCTTGGGAAGACAAGCTTCCTCTGACACTTAATATGTTAATATGTGGTATCTCTTCATTTGCTATGCAACTGAAAGTCACCAAGATTGCAGGCCTTTGTCTTCATCATTTTGGAGGGATGTCTTTTCTTACAAGTCTGGGCTGGATCGCGCGTTCTCTCTCTCTCTCCAAGTGGTGAGAAACGTCAGTGGTTCTAGGCTTTCCCAGAGTTCACTTTTCTTGGAATGATGCTCAGCAGAGACTGTGGTGCCTTTAGAATAGATAGTTTTACTTATGCACAGCCTGAACATAAGAGGCAGGTCTCACAGCACTAACGCCCCAACAGATCTTCCTCCTTCATTCATCACAAGTTTGGATCTAGCACAGAGCAAGCAGGTCTCTGTGTCTCCAGCTTTCCATTCTGCTTTTCAGCTCTCTCTCACACACAGCTCTGGCTTTTGTTCTCCTGCCTTGCAGCTAGGTGAAGGGGCTGGAGGAAAGCCCACCCCTTAGCCTGGAGGGCCTCATCCCATAGTTGTACCTCTTGCAGCATGGCTCCTTCTTTGGGGTCCTGAGGAAGACACCTAAGTGGCCAACTCAGGTCACTGTCTTATGAATAAACTTGTCTGACAAGCTCAGCAATAGAATCCTTTATGAGACTCTAACTCTCATGGGTCTAAAACCCCAAGAATTAGAAGAGACTTGGGGCAGCATCCCAACTGACCCCCCCAACATACAACAGTAAAACAATATGGAATACTTTAATAATAACAATAGTAACAAACAATATAACACCATAAAACATATTATAGGGCAGATGAGATGAAAATGCCTGGGAAGCCCCCTGACTCATGTATAATAGAGGGAGACATCAATATCCTTCTGGCTTTTAGGTGCATAATAACACTGAGCTGAAAATTGGTGGTGGGCTCAGTTCTCTGGAGTGGACTGAGCAAGCAAAGCTTCCTAATGTCCTAAAGCTGGTGAGGAATTATCCATTTTAAAATACAGATGGCTCTCCTCTCTCAGCATAGCTGAAAGACAGGCTGTTAAAGATTCAGTTGTCCCAAAGGCCTCCAGAGAAAAGCTCCCTCTCCATTCATCTGATTTTATCAGGTTTTTATTCCAGCTTTGCCGTTTGGTTCCCCTGCCTGTCTTGCATCTCTGTCCCTGGCTGCTTCCAGTCTGCCACACATGGGCCTAGCCAGAATTTATGTTGTGGGGGGGGGCAGAGCCTCTGTTAGTTAACTATTTTTATTGATTTACTTGATGGGAAGCAGCTGCCCCCCAGCCCCCCTGGCTACATCGATGCTGCCACATACAAGGGCATTTCAGGTCACACAATTGTCATTGATTGGGGAAGTCTTGCATGACAAACCTAGTTTCTCTCCCCCCCCCACAAAAATCAGACCTTTTTGAGATAAGGAAAGGGAAGGGGAAAGTAAAGTCATCTGACCCTTCCACAAACCAATCAAATTGAATGCATCATCTAATCTCCCTGCAAACAAATCAGGATGAATGCTAGAAGAACCCTCTGTGAAAAGCATGAGGGAATGAGAGTCCCCCCTCCAAAACCCCCTCCCTTTGGTGAGCCACATGACTCTCTAGCAGCTTGTGTTTAGAAAGGTAGTTGTTGCTGTTAATAAATGTATTTATATAGCTGTCAAGTGTCCCTTATTTGGAGGGACAGTCCCTTATTCCAGCGCCATGTCCCGCTGCTGTCCCTTATTGATGGATGTCCCTTAAATGATGTCCCTTAAATTTCAAAGGAAGCAGCTCCTCTCCCTCTTTCCCTGCCAGCCAGGGAGGAGGGATGCTCCAACTGTGTTGCTTGGCTGTGTTGCCCACCCAATAAGAAGTCTAAGAGCGACTGGGAGCTTGCATGCCTTGTGCTGATCAAATCGGCTGCGTTGCCTGGGGACTCACCTTTGCTCAGCGCTTCCCAGCAGAGAGGTGACGGTGGTTTTCCTTGAGGCTTCGTTTGGCTGCTGGCTGGGCTTTCTGCCTTTGGCTCAGAGGGGCTCAGAAGTTGAACATACCTGTGCTGAGTGCTCGGATCGGAGTCGGATGGATACGTCATCGACGGCCCACTCACCCTTGCCGGCGAAAAGGTCTGTCTGGAGTGGGGGCACATGGTGAGGGAAAAGGAAAGGAGACCTCGTGGGGGGGGGCTTTTGAATTTGTTTTGGAGGCTCCTTTGATTGACTTATGGGGGGGAAAGGAGCTGGTTGACTAAAATGGTGGGTGACTGGCGATCTCGTGGCGAGGGGGGAGGCTGTGTGTGTGTGGCTAGTTAATGCAAGCTGAGGGGGGTTTTGAATGCTGGACGCCATTTTGTTGCACGTGCTGCTGCAAACTTTGCTGTGCAAAGCCAGGCCCGGGAGCCATCTTAAGTTGAGGCTGCATAGGCCTTGTGGTGCATGTGATTCAGATTCTATTCAGTTGAACCTCTGGTTACAAAGTTGGTTGGACAGTGTTCTCGAAGCTACCAGCATGAGTTTGACAAGACTGCAGGAGGACAGGAAGACTGGAGTGCCTGGAACAGGTGAGGCTGCAGGCCCCTTATTTTGGCTGCTGGTCCCTTATTTTCAAGACTGCTGGTCCCTTATTTTCAAATCTGTATGTTGACAGCTATGTGTATTTATATTCCAGCTTTCTCCCAAGCTGAGATTCAAGGCGGCTTCCAATATTTAAAAACATAATTGTAAAGTACAAAGCAATAAAAACAATAGTTGAAATATACCAAAAGAAAAATTAGAACCAGCCCTTAATATCCCATTAATGCCCTGATGGCAACCCGCCGGTCAGCACTGCCTTCTTTTCCATAATCCTGCCAGAATAGAAAGGTCTCAGCCTGCCAGATATAGGATAACAAAGAAAGAGCCAATCTAACCTCTCTTGGGGGGAAATTCCACAATATAAGAGAAGACACAGAAGAACCTCCCTCTTGGGTCACCACCAACTGTGCTTCTGATTTGATGGGGACAGGGACTAGATTTAAAGCACAGCTGTGAGTGCGTTCTTAAAGCACTGCATTTTGTCTTAATGTTACTCTCTCTTTGAAGCTTGGGCTGTCACAGATATGGAACTCTATCCTTATGGACAAACTAGCAGCCTTGCAACGAGAACACCCACTGGAAAATACACCACAAACCTTTATGAACGTGGTGTCCTTTTACTGTATACGCACACAAACTGTTGAGCCCGACTTCCACCCGCCATCATCCCATGGAACAGGGTGGAATGGCATTTTCCTCTGACTGCTGAACCATATTTTTCTTGTGGTGGCTCTGTACGCCAACTTAGAATCATAGAATCATAGAATCATAGAATCATAGAATCATAGAATCATAGAATCATAGAGTTGGAAGAGACCACAAGGGCCATCGAGTCCAACCCCCTGCCAAGCAGGAAACACCATCAGAGCACTCCTGACATATGGTTGTCAAGCCTCTGCTTAAAGACCTCCAAAGTAGGAGACTTGCTGTGGTTAATATTGTTTTCTCACTTTCTTTTTCTGTGGTTAATATTGTTTTCTCACTTTCTTTTTCTTTTGTTGTTTTTTTATATCTATTTCGGCTATAACTGAAGAATTAAATATAAATTAGAAAAAAAGAGAAAAGTTATACTTGTCAAATTTCACGCTGCTGTGATACAGCCACGTTAAAAGCACAGGAGGCTCTACAGGAAGCTATTGGTTCTAATATTATGAAAGACATCATTTTTAAAATGCATCCCTTCTCCCTGCAATTCTCCCCACCCATAATTACTTCCTAAATGCTATTAGGCTGCTTAATCAGATGCTCCCATTAGGAAGCAGAGACGTGATCCACTTTGCAGTTAGGCCAGGGTGGGCACCTGCAGAAGCTGATGGCCAGTAATGGCAAGATAACAGCTGTCAAATTCCCCTTGCTGCATTTCCTCCTTATCTAGTTATTTCTTTCTCTTGGCTGCCCCAGCCCACACTTTGTGGCAGAACACAACGCCCTGGGAGGAAGAAAGCCAGGCTCCCTTAAAACCTGAGAAAATTGTCTCCTTTTCAGCAAGGGAAAAGGTGAGCCAAATCTCTAGTCTTGAATCCTGGTAGAATCAGGGCCTGGTTCCGCTAAGGAGAAAAGGAACTTTGTGGCCTCAGCCTCTTTTCCACACCACAAGAGTAAGCCCAGATGCCAGTGTTTTTATAAATGGGGGGTTTTGATCCCATTTGCTGGGGGAAGAGGAGAAAACATTGCTTCTATTTGTGGCCCTCTGTCAGGTGTGGGAAACCTGACATTCTAGGCTTTGCAACACGCCTGCATGGTCCATTGCCATGCTAGCCAGTTGACAGGCTCCCAGCAGCTGATCAACGTGCTGAATTATCCCAACCATTTTAAATCATGACTGTAAACTTAGCTGGAACAAATTGCTAATAGCAACTTCCTCACCAAAGATTTGGGCTTTCTGATGCCCCTGTTCATTTCTCTCACCTGTGCTCGAATGGATACAAAAGTTACACCTGCTCCTGGGAAGTGTCTGTGATGCAGTCACTTATCGGGCTGATAAACCAATGTAGGTTCCATGGCTGCCACTAGCAAGTACAAGCGGAGCCTTCTTTGTGTTGACACTGTGAAATGGCTTCCCCAAAGACAGCGGGTGGCTCCCATCTTTCAGACAGTAAATTAAAGCACTTTCATTTGCCTGGGCCTTTGGTGAGCAGCAATTAACTAATCAAGCACTTAGAATCATAGAATTGTGGAGTTGGAAGGGACCCCAAGGGTCATTTAGTCCAACCCCCTGCAATGCAGGAATATCTGATAAAGCATCCAACCTCTGCCTAAGGACCTCCAAGGAAGGAGAGTCCGCAACTTCCTGAGGGAGACCATTCCACTGTTGAATAGCTCTTACTGTTAATTCCCCCCCCCCCGATGTTTAGTCAGAATCTCCTTTCTTGTAACTTTAAGCCATTGATTCAAGTCCTAACCTCCAGAGCAGCGGAAAGCAAGCTTGCTCCATCTCCCATGAGACAGCCCTTGAGATGCTTGACAATGGCTCTCATATTTCCTGTCAGTCTTCTCTTTTCAGGTTAAACATACCCAGCTCCATCAACCGTTCCTCATAAGCCTTGGTTTCCAGACTCTTGATCACCTTGGTCTCTCTCCTCTGCACATCTTCCAGTTTGTCAACATCCTTCATAAATTGTGCTGCCCAGAAGTGGACACAGAATTCCAGGTGTGGTCTGATCAAGGCAAAATAGTGGGACTATGACCTCCCTTGAACTGGACACTATACTTCTGTTAATGTAGTCTAGAATAGCCTTCACGTCTTTGCTCCTGCATCACACTGTTGATTCAAGACCCCAAGATCCTTTTCACGTGTACTGCTAGTAAGCCAGGTATCCCTCATCTTACATTTTCATGCTTAACCTTGCTAAGCTTTGGTGAAAACTCATCTAGTCTCCCTGCAAACTAATCAGGATGAATCTACAATATACTGTATATTTTGGAAAGTGGTTTGTCTGTTTCTCCATTTGTTTGCTATGCATTCAGGTACCTCTTAGGATATCATTGCCAAACTTGGCCCAAGCATTCCTGAGGTGGGAGCAGTGGTCGTCATTGGCATTTGGATGCAGACACCATTTTGATTCACAATGGCAGACCAAAATGTGAATTTAGCACGACTTCACCCATTTTTTGGCAATAGGTTCATCTGCCTCTTGAGATATTGTCCCAAAACTTGGCAGAAACGTCCAAAGCTTTATTACTGTTTGGACACTGCATCAAGATAGTGGACCAAAACATGACTTCACCCATTTTATAGCTTAAGTTCATCTGCTTCTTGAGATACTGTTATCAAATTTGACACGAGGGTTCACAAGGTGAAGGCAGTAGACTTTGTCACCATTTGGACTCTGGGCACCATTTTGAAACAAGATGTAGACTGAATATGACTTTGGTATGATTTCACCCAATTGTTGGTGTGACGCGTCTGAACTCACAAATTACCCTATCCATTCAAAAATCACTTTTCTTTTTGTTTGTTTCAAAAAACCCCTGGGTGGCACAGGGCACTCCCCCCCAAGCAGGCCACCTGGAATCACTGGACATCTCCAGTTTCCTCCTTCCAAATGAAACAACCTTGCAGGGTGCTGTGCTTCTAGAATTCCCAATACTCTAAGAACTGGGGTCAGCATAACAGCACCTGTCCATTTGTGGACACGCATTTGTGGACACTTGCTGACAAGTTGCTGGAGCCAGTTTAACTCTGTGCAGTGCCAGTAATAAGAGCTGACAACGTGTGAAGTGTCAGAATTTGTGCCAGGCTAAGTGCTGGGCAGGAGGCAGAGGGCCAAGTATCAAAGCCCAGAGGTAAGAGGTAAAGCGCCATTGCCAGGAATATGGAAGGCCAAAATGCCATTTAAGCACAGGGTTGTGGCTAACTAAGAGGAAGACTAAGAGGAAGAACTCAGTTTTGTATTTCAGAACCAATTACCGATTTAGAAAGGTGGAGAGAGAGAAAAAGGATTCTGTGGACCTAGCTAAGCATCTTCCTCTGCGGTTGTTTCTTCTCCAGGCTGGACCTACCTGGCATCTACAACATTTTCTCATAGATTTTGTTTTCCATAGCGCTGACCATCTTTGTTGTCCTCCTCAAAATTCATTCCAATTTGCCCATGTGGTTTTTAGAACTGTGACACTCTCAACAGGACATAGTTCTCCAGAAGAGAGCGGACTAGTGCAAAATAAAGTGGAAATCTTATTTTCATGTGACATAGAAACTATTGTTCCTGCAATGCATCCCAGAATCCCGTCAGGATTTTTTGCAGCTCCATCACAGATCATGCTGCTGACTTATGTTCAGCCTGTGATCAGCAGCAAGCCTCCTCACATGGGCAAATACCATGCTGGGTATCCCCCCCCCCCATCTGTTAATCTGGACCCTGCTAGGTCTCAGGAACAGTCACAGCCATCAAATGACAAAGCAGCCATGACAGTCCAAGAAGCATCACAAATCCAGCTGTGTACTACATTTGTGCAGGCTGCTTGGAACTTTTTGCTGACTCTCAGTAACAGCCAAGAGAAACATTGGCACCTTTGATAATGAAAACTAAGGATAAACAGAATATCCTACCATCAGATAAATGAGTTACTTAAAAAAAACCATGAAAATCAACAACTTTATGATGGATGTTGAATCCCTAATCCTGGGACTCTGATCTGTTTAATTCTGAATTTTAAATTGTTGTAATCCACCCTGGGAGGTGCTCGTGAAGGGCAGGCAATAAATTATTATTAAATTAATAATAGTAACAACAACAACAACAGCGATGATGTATGAATTTAAACTATAATTAGACCACCAAATAAACATCATCCAATATCTATACAATCATTTTTTTGTATAATTTTTGCATGAAGATATTTTGTTTAGTCATTTACTATGCATTTTCACTGTCATTTTGTCGCTGATGTTTATGTGGTGTATTCAGCTTAACAATAAATTGTCCAGATAAATAAATAATGCAGAAATGTGCATAGGCAGCTTTGCTGCTATTCATTTATCTTTACAATTCCCCTCAGCCCAGCTTCTACCTGGGCTACCATTAGTTGTAAGGTCTCTCTTGCATTTTCCTGCTTGCAGCTACCCAAAGGTTTGCACCAACAGCAATTCCACACAGCCCTTCTCTCTCTCTCTCTCTCTCTCTCTCTCTCTCTCTCTCTCTCTCTCTCTCTCTCTCTCTGTTCAAGGGCAGCCCCAGCAGCCTGGCACATAATAGATGAAGGCAGTCCTTCCTCATCCGTGCAGCAAGCCTGGAAAGTGCATTTTGGGGGAAATCATTGCAGGCTTTCAGTTGTCTGCATCTGGGCTGCAGAGCTGTACTATTCTGGAGCTGCATCCCTGCGTGAGCTGCAGAAGCAAAGACACCCTTCATGCTTGTGATGGCACGGGGAGTGGGGACAAGGCTTTAAAAACAGGAATGAATTCAACCCAGCTTGCGTTTAACCTACACAATTAATACCTTTCGAAACAATGACAGAAATGAAAGGCAGCCATCTTTCAAAATGTGATACAGTTCTCCAGGTGGGTAATATGTGCCAAAATGCATTTAAAAACTGACATGAAAATGTGGAGAATTGTGTTTAGGAATTGTGTCTCTTTTTCTGTTTTTTTTTTTTCCAATAAAGACCTAAGAAGACCACCTGGATCAGGCCATTGGCCCATGTGGGCCAGTTTTCACAGTGTCCAGATCCCCCAGAACCAGGGGGCGGCAAGGTTGACCACGCCTGGGCCAGTTCACTCCAGTGACGATCCCACGCCCACCATTTCTGGCATCTGCATCTGCGCAGACGCAATATTCAGCACCGTGGAAGTGAGTCCCTGGGCCACACTCTGCTGATTTAGCGCAGCGCGCGGGGACTCGCCAAGCGGGCGGCTCGGCGGGGGGGGGGGGGCGGCCGGTTAAACAACCCCTGTGGGCCACTTGTGGCCCATGGGCCTTAGGCTGCCAACCCCTGCCCAGGACTTTCCCCTCCCGTAGTTTCCAGTGTTTCTGGAAGCATTTCTGCTTCCAAGTGTGGAGGCAGAGCAGAGCCACTGTGGCCAGGAGAGAGGCAGCACTTCTGAAATGTGGGAAACGTAATCCTCCATGTGGTCAGAGCCCCTGACGCTTCCAGTAATTGTGTACGTTTTGATCAAGAAACAAGCCACAATCAAGAGTAATAGTGCCACTGTATTCTGCTCTGGTCAGACCACACCTGGAGTACTGTGTCCAGTTCTGGGCACCACAATTCAAGAAGGACACTGACAAACTGGAACGTGTCCAGAGGAGGGCAACCAAAATGGTCAAAGGCCTGGAAACGATGCCTTATGAGGAACGGCTAAGGGAGCTGGGCATGTTTAGCCTGGAGAAGAGGAGGTTAAGGGGTGATATGATAGCCATGTTCAAATATATAAAAGGATGTCACCTAGAGGAGGGAGAAAGGTTGTTTTCTGCTGCTCCAGAGAAGCGGACACGGAGCAATGGATCCAAACTACAAGAAAGAAGATTCCACCTAAACATTAGGAAGAACTTCCTGACAGTAAGAGCTGTTCGACAGTGGAATTTGCTGCCAAGGAGTGTGGTGGAGTCTCCTACTTTGGAGGTCTTTAAGCAGAGGCTTGACAACCATATGTCAGGAGTGCTCTGATGGTGTTTCCTGCTTGGCAGGGGGTTGGACTCAATGGCCCTTGTGGTCTCTTCCAACTCTATGATTCTATGATTCTATGATTCTAAGAGGAGCTGCCTATTTTAGTTCAACTTGTAAAGGAAATAACTTAAAGGGCCGAAACCTGTTTTTAGGCAGGGGAGGGAACAGTATTAGAAAGAATTTCTGCTCCACAGAAGCTGCTAAGTACAAGCCTTGTTGTGCAGTGACCCCTGGAGCCAGCAGGCTCGGCGCTAGAAGCTGCTTTTAACCTCCCTGGCCCGCAGTCGATGGCTGCAGAGGGCTCAGGCGTCAAAAGGAATTTAAGCAACCCAGAAATCCAGGCAGGCTTGAAATAAACCCTTAAAATGTAACAAACCTGCCTTTTGTTTTTATTCTGCAAATGAAAAATGACATCCTCCCTCTCCTCCCTCTGGTGTCCTGGATGAGCAGCTGGTTAATCACATGGGATTAATGAAAACCAAGGATTTCTTAACATGCTCAGCTGTTGACACCAAATCCTCAGAACTTCTGCTTGAATTATTTAGAATGCATGAGGTGTTCATTTATTTCAATGGGTCTCCTCTGAGAAAGACTAGCATTACAACCAGCATTGGAGGTAACTCTATGATTCTTTGATGGGGAGAGTAACAGGAAACATATTGTGTGGAGCTGGTGTAGTCCAAACCAGGCTGGCTACCTCTGCTCTATATACACTGTTCAATGATGCTGTTTTGCTACCAACACCTTTGTGGAACCTGTATTAGCAGTTAAGGTTCAGCAGACAACATAACCAATGTAAAACGTATCAGGAGAGACTGAAGCCACAGAAAGCCAGTGTCAAGGGATCTAAGATGTCCAACATTTCAGGGATTCTCTAGCTGAGATTCCTGCACTGCAGGGGGTTGGACTAGATGACCCTTGGGTCCCTTCCAACTCTGCGATTCTATGATTCTTTGAACACTTACTGAGCATCCACAAAAGCTAAAGAGAGATGGGGCAGCCAGCCAACACCTTCTCAGGTTGGGCTTGAGCTGTTGTTATGCGTTTTCTAAGCAGGAGGAAATGTGTTCTTCATCAGTCCAATCCAGAGAGCAAAGAAGAGGAGGTTATGCTGGTAAATAAAACCCTGATGCAGTCAAGAGCTCAATATGCACCAGAGAATTCAATTTACAGAGCAAGACTATCCGTCTTGGGCCATCAGGAAGGCTTGGGCACAGCACACTAGAGCAGGCCCTGACAGCCTGAATTAAGCCAAGCGCTAGCCAGATGTCAGCTTCCGCCAACAGATAATTCAATTCAGTCCTATCAAAATCAAGCCCTCAGGGTCTGGTATTTATGTTTGTCTTTGGAACTCATTTGGAAAACATCAAGGAAAAGAGGTCTTAAAATCCAGTGCTGCTCAGACCTGTGAATTTACCTTCTGGCTCTGATGCATGAAAAAAGAGCCTTCACATTTTTTTCAAATTGTGTGACTTTGATAAAGGCGAATGGGTCCTTCAGAGGCTACAGACTTGATGACTGTTCACTTGTTGAACTGGATTTGTGTATGTGGAGGGGTGGAGAGAAGGGGATTGTGCCTGCTGTCCCATTCCTGATGTGATCAACTCCCGCCCGGGAACCAATGTCCCCACTGTGGAAGGACGTGTGGGTCCAGAATTGGCCTCCACCGTCACTTACGGACTCATGGTTAAAACCGTGTTTATGGAAGACAATCTTACTCGGCTATGAGTGATCGCTAAAAAAGAAGAGTTCTGGACTAGAACTCCCACCAGCCCCAACCAGCATGACCAATGGTCAGGAATGCTGGGAGTTGCAGTCCAAAACATCTGGAATGCACCTGTTCCTGGCTCTCCTTCTTGGGTTCAGAACTCAAACCACCATTGAAGGCTTTGAAAGTTTTATTGATGAAATCAGTACACTGTCCCCACATGGGTCTACAGGTTACAAGCAGGTAAAGCACAGCAGAATGCCAAGATACCTGGCTGGGCCTAGCTAAGACATTGATCAGACCTTTGACGTGTGCTGTGCTCTCCTTTTGCAGCGTGGGGTGGGCATGGCTTATTCCCATGGCCAATGTCCCAACCCTCAGGATGGGGAGGCCAACGGGAACTCCTCCACAGAAGCGGGAACATGCATGGTCTACTCACTGGAACACAACAACATCAGAAAAGCCTGCTGGATCAGGCCAATGGCCCATCTCACAGTGGCTATCAAGATGCCCCAATGGGAAACCAGGGAGCAGGATTCCAGCCCAAGAGTCCAACTGCGGATTCTGAGCAGTCATTGTGACCCTGCTATCCATGGCCCTCTCCTCCATGGATTCGTCTAATTGTCTTTTAAAGCCATCTTGGTTGGTGGCCATTCCTGCCTCCAGGCAGTTCCATAGTTTAACTCTGCGCTGTGTGAATAAGGACTTTCTTTTTTCCTACATCTCCCAACATTCAGCTTCACTGGATGTCCACAAGTTGTTAGGAAGAACAACTTTTCTCTATCCACTTTCTCAATGCCAGACATAATGGTATAATCTTCTATCGTGTCACATCATACTCACCTTTTCTCTAAACTGTTACCCCCATCCTTCTCCTTGTTGAAAAATCCTGGGGATCCTTTGGATTTCAGTTTGGTAACTTTAAATATGACCTTTGAGGAGAGATTCCCACCTTTAAAATTTGCTACCAGCATCTTAAACCAGGGATGGGCAACCTTTTTCAGCCAGGGGGTTGCATTCCCTTTTGGATGGGGCCAGAGGTAAAAGTGAACAAAGCAGTTATTTTTAACAAAATGGGTAGACCACCTGATTGCAAGAAAACCACAAACTGGTTTACAAAGGTAGGCTAGGTTCTACACTCCTCTGCATTCGCCATCCAGGCAAGAAAAGGTATTGTCAGAGATCAATGACACCTCCTAGCTAGGCAAAAACAGTCTCAGAGGGAGGGAGGACAGGGAGCAGGGAAGCCAGTCCTAGAAAGCCAAATTCTGTCCCTGGGCCGGAGGTTCCCAATCCCTGTGTTAAACATTAGGCAGTCTAAAGTTGTGTTTTAACACCTTTGGCTTGGCTCTGATTTTGTAGGCGCCCCCATGTTTGGCAAGAAATATCAGCTGGCCAATTGGAGAAAGCAACAACCACTCCTTGGTAGGAGAACATAAGAAGAACCTGCAGGATGAGGCCCATGGCCCATCGAGTCCAGCATCCTGTTCTCCCAGTAGCCAATCAGGTGCTCCAATGGGAAACCCACAAGCAGGATCCAATCACAAGAGCAGTCCTCTCCCTCCCTGTGCTTTCCAGCATCTGGCACTTAGAAGCATTTGCTGCCTCCATCTGTGGAAGCAGAGCAGAGCCATCGTGGCTTCCACCTTCAGGAGCCCTCCTCTGTCCCTTTGTCTACTTCTCCTTCAAAGCCGTTGGTGGCTGTCACTGCTCCCTGTGGGACCAACGAGCAGATAGTAGTTTGAAAACCCCTCTTTTCCTGATTGACCACCAGAAGCCTATTTGGGGAACGGCAGAGGAAAGTTCCTGTCATTTCATATTAGTTGACATCAGGACAGCGTGGGCACCCAGAAGAAATGCCGTGTGTTGTGTGGCCTTGAAAGAGGCAGCAAAAGCCCTTCAGATTGTTTAGACTTGAAAACAGCCTTGCATCCTCATGGTTTTAGAGTGTTTGGTGGATTTCAAACGAAACAACCACCAGACTAGACAATGTTCTCGTCATTTGCTGTGCCCTGCTGCTCCCACCTGACTCAGGTGAACCACCTGCCCCTATTTACCAGGGACAACCACCGTTTCCTGCTGCCTGTCCTGGGGAAATGACAGTCCCTATTTTAGTTTTGAGGAGATGTCACATTATTTTTTTTGTCAGTGTGAGTTTTTATTCATTTATTTATTTCTTAAAATTCATATGCCACTTGATTGTAAAGAAAAAACCCCAAAGTGGTTTACAAAAAGAATAAAACAATAAAATTATTGGTAAAAAGAATTAAAACAGCCATTAAAAATATTCAAAAAATTAAAACCAGCAATAAACTTAGAACATATCTCCATTCTAGATATCTGGATAGGCTTATATAAGCAAAAATATTTTTAGCAGACACCGAAAAGAGTTCAAGTGATCCCTGGATTTTAGGACTTTATCTGGGCCTATGGACCTAGACTAGAGAGGGAGGGAGAAGACCCTCTTGGTACAAGTCTGTTTATCCCGCAAACAGCTGCTGAGTTGGGCTAAGTTCTAATATTAGCCATCTCTAGCCTTGGGCAAGAAGGGGCCCCATTAGCCATCTGCTAGGCTCATCCTCTGCTCAAGTCCGTAAACCTCTTCCATTAAGTTAGTATTTACATTAAAAGCCACGTGGGCCTGGATAGGAGGTCCCTGTGCACATAGAAGAGTAGTTAGTAATCTGATAATTATTATTTGCATAGGTAACATTTGCTATCTATAGAAATGCATAGTAAGGATTTAATCTGCCACCTAAAAGGTAGATCTGCATCTGGCAAACGCTGATCAAGCGATATTCCTGCGTTGTGTCAAGAATACAGTGCCCTAAGGGAGGGGTCAGGTGAAGAGTGACCACAAGCCTGTCTGGAATTATTTTGGGATGCAAGTGCACACATAGAGACCTGCTGGCTTATCTCAGCTGATTAGATGAAAAGCACTAAATTGCTTAAGTGACTAGAACATGATTAAATCAGGAAACCAAGCCATAGAAGGGGACTGTTAAGCTCTGTTTGTGCTGATTTTATACATTTCCAGCAACTGGAGGGGACTGACTGGTGGGACATTGTTGTACAACAGTATAAAATGTGTCTTGTATTTCTAACAGGCACTCAGGCTGGATCTACATGGATCTAAAAAAACGCTAAGAAAAAACGGTTACAGTATATAGCTCTCAATGCAAATTTCCATTGACTGCTGTACAGCACCCCCTGGTGTCATATTTTTATAACACATTTTTAACATTATAATTGACCTGTGTAGCTCAGTCTTTGCAAAGAGATCCCACTGAGTCATCTTGATATTGCAACATCAAAATGAACTGCTTTTTCAATTCCTTCCTTCCTTCCTTCCTCCCTTCCTTCCTTCCTTCCTTTTGCCTTCTCATTAATGGCTAAAAGGAGTGAGGGTACAGTGGCGGAGAGTTCCACCAGTTACATAAGCAAGGTACCTGCCTGATGTTCAGAGGCAGTGAGTTCCAAAATGTAGGAGCTGCTACATGAGAAGATTGCAGAATGGGTGTTCTGTGGCACCCGTCATAGTGCCAGTTCTGCAGATTTAAGTGTTTGAGTAGGTGCATATGGGGAAAGGCAATCTTTCAGGTAAACTGGCCCCAAGTTGTTAAGGGCTTTCTATAGCAATACAATGCGCTCTATGTGGGGCTACCTTTGAAGGTGACCCAGAAACTACAACTGATCCAGAATGTGGCAGCCAGACTGGCAACTGGGAGTGGCCACCGGGACCATATAACACCGGTCCTGAAAGTCCTACATTGGCTCCCAGTACGTTTCCGAGCACAATTCAAAGTGTTGATGCTGACCTTGAAAGCCCTAAATGGCCTTGGCCCAGTATACCTGAAGGAGTGTCTACACCCCATTGTTCAGCCCGGACACTGAGGTTTAGCTCTGAGGGCCTTCTGGCGGTTCCCTCACTGCGAGAAGCCAAGTTACAGGGAACCAGGCAGAGGGCCTTCTCGGTAGTGGCACCTGCCCTGTGGAACGCCCTCCCATCAGATGTAAAGGAGATAAACTGAGGCATCTGATCAAGGCCTGTATGTTAAAATGAGCTTAAAGATATATTTGCAAATGTTTGTATGTTTCATGCCAGGCAGAAACCAGCTGGCTAAGTACTTTGGCAGTTGTTTATCTTCCTGCTCTCCTGAACAAGGGCCCCCCTGATTTATAGCAGTAGCAGGAGACAAGGTTCTCAAAGTTGTAAAAGGGAATTACAGGCTGAGAGCAAATGTTACACTGACCCTACATATTACAGAATACAATCAAGCTGCAAAAACACTAATTAAGAGTTGGTAAATAGTAAGATTTATTGTTTAACAGAAAATAATACTATGTGCCTCCTATCAGACTCTAGCCATATTTTCCTAAGGTTTAAGGTATACTGAGAGAGTTAAAGGGCAATAAATTTTGGGAACAGCTAATGGGGAAAGCAGCTGGCTAGGAAAGGGGGGGGGGTGTAAACTGAAGAGGCTTCTTTTGAAGCTGTTTTTACTGAGTTCCTTTTTTACTTTGCAAAGGCCTTTTCTTCTAAAAAGCTATCTATGTTATGTATGAGATTTGTTGGCTTAATGTAATTATGCAAAGGATTTAGAAAGTAAGAAATGTTAGATTCTTATTTCATTGATGGTGTGTGAGAATGTGAACCCAAGATCTCTGTTTAGATAGAATTTAATACCACGAGCCATTTGTTTTAGCCATTTGTTTTGGAATGCAGGGGCAACAGGGGCAAAAGGTGATCTGGTAATTAAGGTGCCTTGTCGAGGCAAATGTAAGATATATGGCTGCTTGTCTGCCATTTATGGATAGAAGGAAATATAGCTCTTTGTCTCCCATAAAAGGTAATAGGAAATGGGTATATCTTTTATGATTGGTTCTAGCAAACAGCCAATAGGAATTTCAACCAGGCTGATTGGACAGAGGCAGCCAAAGGAGGAGCAAGGGGGCTGGGCTGAGGAAATATAAGTACTGGCCATCAGGGCTGGAGTGGGCAGAGCTTTGGTAACCATATACCACTGTGTCTCTCATTTATTTGTCTGACAAATAAATTATTATTTTAATTTCTCTATTGCTGCGTTGAATATTTCATTCCAGCTAAGCGTTAACCACAAGCAGGGTGCTACAAAACAACTACCTGACTTTTAGAAGACATCTGAAGGCAACCCTGTTTAGTGAAGTTTTTAATGTGTGATGTTTTATTGTGGTTTTAATATTCTGTTGGGAGCCGCCCAGAGTGGCTGGGGAAACCCAGCCAGATGGGCAGGGTATAAATGATAATAATAATTAACAACAGCAACAACAACAGCAATTGTAATAGTAACACCTTGAAATTGGCCCGGTAGCAAATTGGCAGGCACAGGCATTACATGCTGCCAAGGCCTCCCTCCTGTCAGCAATCCTGCAGCTTCTGGCTGAAGTACAAGCCCCACCTACAGTGCATTGCAGTAATCCAGTCTCAAAGTCTCCAGTGCATGGACTACTGTGGCCAGGCCTTCCCATTGGCTGCCCAGTGTTCTCCTCGAAAGGAAATATGTCCTGCTGTTGCCCCTGGAGCTTCTCACGGCTCCATCTTCCTGCTCCCCAAACACTTCCTCTTTAAATCACTGGCTCCTTATCCCTGTCACTTGCTGAGCCTCATAATAAACTCTGCCTGTTCCATTGTGACATTTCCACATGCGGAGCAGTTTCTGGCTGCTGTGGAGCAGTCAGCGCTTGGCCGCTGTTGGGCCGGATCCCTCTAAGTTGTAAAAATGTGCAGAGTGGATATTTCTCACTCTGTTGTTGGCAGTACCCCAACTCAGTCCTGGCACGCTCAGCTGCCTCTCTTTGCTTGCATTTTCAATTTTCTTTCCATGAAAGTGTCATCTATCACTGGCAACCTTTCCACTGGCCATTAATTTTTACCAACTGCCAGATTGACGGGACTCCAGCTCCTGCTCCTTGGTTCCTTACTTAAAGGGGTGGGCAGAATTGCAAATAGCTCCTGGTATTAGTGATGTTAAATGAAAAAGAAGGTGGTAAAGAGAGGGGAAGGGAGGGAGGAGGAAACAAATTCAACAGTGCAGAGTGCATGGGGCTTAGACATTTGCCTTCCCTGAATTGTTTTGCATTGCATTTGACTAGTGCCTCTCATACCCTTCAAGCGTCCCAGTTTTCCAGGAACAGCCCCAGAATTACGAAAGCAAGCCATGGGATGCCGAGGGGCCTGACACACGCCTTAAAACTCCCCCCCCATGGTGCTCCTGTTTGGACTTGACATACTGCATAGGCCAGTGGGACTTGCTGCCAGGCAGGCCAGGGGTTAAGGGGGGGGGGGAACAGAAGGAAATAACCTGAATTACGGATTCTGAGTTTTGCTGCACTGCTGCTGCCTGCTTGCTTTCTCCAAATGCCATTTCCATGTTCATTCAAACAATACTTTGGCCCACTTGTGCTTTTTCAATATACTTATCTCTCTTTTCCCCTCCAGCATTGTTTATAATTTATATATCTGTGGTGCATGGGATTTCAAGCAGCTTGCAGACTATTTCTTGGAACTCATTGAGATATAGTTTGCCTTGCAAATGGAAAGGCAGGCTAAACAAATCTGAAATTTAATTGCTTTCAGAGCTGTCAGCTAGACTGATTTTGCAGTGAATTATCAAGAGCAATAAATTGCATTTTGTGGGCCAGGCTAGCTGTATACGCTGCTATTTTCATTTCTTAACCCATTAGTTGGCTTGATTCTACCTAGAACAGTCTTCCTGGGCAGAATACTCTTACTTGTCATGCAAGATTACCAATAAAGACTGCCAACATTTTTTGTTTGCTTGCTTGTTTCCAGATCAGGTCGCCAGGTTAGTCTGTTACAGCAAAAGTAACCAAGCGTTTTGTGGCTTGGGGGGGGGGGCGTGGGATAGGGCCTCCTCAGTGGTGGCTGCTCCCAGACAACTTTGGAACTCCCTCCCTAGAGAAGCCAGACTGGCTCCCTCCTTGCTATTCTTCTGCCGGCAAGTAGAAACCTTTCTCTTCCAACATACCTTTAGGAACTGGCCGTTTTTGAGGAAAGGGATGGTGCTGTGATGTTTTATTGTTATTGTCTGTGTTTAAGGGATTTTTAAATATGATTTCAATTCTATGAATGTTTAATTATATTTTAATGATTATCCTTTCTATGTTTTTAGCTTGTTCTGTTTCATCTATGTAAGCTGCCTTGACTCCTGGACTGGGGGAAAAGCAGGACAACAACAAGAACCAGGGCTGCCTGAAAGCCATGCTGTCTTGAAGACAAACTAGGAGCAGAGGGCTGAGGGATGTTGCCCTAGTAATAGTCCAGGCTAAACGGAAAGCATTGTTAGTTGTCTTAGTAAGGCGGGGTGCAGCGGGCGTTAGGGGAGGGTTTGTACCTCTGGTGGGGGGCATGTCATGCACCTTCTGGGGTAGTTTGTCCACCTCTGCACTCATCTCTCACCTGTGGCTCCTGGAAGCTGTCAGTATTGTTTGAATTAACATGGAACACTTACTTTTAGGGTTAATGGATACACAACTGGAAAAGGACTCCAACTCTGGAAGGTGAATGTCCGTGGCTCAGTGGGAGGTGCCTGTTTTGCACTCAGCAGGCTCCAGGTTCGATTCCTGGCCTCTCCAAATGAGGCTGGCAAAGACTAATGTCTGAAAGCATTGAATGAGAGCCAGGCTGACAGATAGTGCTGAGCTCAGTGAAGCAAGAGTCTGATTCTCTATAAGGCTGCCTGTGCTCCAGGGTCTGCAGCTACATCTGCTTCCAACCTACTGCAAAAAGCACTCATTCCCCACAGCCCCAGTGCAGGTATCACGCCCCCCCCTCCTTGGGAGCATGCTCCAGGTTGTATTTTCCACCATATGCCACTTTTGCTGAAGGTGTGAGTAAGCCATTTGGCAAGAGCACAACAGTCCATGGGAGACGCTGACCACTTTCTCTCCTGGCTCACAGGGATAAACATTTCAGTAATTAAAAGTGGGCTCTGCAATAAAATGTTGCAGTGTGATTTTCCATTTTCTCTTCTCCCCCCCCCCCCCCCGCCTTCTGTCACCACTGAGCATTCATGGTCCTCATGGGCCTGCTTTTGTGAGTCTGCCTCCCCTGAAGCTTTCTTTTCTAAAGATTTTCTGTTCTTCAGCAAAACCCTGGGGGCTCCCCCAAGTCCACTGATGTTTTCCTATTGTACATATAGGCATTTATAGTTGGAGAACATATGGCCAGGGTTGGGAATCTTTTTCAACCAAAGGGCCACATTCCTTCATGGGCATCCTTCTCGGGGCCAGTGCCGGATGCAAAAGTGGGCAGAACAATAGATCTGAGTCTTTCCTTTGTGCAATAGCTTGCATTCTTGCCACGCAAAAGTCACCCCCCCCCCTGCATCTCCTTCCAGGCAAGAAGAGCCCAAGGACACGTTGCATCCAGGCAAAAGCGCTCAAGGAGGCTCTAGCCTTTGGTGGGGGGAGATGCTGCTGGGGAGGGTTGAAAGGGCCAAAAAGAGACCTGAGGGCTGCATTTGACCCTGATGTTCTCCACATGCCAGGTGGTATGAGCATCGCTGCTGGCAGCCCTTTCCTCTAAAAGAGGGCCAGTCAATGCTGAAGAAGGGAGAGGGGCGTTTATGGGTTCCTGGCCCCTCACAGGCTCTGATCTGTTTGGCTTCAGCAAGGTGAATGGACCATGTGTCTCCACACCATGCCCTGGTACAAGAATGCAGAATATAAGGAAGTGGCAAAAACCTTATGCTAATCTTTGTTCCCCCCACCCCTTCTAGGTTATTCACCACCCACCATCTTGTAATATGCCATCCCCCCCCCCCCCCGTTCCTTGTTTAAATCCAGGGATTGGTAACTCATGGCCTGCAAGATGTTGCTGGACTTCGTCATCTTTGACCATTGGCCATCATGGCTGATGGCTGATGGGAGCTGGAGTCCAACAGCACCTGGAGGTCCACAGGTGTGTCCAAAGCTTCCGTTCTCTCTGCAGTAAAGAATCATAGAGTTGGAAGGTACACCTAGTCCAACCCCCTGCAATACAGGAATCATAGCTGAAGAATCCCTGGCAGAGGAAGGAGCGCTTACCACCTTCTGAGGGTTTCTGTTTCCATGTCAAACAGCTCTGACCATCAGAAAATTCTTCCTAATGTTTAGCCAGAATCTCCTTCCTTGTCTTTTGAATCCATTGGTTTGGGTCCCACCCTCTGGAGCAACAGAAGACAAGCTGGCTCCGTCTTCCATGTGACAGCCCTTCAGGTATTTGGAGACAGCTATCATGTCTTCTCTTTTCTCTTTCAGCCTTATGTGACTGCCTGAATTGCCTTAATCTGTTTATGTAGTGCAGTAGCCTAATAACTCCTGCCAACCTAGCAGTTCGAAAGCACGTCAAAGTGCAAGTAGATAAATAGGTACCGCTCCAGTGGGAAGGTAAATGATGTTTCCGTGCGCTGCTCTGGTTCGCCAGAAGCGGCTTAGTCCTGCTGGTCACATGACCCAGAAGCTGTACACCGGCTCCCTCGGCCAATAAAGCGAGATGAGCGCCGCAACCCCAGAGTCAGTCACGGCTGGACCTAATAGTCAGGGGTCCCTTTAACTTTTACCTTACCCTAAATATAAAAACCTTTGGGGGGGGGAATTTTGGCTTGCATTTTTTCCTCCAGGAGCCAGAAGCCAGGACAAGCTCTGAGTGAGCAACAAAGGCTGGAGGTGTATTTTGTCTTGAAGCATCCCTGCAACCCTCCCAAGTCTATCCTGGTGGGGATGCCATTATCTCTGAATCCGGCAGACACAGAGTTGGAGGTTGCAGAAGCACCAGGTTCAAGTTCAGGCCTCTGAACTGTCTGATGGTGATCAAGGAAACACTGTCCCTGGGGCCATCAGACAGGAACCCCCCAGAAGAACCTCCTGGACCACTAGGGTCCAAACAACCAGAGCCCAGATCCTCAGAGATTCCTGGCCCTGAGCCTGAGGAACCAGATGCCCTCACTGCACATGGCCAGCCCAGCCTGCGACAGAGGAGGCGTGTCCATCTTCAGGTCAGAGGGTTTGCCCTTTAAGGTTCTGAAGTTCCCCATGAGGGGGTGGGGCCTGGAGGAGGCAGTCTGGAGACAGAGGCTTGCAAGCTTTCAGTCCACTGACAACCTTTACAAGAGCACATTGCTCCCTGGGCGCTATCTGAGGTCCTGCAACTTCTGAGCTGCCTCCAGTCTGGCCTCTTTCTCTGTGGGCTCTGGCATTCCACAAGAACATGGCCGGCTGAAGAGTGTGAATCCTTCAAGGGCTAACCCCTTTGCCTGGAAACAAACAACCCTCGTGGCCTCCACAATGAACATTTGGGCAGGCGCAGTGCAGCAGAGGGCACGTCCTTCTTCAGGGAAAGCATTTATGAAGGTACTGGCTCAGGCTCCACAGGCAACTGGCAACCAGCCTCAGGTTCAGTATCAGGAGCTTAGGTCCAGTTCATCATCTGGTGGTTCTGAACCTCTGGACCCTGCCAGTCTATCCACGCTTGACTCTCAGTTCCAGGCCACAGCCATGACAGGATATTGGATATCTTGGAGTTATGACCTGCCTTCCCTCTGTTTATTTTTAATGATAGAGTTTGCTCATCACCCAAAGTATGAGGGTGGGAAGGAATCTGGATGCAAAGGTGGCCTTCCTTTCCAACAACCCTGAGCAATGCAGGGAGACACGGGGGCCAGAAGGGAGCATCAAGCAGAAGTCCTAAACCAGCTAGGAGAACTGTCCAACAGGATGTGGACAGCAAGAACAGGAACTGAGTCAGGAGATCTGGACCAGCAAGGGAGCTGCCCAACAGTGTCTGGGTAGCAAAGCTGAGCGACAACCTGCCTATCTGAGTCAACCCATGACTGGTGACTTGCATGAACTCAGTCATGCTTTATCACATTGTTCCTGAGCTTCTAAAACTGTTGCTTATCAGCTGAGTTGTGCATTTGATTCTACTAATAAATGCTGACAGTTCACCAGCCTCCCAACTTCTCTAGGCATATTTGTCAACCCTTGTTCTTGTTACAATCAATTTGAATTTCTTGCCATGAGAAAGGGCATGACACCAGCTTAGATGTCTTTAAAAGGGGATTAGACAAAGTCATAGGAGATTAGTCTATCCGTGGTTGTTAGTCTTGATGAATTTCTGAAAGTGTCATGTTCAGAGGCTTGGTTTGTTTGTTTATTTCCTATAAACTGCACAATAAAATATTTTTATTATTTATTAAATTTGCATACCACCCTTCATCTGAAGATCACAGGACAGTTCACAAAATAAAAACACAAAGTACATAACACAATAAGAACAAAACAGAAAACAAAACCCCCAATATCATAGAATCATAGAGTTGGAAGAGACCACAAGGGGACAAACTGAAACTGCAGAGTTATGACAAACTTAAGGAGAAGGTGCGAGACTGGTTACACTATTTTCAAATAAGAGAGGTTTACAACTTGGATAAAAAAATTGGTTTCCAGGTGGAAAAATCAAAGTTAGAAACAGAATTGTTAGAACCCAATGCAAAGACACTTTCAAGAATGTATAACCTGCTGTTGAAATGGAATACTGAGGAAGAAACTGTAAAATCGGCAATGATAAAATGGGCACAAGACATAGGTCATAACATTATGTTTGCTGACTGGGAGAAGTTGTGGACCACCGGGATTAAATTTACGGCATGTAATGCCTTAAGAGAGAATATTATGAAAATGATGTATAGGTGGTACATGACCCCAGTTAAGCTTGCAAAAATCTATCATTTGCCCGATAATAAGTGTTGGAAGTGTAAAGAAATTGAAGGTACATTCTTCCACCTTTGGTGGACGTGCCCAAGGATCAAGGTTTTCTGGGAAATGATATATAATGAACTAAAAAAGGTATTTAAATATACCTTCCCGAAGAAACCAGAGGCCTTCCTCCTGGGCATAGTGGACCAAACAGTGTTAAAGAGGGACAGAACTTTTTTTATGTATGCTACAGTAGCAGCAAGAATTCTTATTGCAAAGCATTGGAAGACACAAGACCTACCCACCTTGGAAGAATGGCAGATGCAACTAATAGACTATATGGAGATGGCGGAAATGACTGGCAGAATCCGAGACCAGGGGGAAGAGTCAGTGGAAGAAGATTGGAGAAAATTTAAAATTTATTTGCAGAAACACTGTAAAATTTATGAATGTTAAAGACATTGAAATGATCTCAGGGGCTTTAGCAATAAAGTAAAATGTAAGATTGAAATAATAAGACAAATTGTTAGAATATGAATTTGCTGAATAAATTTTTAAAAAAGGGATACAAGAACGGGAGATGTGAGGAAGTCGGGAAAATAAGTTAATTGAAGATGAAAATTAAGAAAGAGGGAATTTTTGTTCTTTTATCTTTTTTCCTTTTTTTCTTATTCTCTCGTTATGTTTAATGTTTGTATTTTTGTATTGTATTTTGTGATTTTGTATTCTTCTTGTTTTTGTATTTTTCTTGAAATTTCTTTTACTGTTAAAACTTAATAAAAT
Source organism: Podarcis vaucheri (assembly GCF_965113315.1). Lineage (NCBI taxonomy): Eukaryota > Metazoa > Chordata > Lepidosauria > Squamata > Lacertidae > Podarcis > Podarcis vaucheri. Next base: position 80,597,196 of record NC_138767.1, read on the forward strand.
ATTTATATATATATATATATATAAAAAAGGAAGAGACCACAAGGGCCATCGAGTCCAACCCCCTGCCAAGCAGGAAACACCATCAGAGCACTCCTGACATATGGTTGTCAAGCCTCTGCTTAAAGACCTCCAAAGTAGGAGACTCCACCACACTCCTTGGCAGCAAATTCCACTGTCGAACAGCTCTTACTGTCAGGAAGTTCTTCCTAATGTTTAGGTGGAATCTTCTTTCTTGTAGTTTGGATCCATTGCTCCGTGTCCGCTTCTCCGGAGCAGCAGAAAACAACCTTTCTCCCTCCTCTATGTGACATCCTTTTATATATTTGAACATGGCTATCATATCACCCCTTAACCTCCTCTTCTCCAGGCTAAACATGCCCAGCTCCCTTAGCCGTTCCTCATAAGGCATCGTTTCCAGGCCTTTGACCATTTTGGTTGCCCTCCTCTGGACACGTTCCAGTTTGTCAGTGTCCTTCTTGAATTGTGGTGCTAAGATATGCTAAGATGGTGAACATCACACACCCATAAAATAGCACAAAAATGCGTAACATCAGGATAGTGATGCGGACCGAGCTATACATAATTTTTCATTATATCCTATTTGAATTATGTCATTAAGTCTATGTTTTATGTGGGCAGCTATACAGGGGGCAAAGTGGGTCCCTCAGGTGAGCTGGTCTCCACCTGCTCAGAGTTCTATAGACTAAGAGTAAGACCTTGAATTTAGCTCAGCAGCACAGAGGCAGCGTGTGGAGATCCTTAAACAAAGGTGTCATATATTGCTGATGGGAAGCACATTAGGCACTCAACTGCAGCTTCTGGACCAAACACAAGGAAAGCCCTCCCTACAGAACATTGAAGCAGTCTAATTTTGACTTACCAATGCCTGGATCAGTCGTCAAGCTACCCCAGTCCAGAAATGGCTGCAGTTGTGTCACTAAACAAAGATGCCAGCTGTCAGGAAGCAGCTGTGGCTGAGGCCTTTCTCTTTGCGGGCTTCCCAGGAGTATTTGTCTGGCCACAGGATGCTGGGTGATATGGGTCCATTGGTCCCTATGTCCCTTCAAAACGCCACCCTTCCTCTCTGCCTGCACTCATGTGACATTTCAGCCCAGTGACCTTGAAAAGCAGCTGTCAGCATTCCAGCAACAGAAGGCTGCCTTCATTCTAAATGAAAAGACTCCTTTGCTTCAGAATGCATCAGTGGGTTGCATCCGCTGGGATTGACCAGCAAAAGTGATTGTTCTAGTTTGGCTCTGTCTTTTCCTTTCCTTCCAGGTCTGTCAACCCGAGGTCTTGGGTGTACATGTAACAACTGCAGTGACAACAATGTTGGGTTCATATCACAGTGAAGTCTGTGTCGCATCAGACCAGAAGTCTGCCTCCCAACTTCCCCTCGTTCTGACTGTCACCTCCTTGCACCCTTTGCATTTAAAATAAAGTCTCTTGGCAGGAGATCATGGACTGCTCCTCACGCTTCATTTATCCATCTTCCATGCCCTCCTGAACAGGAAAAGAGTCACCGTTTCCATGCCACGTTTTTAATCTTCATCTCACCTTTTCTATTATATCATGGCCAAAGACTAAATGGCTCTCCAGTCCTTCACTTGAGTTATTAGGTGCATAATGGGAACTCTTGAGGAAGGACTAAGCATGAAGGATAGGCTATTAGAGGAGAAGTGGTTCTGCTCTTGCTTGTCCCCTGGATGCTTTTCTGACTCATTCTAATAACTGGCAAAATTGTGTTTCAGTGACGTTATTCATGTCCATGTGATAGCTGTTCCAAAGTTCTTTAAGAGAAGATAAAAAATTTATGGCTTTGTTTTAAAGGAGCAGTGAGAATTGTTTATAAGATATGTAGAAATACAATCCAGGCTATGGTATGGTGTGGTGGTACACGATGAATCAGCCATGCTGAAGCTCAGCAAACCCAGACAAGGCTGGTGCCCATTGCTGTGATAGACTCATGAGTGGGAAGGATTCCCAAGGGTCATCATCCAAGCCCTGCAAAGCAGGAATCACAGCTCAAGAACCACTGCTTGAATATCTCCACTGAAGGAGAGTCCACCACCTTCCGAGGGAGTCCATTCCACTGCTGAATGGCTGTAACTGTCACAAAGTTATCCCTAATGTTTGGCTGGACTCGTCCTCCTTGCAATTTGAATCCAGTCCTACCCTCCAGAGTAGAAGAAAACAAACTTGCTCCATCTTCCATGTGCCAGCCCTGCAGATATTTGAAGATGGCTGCCATATCACCTCTGATGCTTTAGTTGAGATTTCTGCAGTGCAGGAGGTGGACTGGATGACCCGCCAAATCTAGTTCTGTGATTCTTCTCTTCGCCAGCTAAAATGTACCCAGTTCCCTCAACCCTTCCTCATAAGGCGTGGTTTATTAATTATAATCAGCTTTTCATGAGAAAAGATGTCACTAAGAGTTAGACAAATACAAAATTAAACTGACACCAAGACAATTTGAAACCAAGACAACTCCAGGAATTCGTGGGGAGGAAATCAGAATTGCTCTGTGGCAAGTGTTTTATGAGGGCAAATATTATACCACCACCACCCCCCAAGCCTATTTGGGGGGTGCCTGGTGGGAGCCTCTTTGTACAAGTGGAAGCAAGGGTTTCACAAAAGCAGCACCATTAGTATATAAACCAAATGATTTTTTTTAAATTAAGGAATGGGTCTCCAAATGCATAGTCAGGTTCAAGGTTGGTCTCAGGAGTTCTTTAAAAGTTGAAGACTACTGCAGTGTGGCTCTTGTTGCGTCCTTAGTGTAATTATTCACTGCTGCAATAATTTTAAAAAATCGAGTTACAAATTTAATTTAAATTTTGGCTGCTGTTGTGTTGTACCTATTTTACTTAAATTATTTATTTTTGGGGTTGGATATAGTACCATATTTTTCGCTCTATAACACGCACCCAACCATAACATGCACATAGTTTTTAGAGGAGGAAAACAAGAAAAAAAAATTCTAAACGAAACAGTGGATGTATGATTTTTGTGGTTCATGCTGTGGCCACAGACATGTGATCTGACAGTGAGTTTGGAGTAGCCCAATGCCAAAATCCTGAGGATCCATGTGGATCCATGCTTTGTAACCACGTTTTTGCACCACTGCGGCCCCAGGCAACAGTGGGTGCGTGATTTTTTTGGTGCAAGTTGTAGCCATGGACATGCTATGTGATCTGATGGTGAATTTGGGGTGACCCAGTGCAAAAATCCTGAGGGTCCATGTGGCTCTGTGCTTTGTAACCACGTTTTAAGTGGGCAGGGAAGGAAAAGCACTCAAGGGACAAGGAACACGCGTGGGGTGGGTGGAGAAGGATGCTGTTAATAATGCAGAAGAGGGGTATAAGGGGAGAAGGCTCCTCTCCTCTCCCGCTTTGCTCCTTTAAAGAAGCAGGCTCTCTGTCCCTCTCTCCTCCCCACTCAGCGGCTCTTCTCCCGCCTTGCTGTTTCAAAGCGAGCCACAGAGGAGGGAAGGAAGGGGAACCATGGATCCTCTGCTCATGACTGCAGCAGACCCCCCCCCTTCCCGCCACCCGTAGGCATTCCCTCCATAACACGCACAGACATTTCCCCTTACTTTCTAGGAGGAAAAAAGTGAGTGTTATGGTGCAAAAAATACGGTAATTGTCTGTGATATTATTTGCACACACACACACTGAGAAACAGAATGGGTGGAAGTTGGTCTGAAATTTTACTAAATGCAGCAATTGAATGTACTAAAGAAATCAAATAGAGATTTTTCTAGGCTAGCAGTTTCCTTGACATGCTGGTTTTCAACGTGCAGTGAGTTGTTTTTTTAAAAAACCATACGCAGTGCAGCATTCACAAGTGTGCTTCCTCCCTCTGCCAACAGTTTCAAATGGCAGCCCCCCAAAGGCATTTGCTTGTAAGTTTAGCCAAAACCGCAGGCTACTCCTTAGTTTAATTTCATGGAAGCATGTACAGAGCATGTACAGAGAAATTAAAATTAAACCATACAATTAAAGCACTCTTATACCATTCTAACAGCCATGGTTCCCCCCAGAGAATCTGAGAATGGTGGATGCTCTAGTTATCTCCCGCTTGGACTACTGCAATGCACTCTATGTGGGGCTACCTTTGAAGGTGACCCAGAAACTACAACTGATCCAGAATGTGGCAGCCAGACTGGCAACTGGGAGTGGCCACCGGGACCATATAACACCGGTCCTGAAAGTCCTACATTTGTTCCTAGTACGTTTCCGAGCACAATTCAAAGTGTTGGTGCTCACCTTGAAAGCCCTAAATGGCCTCAGCCCAGTATACCTGAAGGAGTGTCTACATCCCATTGTTCAGCCCGGACACTGAGGTCCAGCGCTGAGGGCCTTCTGGCGGTTCCCTCACTGCAAGAAGCCAAGTTACAGGGAACCAGGCAGAGGGCCTTCTCGGTGGTGGCGCCCGCCCTGTGGAATGCCCTCCCATCAGATGTCAAAGAGAAAAACAACTACCATCTGAAGGCAGCTCTGTTTAGGGAAGCTTTTAATGTTTAATAGGTTATTGTATTTTAGTGTTCTGGTGGATGCGCCCAGAGTGGCTGGGGAAACCCAGCCAGATGGATAGAGTACAAATAATACATTATTATTATTATTATTATTATTATTATTATTATTATTAATTATAGCTCCTTTCGCAAGCTACAGTTTTCGAAATTCTTTGGGGAAAGCCACAACTGCTAAAATGGTATAATGAGGGGTTTAAATGTATTGTGCTTGTGGGTGTGAGCTCTGTTTGGACTTTGCATTGTATTGCTGATGTACAAAGTCTATCTGCACTTTATGGTTCAGCAGATGAGCATGGGAAATTAATCAACTGTGGTTTTTAATTTTGTTTTTAATGGCACAAGGGAGTAATGGTGTCAAACTACAATATAATTGAATTTGTTTTGTTTTTTTCTAAGCTGAAAATGCTTATTCTGGAACACTTCAAAACAATTTGAAACATTATGCCCAAACTTTTTTGTGCCATCACCCCCTTGGTTCCATGAACTCATCTCCAGTGCCGCCTGCCCTATGAAAAGCACAACCCACAAAGGAAGGTAATAGCACAATAAATTTCAAAACAATAACAATCAATTGCACATTTCTTCAGAAGCCAATTAAACCTATTTAGTTTGATTAATTCTTTAAAAAAGTTAATGAACTTTTTCCAGACATCTTTATTGAAAGTTCAACAAGTACATCTGTATATGAGCACTAATCATGATGAGACGTAAATAAAAGAGAGAAAAAGAGAAACAGCCCCCGGGTAGAAGGGGAAATAAAGGGGGGAGGGGGAAAACCCAAAACTGTATACTTTACAAAGTTCATAGAATCATAGAATCATAGAGTTGGAAGAGACCACAAGGGCCATCGAGTCCAACCCCCTGCCAAGCAGGAAACACCATCAGAGCACTCCTGACATATGGTTGTCAAGCCTCTGCTTAAAGACCTCCAAAGTAGGAGACTCCACCACACTCCTTGGCAGCAAATTCCACTGTCGAACAGCTCTTACTGTCAGGAAGTTCTTCCTAATGTTTAGGTGGAATCTTCTTTCTTGTAGTTTGGATCCATTGCTCCGTGTCCGCTTCTCTGGAGCAGCAGAAAACAACCTTTCTCCCTCCTCTATGTGACATCCTTTTATATATTTGAACATGGCTATCATATCACCCCTTAACCTCCTCTTCTCCAGGCTAAACATGCCCAGCTCCCTTAGCCGTTCCTCATAAGGCATCGTTTCCAGGCCTTTGACCATTTTGGTTGCCCTCCTCTGGACACATTCCAGTTTGTCAGTGTCCTTCTTGAATTGTGGTGCCCAGAACTGGACACAGTACTCCAGGTGTGGTCTGACCAGAGCAGAATACAGTGGCACTATTACTTCCCTTGATCTAGATGCTATACTCCTATTGATGCAGCCCAGAATTGCATTGGCTTTTTTAGCTGCCGCGTCACACTGTTGGCTCATGTCAAGTTTGTGGTCAACCAAGACTCCTAGATCCTTTTCACATGTATTGCTCTCAAGCCAGGTGTCCCCCATCTTGTATTTGTGCCTCTCATTTTTTTTGCCCAAGTGTAATACTTTACATTTCTCCCTGTTAAAATTCATCTTGTTTGTTTTGGCCCAGTTCTCTAATCTGTCAAGGTCGTTTTGAAGTGTGATCCTGTCCTCTGGGGTGTTAGCCACCCCTCCCAGTTTGGTGTCATCTGCAAATTTGATCAGGATGCCCTTGAGTCCATCATCCAAGTCGTTGATAAAGATGTTGAATAAGACCGGGCCCAAGACAGAACCCTGTGGCACCCCACTAGTCACTCTTCTCCAGGATGAAGAGGAACCATTGATGAGCACCCTTTGGGTTCGGTCAGTCAGCCAGTTACAAATCCACTGAGTGGTAGCATAGTCAAGACCGCATTTTACCAGCTTCTTTACAAGAATATCATGGGGCACCTTGTCAAATGCCTTGCTGAAATCAAGGTAGGCTACATCCACTGCGTTCCCTTCATCTACCAGGCTTGTAATTCTGTCAAAAAATGAGATCAGGTTAGTCTGACATGACTTATTTTTCAGAAATCCATGCTGACTATTGGTGATCACAGCATTCCTTTCTAGGTGCTCACAGACTGTTTGCTTAATGATCTGCTCCAGAATCTTCCCTGGTATTGATGTCAGACTGACTGGGCGGTAATTATTTGGGTCCTCTCTTTTCCCCTTTTTGAAAATAGGGACAACATTTGCCCTCCTCCAGTCTGCCGGGACTTCGCCTGTTCTCCAGGAATTCTCAAAGATGACTGCCAGTGGTTCTGAGATCACATCTGCCAGTTCTTTTAATACTCTTGGATGCAGTTCATCTGGCCCTGGAGACTTGAATACATCTAAACTAGCCAAATATTCTTGTACTATCTCCTTAGTTATTCTGGGCTGTGTTTCCTTTGCTGAATCATTTGCTCCAAATTCTTCAGGTCGGGCATTGTCTTCTTTATCGGAGAAGACTGAGGCAAAGAAGGCATTGAGGAGTTCAGCCCTTTCTGTGTCCCCTGTTTGCATTTCACCATCTTCTCCTCTGAGTGACCCCACTGTTTCTTTGTTCTTCCTTTTGCTACGAACATACCCATAAAAGCCTTTTTTGTTGCTTTTAACCTCTCTAGCAAGCCTGAGTTCATTCTGTGCTTTAGCTTTTCTGACTTTGTGTCTACACCTGCTGGCTATTTGTTTGAATTCCTCTTTAGTGGTTTCCCCCCTTTTCCATTTTTTGTACACATCCTTTTTTAATCTTAATTCAGTTAAAAGTTCTTTAGATAGCCACCCTGGCTTCTTTAGGCACCTTCCATGTTTCCGTCTCATTGGTATTGCCTGACGTTGTGCTTTTACTATCTCCCTCTTAACAAACTCCCAGCCATCATGAACTTCCTTTCCTTTTAGTATTGCTGTCCATGGGATCTCACCCAGCACTTCCCTAAGTTTTATGAAGTCGGCTTTCTTAAAGTCAAGAAATTGAGTCCTAGTATGCTTGGCTGCTCCTTTCCGCTGTATAGTAAACTTCAGAAGAGCATGATCACTCGCGCCTAATGATCCTTCCACATCTACCCCACTAACCAAGTCATCAACATTGGCTAGGACCAGATCTAAAACGGCTGTTCCTCTTGTTGCTTCTCCCACTTTCTGGACAATGAAGTTGTCTGCAAGGCCAGTGAGGAATCTGTTTGACCTTATGCTCTTGGCTGAGTTTGACGTCCAACAAATATCCGGGTAATTGAAGTCCCCCATTACTACTATCTCCCTTCCTTTTGCATGCTTGGCCATCTGTTGCAGGAAGGCATCATCTATGTCCTCCGTTTGGCTTGGGGATCTATAGTAAACTCCCACAATGAGGTCTCTGTTATTCTTCTCTCCCTTAATTTTGACCCAAATGCTCTCACTTTGGCTTTGAGGTTCTAAATCTTGGATCTCTTCACAGGTATACACATCCCTGACATATAACGCCACTCCTCCTCCTTTCTTGTCTGGTCTGTTTCTCTGAAATAGATTGTATCCCCCCATTATTACATTCCAATCGTGGGACTTATCCCACCAGGTTTCAGTGATGCCTATTATGTCATATTTAGTTTGCTGTACCAAGAGCTCAAGCTCATCTTGTTTATTTCCCATGCTTTGCGCATTAGTGTACAGACATTGAAGTCCATTAATCATTCCCCCGTGTCTCTTATTTAAGGATTTTATCCTCCCACCACTAGGTCCGCGTGCTGTTTGCTCCATTTGGTCTATGACATTTGGATGATCATCTTCATTAATTGATAGACTCCTACCTTCAGGAGCACTGTCTCCCTCCCCCACATTAGTCAGTTTAAAGCCCTCCTGATGAGGTTTCTGAGATTTTTGGCAAAAACATTTCTCTCAACCGTTGTGAGGTGCAGCCCATCACTTGCCAGAAGTCCATCTTCAAGAAACTGCAGTCCGTGATCTAAGAATCCAAACCGTTCCTGTTTACACCATTTGCGAAGCCAGCTGTTCACTTCCACTATTTTCCCCTCTCTCCCTGGGCCACGTCGTTCAACTGGGAGGACAGATGAGATGACAATTTGTGCATTTAGTTGCTTCAATTTCCTGCCGAGAGCCTCGTAGTCTCTTTTGATCTTCTGGAGGCTATTGCTTGCAGTGTCATTGGTTCCCACATGAACCAAGAGGAAGGGGTATTTGTCAGTGGGTTTTATGATTCCTTGCAGTCGTTCAGTTACATCTTGGATCTTAGCCCTGGGGAGACAGCACACTTCCCGAGACATCTTGTCAGGCCCACAGATCACTGCTTCTGTTCCCCTCAGTAGGGAATCCCCTATCACCACTACACGCCTCCTCTTGGGTTTGGTCGGGGTTCTTCCGTGAGCTGTCCGTTCCAAGGTCGCCTGCACATTCCCTGAGGACTGACTTTGCTGCTCGTCTTCATATACCTGATCGACTGTAATGAGGGAGAGATCCTCAAATGGAGTCTGCTCTTCATCTTCCATGCTAGGGGAGAGGACCTCAAAGCGATTGTGTATTTCTAAACAATCAGAGTGAACCCTGGGCCTCCTACTTCTTTGAGTCACGTTTCTCCATATATCTGGCTCCTGTGTTGGTGAACTATCCTCCTTCTCAGGGGAGTCCCCTGTCTCCTCCTTGGTGGGGACGGTGTGCTCTGTTGCTTCCAAAAAGAGCTCCAGCTCTCTAATTCTTTGGAGCGTAGCTACACATTCCTCCAGTTGCTGGACTTTTAAAAGGGCAATCAACATGCAATTGCTGCACGTAAAGCTGCCTGCAACCTTTGGCAAGATGGCAAACATTGCGCAGGAATCGCAGGCGACTGCAGCTGTTCCCTCCCCTTCCATCTTGAGATTGTGTCGTTGGGGGTGGCTACAGAGGTCCTCCATCATAAAAAGCTTGAAGACAGGACAAATAACTTCCCCCACAAAAAAAACCTAGGTCTCCCCCAACAAACGTTTGAGACTAGCTCCCCTAAATCTAAAAGATGGGTATAACTGCGCGCGCCGCTAGGCACGCGCCGCTGCCCTCCAAACTCTGATAAGCTCCTCCCACAGCTAATCCCCTGCCTCAACAGAAACCCTGCCCCCTCTGACCTTTGCACAGGGAAAACAGCTAATCAGCCACAAAGAAACACACACACACAAGAAAACCCTTTTTGCTCCTTCTTCAACTGCTGCCCTGCAGATCTCCGCCAGATCTGAACCTATTACACTATTTGTAAGAATGGATTCCAAATATCATTGAATTTGCGTTTATATGCAACAGTGACGTCTTTAGCATATGCGCCGCCGGGGGTGCAAAGATCCGCCCAGCACCCCCAAATTTATTTTAGCCACCCCCAAGGGTATCAAAGGTGCCGCTGACCCCGCTGCCATGAAGCAGCTCAATACAATACGTAGCATAATATGTTAATATGTAAGAGTTAATTTCGCGTGCACTGCACCATTGAGAATGACAAGCACCGCCGTTGTAAATGACAAGCGCCGCCGCTAATGCGGTGCGTCTTTGGTAAATGAGCACACAAAGTTGAAAGTCCTTTAGTGAAACAGTAGGTATACATTTCAGTAATACCTAGGTATATATGTATTTTGTTTTTCTGGCTTGATCAAAATTATTATTTCATAACAGGTAGATAGTTAAGAGCTTAGGTGGCTTCAGCAGCGGGTCTGGCGCCCCCCAGAATTTGGCGCCCGGGTGCCCCGCACCCCTTGCACCCCTGGGTAAAGGCGGCACTGATATGCAAGTTGTTCTTACGTGGCGAGTTTGTATAAGTCTTCAATCCAAACGTAGAAGGGAACTGTATTTTTATTTTTCCAATTCTTCAGTATCTGTCTTTTAGCTGTGGTCAGGGCACGGAGAGTCCACTCATATTGTCCTTTCGTAGGGTTCCATGTGCTTGAAAATGCAAGGTTGTTCCATACAGTTCTGGTGATGGTTACAGTTACCTTCTGCCAAAAATATGTCAGTATAGGACAATAAAATAACATATGCTTTAGAGAAGTATTATCCAGGACTTCCGGTTAGCGGCAGCGACTAATGGCGGATTCCCTCCGAGCTCCGGAGGGAATCGGCTCTGCAGGATCGGGTCTTGCCGCTGCGGCGAAGCGGGGACCCTAAAAAATCACAGGCGGAGAAGCCTGTGAGCGTGGTGACTCGGCAGGCACCATTTGCACCCCCCCCAGATCCGCGAAGGAGCCTTTTTAAACGTTCTGGAACGGGGTCAGGGTGTGGCGCGGTGCTGAGAGTACTGCTTCTTCTTCTGTGGAGTGAAGCCGCAAGCCATTGTCGGAGAGCGCTGACTTCTTTTTTTGAACAATCGGACTCTAAAGTAACAACCCGTGAGTAACATGGAAATTTGGGCTCTAAAGAAAAAATTTGTTTGAATTAGGAACGAGCGGGGAAGGGTTAAAAAGGAAGTCCCCCCTCTTTGTAAACAACATAAAGCAAAGGACCTGCTAGCTAAGGTTGAGAGAATTTCTCTCTTCTTTTTTGCAAAAGACTTTAATTTCACGGTTTGATATTACAAGAATTTTTACTGAAGGATTAAGAACTGATTTTGAGAGCTGAAGTTCCACCCCCCCCCCGGGCCCGGGATCGCCCCGTGAGAGAGCCTGTTGATGAAGTATTGAAGAGCTTGACAGCTGTCAAGTCAGCTGTCAAGATGGAAAAAGAGAACCCTGTTTTTGTTGCTTCTGCCGGTTACATTTGTTACAATTTGTTGACAATAAGGAAGGGCTGTTACAAAATAACTGGATTTCTGGACTCGAGCTAAAAAGAATATTAAGGAACTAAAATCCCCCTAGAGGGACTTAGTGACATTACAGAAATGGCTGGAGGAGAGAAAATCCAGGTTGAATTGGACAGAGCATTTGTTCTCCTGGGAAAGCTACAAGGTCAATTTGATGTTATGGCTACAAATGTTTCAACTCTGGACTTAACAGTAAATAACATTCTTGGATCGGATAAGGATTGGAAACAAGGAGCTTATTTAACTGGACAAATAGAGAAATCCGAGAGTTTTGAGAATATGGAGAAGGAGACATATGTCGCCCCTGAAGAAAAGGAAGGAGGCGCTGGTGTGCAGACGTTAAAAGAGAGTTCTACTTTGAGGCCTGGCATGATGGCAATAAAGGAAAATAAAAATCTGATGTGGAAAGCCCGGCCTGAATTGGAGATTGAGAAATGGAGAGATCTTCTTATGTGGAGATCAGAAAACCTAAGGATTACAAATGTGATTAAGGTGGAGGTTAGAGCTTTGGGGATTTTTGAACTGGAAAGGAGCAAGAAACAAGAAATGGAACACCCCATAGGCTCTACTCTTAAGTATGGAGGCCTAGCTGGAAAAAATATGGACCCTGTTGGGCCGGAGCTTCTCCAAGATTTGGTGTTTAATATCAAGGTCTATCAAAAAGACCGGCAGAGAGGAACTGAGAGACCATTAAGAGCCTCGGATGTGAGATCTCCAGGCTGATAGTAGATTAAGACTGATGGACATTGTTGGGGGCTGAAACCGGGAAAGGGGGGGTGGAGTTTGGGAATCCAAAGGGTTCATAATTACAATTCATTTCGTTTTATACTTTGTTTGTTATTGTTATGTAAATTGGGAAATTCGTGGAAGGGAATCTTGGTCGACCTTAGAAAAAATGTTTTAAGAATAAGAACTGATGTATAAGTTCGATGTTTAAGTTTGGACAAGGTAAAACTGGATTTTCTTCTTTTCTTTTTAATGAACTAAACTAAATGAAAATAAGGTTATCAAAAACAAATTGAAGGAAGGGCTGAGAAATACTGTAAAATTAATGAATGTTAGAATGATGACGGTTTAGAAGCTAAGTGGTTTATAGCAGTAATGTTTAAGTTAAAAGAAAAGAAAGGTTAAAAACTAAATGAAATTAAGGGAGAGGATTTGCTGAATAAATAATTTGAAATTAGAATACAGAAAGGGGAGGTAGGAGGAGGTCAGCGAAGTAAGGTATAAGAAAATAAGGGATTGAAATTATACTTGTTTTTTGTCTGTTTTGTTTGTTTTCTGTATATAATTTCTGAAACTTCATTAAATATCTATTTAAAAAAAATTAGAGAAGTATTATCCCTATTGCATTTCCAACAGTTAGATACCTTAGATAGCCCTTTTTTAAACAAACATAATGGGGTCCAGTATATTCTAAATATTATTTTTTGTTGTCTGAGTCTCCATCTATGGACCACCATCTATGGATAGCCGTCTGCCTCAGAGGGAGAGGCTCACTTCATTGGCTCCGTGGGAGCAGGTGTGATGGGGCTCCTCTCAGAACTGGCTTGCAGCAGAGGGAGAGCTCAGCTAACAAGGCTCCCTACTTTTCTCAGTGATCATTCCCTCCTTATCTAGTAATCCTTTGGCAAATACAAAACCATTTCCGTATCTCTCCCAAGGTGCTGAATTCTGACCTCCTAATAAACTTGAGGTGTCCCCCCCCAACAGCCTCGATTTATCACCAAAGCTTTGAGTACGAAACCATTTAACAGCTTTAGAACACCATCAATTCCAGCTTATTTATTAAAATGTATTATCAACCTAGCATGGTGGAAACTATCAAAACAGCCCAGAGACAAGAGAGTTCCACCACCTCATGATGGAAATCAGAGGGAAATGTCCAAATGTGCTGTAGAAAGGCAGATAATCTAAACAAAGAGAAAATGAGTGAAAAAGTAGCCTTGGAATCAAAGATTTCAGTGCAGATAGAGCTCATATCTGGGCCATGCCATTTCCCCCTTGCCATAACAGGAACATAGGAATATCCCGTCTGTCAGGGATTTTTAGTTGTGATTCCTGCAATGCAGGGGTTAGAGTAGAGGTCCCTTCCAACTCTACAGTTCGATGATTCTATGAATCAGGCCATTGGTCCCTTTAGTTCAGTATAGTCAGCACTGGGAGCAGTTAATTTGTGGACCTTCAGACATTACTCAGCACAGTCCAAGGCCAGGGATAATGGGAGGGATGGCCCCCACCCCGGGTGAAATAGCTGATATAACTAACTGGCAGTGGCACAGGGGGGGGGGGCAAGAACATGTGCCCCAAGAGGCAGGTTAAGGGCAAATGACACCCACCTTGCCCTGATGACAACGTGTGACGGGGCAAGAGAAGAGAGGAGCGCCATGCTCACAACACATGCTCCGTGACTCCCACTGTTTCAGCCCTTAGCTGGCTTCCCTCGCCAGCCACTCCATAGGCAGAGGTGGGCCTTTCTATGGCCACACACGTCTTCTAACACAACAAATGGCTATACAATTTGGAGAAAACATCTGTCCGGTTAGGCCCTGGGTAGGCAAGTCCAGATGATGTTGGAATACAACTCCTTGGCCATTGGCCCTGCTGCCTGCAGCTGTTGGGAGAGCACCACGTTGGCTACCCAGCCTTTAGGCTTTTGTCTTTTCCCAGCCACCAAAGATTTGTATGCTCAGTCCAGTCACCTTCCGTGGCAGAAAATCATAGATCTCAAAGGCTGGGGTGAAACTAGGCTTTATTTCACCCAGGTCAAAGACCCAGTTTGGCACACACACCCATGCACATTTGTGTACACGCATGCACAAGCCGGGGGCCTCAATGGTGGCCCTCTGGAGGCTTCACCCGGGGCAGAAAAGCTGGCTAGCCCCCTCACCCCACCCCGTAATCACGACTCTGCTCAAAGGCAGGAGAGCTGCATTGTTGGGGCAAAGAAGAAACTATGGTGCGTATGTTTTTCCTGTGGACCAAATCGGAGCTTTAAATTATGGGAAATGGTGCAGAGGGGAAAGGGTTCCCCAGTCAGCAGCCTTCTGCACTGGAGTTGCATTGCTCTCGTTTGTTTGGGGTTTTTTAAATGGAAGTTTGGGAGATCAGTTATAGTACTTTGGGCATAGCATTTAGTTATGCATGATTCTTTGCTCAGCTATCATTCAGTGCATTAGTACCACAGAGACGTTTAGCATCTGAATCCTAAGCATCAACATGGGACCACTCTGCTTGGGAAGCACACCAAAAGAAAACCGCATGGGCTGTCTTTCAGTTTCCTGCAGGTAATCAAGCGTAGCTCTCTGGGACATTTTCTCCTTCTATTGGAACACACACAGAGGGATGGAGAGAGACGGAGGGCTGCAATGCCCCTGTCAAATCCCACTTCGTATTCCTAATCGGCAATTTCATTTCCTTGCATATTTTGCAAGTGGAGTCATTCCCCCTAGTTTTCCATTCCACCTCTCGCCCATAGGAACATAGCAGGCTGCCTTATAGGGACTCAGACCTTTGGTCCATCTAGTTCAGTATAGGCTACACTGGCTGGCAGCACCCCTCCAGGATATAAGCTAGGCGTCTCACCCAGCCCTATATGGAGATGCCTGGAATCATCTGCTTGCATGGCAGACACTCTCTCATTGAGCTCCGGTCCTTCCCCAACAGTCACTAACAATCCATGGCCACTGAGCATGCTCAGTCCTCTTTTCTGGTGCCCCATTTCTGCAAACCTTGGGGTCCCCCCTCAGGCTTGCTGCTGATGCCTCCTTTCATTCCTCGGTATCCCCAAGTTGGCTACTTGGCACTCAGCCCCTGAGTACCGTTGCCTTGCAGATCATGAGGACTAGTTCCTCTTTAAACAAAAACCAAAAGGCACGCACTGCCACCTTGGGATGGATCTGATCCCTCACATATTCCTCACTTTGCACGTTTCAATAATTCACCATTATAAACACAGAGACATGTCAAAACCAGGAAGAAAACTCTTCCATGAATCCTAACTGGGCTGTTCTTGTTCTCCAAGGAGGTAACTTTGCTGCGCGTCGCTTGGCATCCAGCCTTTTACCACCACTTGAGGGACAGATCCCTAATGAAATATTTAGAAGAGGGATGTTTGGAGGCACAAAGGGGGAAACGCTTCCTTCGTTGAAATGGGCTGCGCTGAGTTATGAAACATTGAGCGGGCGCTTGTCAAATGCAGCTATTTTGAAAGGGAGAGGCTTCACACATGATTGCTGCACAGCAGAAGGACAATTTAATACATGGTTTCATGCTCCACGCTTGGGTGGAGAGTTTATGGCTTTTGGAATAAAGTCAGTAAAGGATGCTGGAATGGATCTGTATTTAAAGACTCTGGAGCCCAAGAATGGGGGGTTAGAGTCAATCCATCCCTCTGTTACTGACAGGAGCGCAGGCCTGGGACAAAAAGGCAGGTTGCAAGGGAGACTGCTGGTGGTGAAGAGGGAGAATCTGAGTGCTCAAATAATAGGGAATTCATTTATTTTATTTCATAAGATTTATACATACACTGCATGATTGTGGAAAACAACTACAAAAAGAAACAAATCTCAAAGCAATTAAAAGAAGAAACCACAAAATTATCACTAAGAGAAATGAACAATAATTTAAAACTTTTAAAAAGTTAAAATAACAATAGACTAAAAAACAGATTAAAACTTGCATTGACTTTCCAAGCATCTAAACAAGAATGTTTTTGGTAGGCACCAAAAAGAGTATAGTGGAGGCACCTGACTGATATCAATAGGCAGGGAGTTCCACAGTGTAGACACCCTCACACAAAAAGATTGATTGCTCTCTCTCAGGACAAGTTACCATACTGAGGAAAGGTAGCAAATCTGGGACCTTTTATATGACAGGGTGCACGCTGGTTCTTTGGTATCACCTGACTTCCCAGGCCAAGGGGATTAAGTGCTGTTGTGCAAATGTCCCAACGAAAACTGCCTGCAGTTCCTTCTCCAACCAACAGAGAATTGGTGAATGATTGGCAGGACTTCTGGTTCCAGCATCCACTGAACACCCACCTGGAAGAAAAATATCTATCCAGTACCTAAAAACTAATGGAGCCAGTGTCAGGAGAGGGTCACTGGGGCGCCACCACCAAGAAGGCCCTCACTCCACTTGTTGCCTGATCAGCTTAAGAAAGTGAGGGCACCAGTGAGAGCTTTAGAACAGAGGTTGGACTGTCACCTGTCAGGGATTCTTCAGCTGAGATTCCTCCACTGCAGGGCGTCAGACTAGATGACCCTTGGAGTCCCTTTCAACTCCACAATTCTATGATTCAGATAGATACCTGGATGAACAGCCATCCTGTGAACAGATGTGTGACTGAACTTATTTCTTTGGTTTATTTCTGTAGATCAGGCATGTCCAACGTGAAGTAGGCTGTGATCTACGATCCAATATAAAAACTGGCAGTGATCTACCCCCCCCCGGGCTGGGTGCAGGGTGGGCAGGTGGGCACTGGCTGCTTCCCCCGCCATGGCAGGGGTGGTTGCAAACAGCCTGCTTTCCCTGAGCTCAGGAGGAGGTAGTGGCTGCTGCTCAGGCCCATCTCCAGCGGGGGGGGGGGCAATTGACCAAAATTCATCCCAGAATCGACTGGTTGATCGCGATGGATGCCTTGGACATGTCTGCTGTAGATCATAGCATAAGTATAACTTATGACATAACTTAAGAGTTTCCATCATGAATCTTTCCTGGCCTTGGTACAAGCCTGATACCAGTCTCCTCTCAAAAAGGGTCCTGAAGACATTCAGGGAGACATCCTGAGTTCCTCACACCTTGTAGAGGTCAACAAATGCAAATTTTGTGGCCAAGTATAGTATATTCAAACTCCTAAATGGGGTCCGTCAAGGTCAAGGTCAAGGTAATGATCAGGCAGAAAGCAGATTGAAGACAGCCAGTTCAGTCACAGCCCACTAGGATGACTTGCTTTCACACTCTCAATTTGCAATATGGACAAGGTGAGAAATGGGCAGGAAACTCTGGGTAGCTCAGTCTGTAGAGCATGAGACTCTTAATTTCAGGGTTGTGGGTTTGAGCCCAGTGTTGGGCAGAAGATGATGCTTGTGGTCCCTTCCAACTCTACAGTTCTATGATTCTATGAAATACAGGAGTTGTTCATCTCACAGCCCCTCCTTTCCCCACTAAGATGCCATAGCAAGAAATATTTTTTTAAAACCCAGATTTTCAATAGTTGGTTATCATGGCTGTGCTAGCTTTAACGAGGACCTTCATTCGGTGCTCACAAGGAATGAACACACACACAGTTAAGGACAGGTATGCCCTTTTTGCCCCCACTTCCATTTCTTAACTTACTATTAGAGTGTCAGCTGTCAAAATTATCGCCCTCACGGTGTATAGGCATTGAAAATAGGGATACCCAACCCTCCAAATGCTGTTGGACCCTCCTAGTCCCATCTTCCTCAGTCCAGTGGTCTCTGCAGGCGGCCAAGCTGGCCAAGCTTCTGCTGCGGTAAAGAAAGGCAAGGCTGCTGCTTCTCCAGCCCAGCTGCAGATCGACCACATTCTGCAAGTGCTGAATTAAATCTTTAAAATTCAGATGGCTGAGCAGCTGCCAAAGGGGGCTGCTTGGGAAGAACATTGTGGAAGTAGGGCTAGCTGCAAAGAAAGCTCAAGTGAGCATCTCCTATGTGAAATGTACGTGCTCTGATCTGTACGTGGCACCACTGAACTGTAACAAGCTGAATGATTTATGGGGAATGCAGACTAATTCTGAGAGGCATGGAAATGCCAAAGGCCAATAAATAATGAATGCAAGCAATTCTTCAGTTATTAGTTAGTTGACTGCTTGACATGTTACCAGGAGCTGATGAGGAAATAGAGGTGTGGACAGAAGCGATTCACTGTCTCCTCATCTCCAGTTCCAGAAAATACACCTACGAGGTGGGCTGGAGCAGCCACCTTGGGGAGCAGAATCTTGTGGGGTGGAGCCCCTGTGGGTGCCCCACCTGCCCCCGCCACTGCTCAGGCTTTGATGGGGGTTGGGGGGACCTACCTGTCTTTCCTCGGGTGGTGAATGGGTGGGTGACTTGGAGGGTTGACTTCTCCTGCCTTTCCAGAATATGCTGGGGCCATGCTGCCACTACCCCCCCCCCCGCCAAAGCTGACACTAGACCAGGAATAGTCAACATGTTGCCCTCCTCATCCAACATGGCCAACCATCAGGAAAGATGAAAGTCCACACTATCTGGAGACCCCCACTGCCCCATGGTGCCCCAAGAGAGGGCCCTTGCATTTAGTGGGGGGATGTTTCCATCTCCCCCACTCCCTGCCCTTGGAAGCCTTATAGGCAGCTGCTGCAGAGAAGGCCTGTGAGCAGCATCATGAGAAGGCTATTTTTGTGTGTTGTTAATGTTCTATTTATAGTATTGTGACATGCCACCCCCAATCTCTGCCAAGTGATAGCAAGATTCCAGGGAGTTCCAGGCATTCAGGGTTGTGCTTCCACTGGAAAACCGAGACTCAAGTGTCTTTAAGAAATATGGTTCATTTTACATATAGTTACACCTAAAGTGTAAATGGAGGGGGTGAAGGGTGGTGAACATCTGGGCCCAAAGCAGCAGCCAGTCATGGCAGTTTCCTCCAGCCAGCGCTGCATGGAGTTCTGCCTTCTTCTCCTTCTTCCCAGCAGCCTTTGCAGAAAACAACTCTTCCGCTTCCAGCATCCCCCCATCACTTTGGCAACCTCCATTTCAAAAGCCTCCTGCAAAAAGGACTTTTTCCTGTGGGACCTCACGCCCCCTGTAATCCTGGCAGCCTTCCCTTTCTTGTCGGATGCTGAATGTCTCTGGTCTCAGCTGTTTTTGTTCTTGGATGCCACCTCCCTAAGTCCAGCTCCTGAGGATTCTGGCTTGACTTCAACTTCCACATTCACTCATTTCAGAAATTATGGGGAGGCCCTAGCACCCAGGAATTTTCAGGGATCTTTGTCCACTGCAAACTCATAACAGGAACGGCAAACCTGCAGCTGTGTTGCTAGTCCCATGGACCACATTGGCAAGGGCTGATGGGAGCTGGAGCCTGACAACATACAGAACGCCACTGGTTCCTCATCCCTGCTTCAGAAAGGCACTGCTGGCTGCCTTCTGCTTTTCCTTGTGGGTTGCATTGTTTTCTGGGTGGTGCAATGTCTCAGACCTCTGCAGAGCTGCAGAATGCCAAGCAGACCTGGGGCCCGGTGTCAGGAAGACTCCTCTGCTGGCCCATAGAAAGAGGATTTGGCACCTGAGCCCAGGAGAACCAGACTCTGCAGCTGTGTCCCCTCTCCAGTCACCTCAATGCCCTGGAAGCCCTCTGCGGTCTGTTTCCCCAGGCCAGGCAGGCTGAACCTTGGGCTGTGGTTAGAGCTGCTGCTTCAGCAAGGAGGCAGCTCAGACTAGGAACTTATATAGGAGCTGAACTCCACCTTTCCCTGGCTCTCCAGCAACGCTGGACCCGCACATGTGCTTCCATGTAGCCTTTATGGCTCCATCAAAGCATCTTCTGGCTAGGAAGCTGTAAGTAAAAATGTTGCCAGAAGCAGCAGGAGCTGCAGTCACCATGACTATGATGAGCATGCAATGGAGACAGCAAAATGAGAGTGAGTGGTAGGAATGCAGATTCCATGAATACTAATACTAATAATAATGCATTATTTCTGTGCCCCCCATCTGACTGGCTTGCCCCAGCCGCTCTTTCCCCATCAAGAGCTCTGCTTCAAGTCCAAAAGCAAGTTTCCCCGAAGAACTGCTGGCGCAGCTCCAACTACAACTGGTGGGCTGTGTTCAGTTTGGTGAGTTGTAAATTGCATAGAACAGCTATTTATTTTATTGGCCCTTTCAGAATTCTGAAAAGAAACAATCAGACAAAAAAAGAAAACCATTAAGTATCAGAAAGGAGCAATGAGGAAGTTCTCCTCTAATGGAAAATGCTTTAAAGTATGTTACAAATTTAATCAGTGGTTTTATTCACTGTGTACTCGAGTCAAAGGAAAGATGAGAAGAAATGCCCAGACCATAATCCACCCACGTAAAAATGTAATAGCATTAGAAAATACTGCCAGTTCTTTCCACCCAAGGATCAATTTCCGGTGGATTTGGGCAAAGTGTATATAACAAAAATGGCACAGCTTTCTGTGCAGAGACTAGTGTCTGAACAGACAAGTGTTCTGACTGATATTGATCTCCACACTACAGCTCCCAATGGTGAGAAAAGGGCACTTTGCACATGTTCAGAGACATTTCTTTCTTTCTAATGAGTTCATACCTTTCCGGAGCATAGCTGCAGCACTAAAACAAATCACAGGAATAAACCCTGTTTCCAATTAACCTCATTGGACTAGAAGGTATTGGGTGATGGAGGAGGGTTTTGAGCGGGGGCTCCCTGGGATCAGCCTTCAGCACCTCGTTTCCTGAGCCGCCCCGCAGTCTCGCTCCAGGAGCAGCTGACCGAGTTCCGTGTTCGAAGGATGCCAGCCTTATAGGGCCTTCTGCCCACCAGGCCTCTAAATCCTGGTCCTCAGCCTGAGCAACTTGGGTCTGGTATTGTGATTTTCATAACCTGCCAGTTTCCTCTGGATCTGGGAAGGATGCAGTTAATCACTAAAAACACTTACTTAGTATGATATCTGACAAACACACAAATTCATGTGTCTGTGTGTCCATCCAATGGCTCTTCCTGACATATTTATGGTGCTTTCATCCTGATTTGCTTGCACAAAGTTTACACAGAGTTTTGGAAAAGAAGAAAGCTAATATTTATTATAGGGAACATTTTTGAAGTTATTTTTAATTATTTTAAAAAGTTGTTGTTTGTTGTTAACTTTTTTCCATTGATAATTTTAATCTTTCATGTAAACCTCTTAAGAGATTTTACTACAAGGAGTGATAGATATTTTTTGTTAAATGTAGTTTCTTGGGTTCATTGTTCCTTATATATGCATATTGTGTTTGTTATTTTGCAAGCAGTTAGTGACTATTGAGTATCAAGCAATGCATAAAAATATGAAATAAATGAAGAAAGATGAATTATCAACAAAAAATTAAAACATGTCAACATCTATGTTGCCCTAGATAGGCTTGTCTAAGGAAAAATCTTTTAAGTTAGCATCGGTATTTTGCTTCTTTAATAGAATACAATGCAACATCAAACAAAACTACAGTGTGATGCATTTAAAAACAATAAAATGGCCACAAATAAACAAACAAAAACACAGCAGCACATTTTGAAGCATGTTTGCTTTTATTTATGATCCCTTCCACATTCAGCCTCTCTTACCAAGGCCCCGCTCAATTCACAAGTAATGCATTCCAAAACATCTGGAGAGCAGCAAGCAAGGGGTGGCAGCTTCTGCATTATTTCAGAAATGACTGTGATGTGCTGGGAAAGGCAACCCAAATGATCAAGGAACTGGAGCCACTGGGCTCATTCTACTGAAAACGTTTGTATTACTGTCACTCTGCTGCCACCTCCTGACCAATTGCTCCACCTGAACCATAGCAGGGTTGCCATATGTCCTCTTTTCCCCGGATACACCCTCTTTTTCACTGGGTATGTAAAATGAGAGTCATCATAGCTATACATAGTTAAAAGTATAAGTTGGCAAATGTGTCCTCTTTTTTGCTCTTCGAAATATGGCGACCCTAATTACCAGGTTCCAGGGGTACCAGGTGCTGCACCTACCCAGGGTCTGTACTTTCTTTTGGAAAATGCAGCGGGGTGCAGGGGTTCACAGCACCAAGGGTCTGGGGAATGGCTCATATCCTTGCCTTTGTTGGTTTAACAGCTCAGCCACTATCAGGCTGGCTTGGCTATTTCAGCAATTGAATCTCTGCTTGATCTGTAGATTCAGGCGGCTAGATTAAATTCTAACCCTTTACTGGTTTCAGGAATTAGGGGGGTCTGACCCACCTGCAAACTCATAATACTACACCCTCCCAAGAGAGACACATCTGTCCCAGGTGAGGAAACAAAACACAGCTCCCTTGCAGAAAAATAACAGGTAGTCTAGCAAAAACATTAGAACACACATCATCATGAATGATAAGAAAGTACAATCACACCTTTAACCCAATACCAGCACAGTAACCGCTTATTCTTTTCATGCAAATTTCCATCCCATCACTGTAACTTCAGGCCTTCCTCTTTCTCCTTGGTATTCCCACAGCACAGAGCAGCTTTCAAACACACACACATAGAGTGGTACCTTGGTTCTCAAACTTAATCCGTTCCAGAAGTCCCTTCCAAAACCAACGCGTTCCAAAACCAAGTAATGCCAAATGGATCAATCCGTTCCAGACTTTTAAAAGACTTTTAAAAACAACACCTAAAAGAGCAATTTAACATGAATTTTACTATCAAACAAGACCACTGATCCATAAAATGAAAGCAATAATCAATGTTCTGTACTATATAATAAATAAGACAGTATCAGACCAAATATCACCTCAGAACACTGCAATTGGCAACAGAAGTCTTTAATTACGATGGGGGGGACTCAAATGAGCTGTGCAAGGGTAAAAACAGGAGGGGAAAAGCCTTAATTATGATGGGGGGAATTAAATTAGCTGCACAAGAGTAAAAACGGGGTGAAAAAAGCCATAATTACAATGCAGGGGACTCAAATGAGATGTGCAACAGTGAAAACAGAAGCTCAGGAGCACATTTGGTTTCCGCAGCAAAGTTCAAAAACCAGAACACCTACTTCCGGGTCTGCAGCGTTCGAGTTCCAAGTTGTTTGGGAACTAAGCTGTTCAAAAACTGAGGTACCACTGTAGTTGTCAGAACAATTCCTTAAAAACCATTAACTGGATCGCATCATCATCAACATTAAATAAAAACAAGTCAACAGCATTTCAAAAAAACAAACAAAAAACACACACCAGAAAACAATGGCAAAACTTCCAGGAAGGATCCACACAGTCCCCAAAGGCAGAACCCCCGCCCTCCAGGCCAAGCAGTTCCAAACCCCTACAGTTCTGCATGACACCACGGCATCACAGGAGGGGACAGATTCAGGGGGGTTGTCCACCATCTTGCCCAGGAATCCTCTGGCCAGCAGTGACTCCCCCAAGTCTTTAATGGAGGTCTCTCATAATCATCATCATTTTATTTGTAGGCCGCCTTTCCATAGTGAAAACAATGCTCAAGGCGGCTTACAGCATGACAAGATTTACATAATTACCAACTTAACAAAAGTCATAAACAATAAATAAAGCACATCAAAAGGTACACAACCTAATGGAAAACAATTTCCACATAAATCATAAAATCTAAAACTAAAAAAAAATACAACATTAATATCAATAACAATTTAAACTACAGAGATAAAAAATAAAAACAATTTAGAATAAAAACATTTTTTAAGGATCCATCTCTGTTGAGCAGCAGCAGCAGTCCTTTATGGAGCCCTCCAGGCACCGCCCCAAGCCAGGGGGAGAGAGGCAGGGCAGGGCCCCTCAGGCTCCCAGCGGGTCAGTCCTGGGCAGCAATGCATAGTCCCCAATACAGCTTCCCTTCTGCTGCCGCAGATCCTTCTAACTCAGGTGTAGGAAACCTTTATCAATCTGAGGGCAGCATTCCCTCTTGACCTTTGAGGGGCTACATGCTGGTTTGGGGTTGGGCCAGAAGCAAGGCGGGTGGGGCAGTGGGTGTACATCTTACCTTCGAACAGAACTGTACACTGCCGCCACAAAATGTATTTGGTTTCTACAGTATACACCCATCTCCCCATCACAGTTTGGGCAGGTGAAAGATGGGACCTGGCCATGTGGTCTGGATGGAGAGCCGCATAGAGGGGTCTGAAGATGCCAGGGCAGGGTTGCTTCATGATCTATGAGGCAAACTGAGGCAGTGGAATGTAAGGGGTGCCTCCGTGAGCAGGCGCCCTTCACCACTGCTGGAGAAACGAGGAGAAGCGACTGCAATGGCTTCTGGATTCTGGTGAGAACTCATGAGAGCCATGAGAGATCTTGCTTGAATGTGGAAGCCACTGTTGCATGATCCTGGTAAGCGAGGCTTTGGTGGCAGAGAGGGGGGCTTCTTCCTTTCTTTGGCAATCACTCGTAGCCGAGTGTCTTCCATGATCACAGTCTTAACCGTGAGTCTGTAAGTTACTGTGGAGGCCAATTCTGGATCCACACGTCCTTCCACAGTGGGAACATAGGTTTCCGAGCAGGAGTTGATCACGTTGAGGGTTTGCCAAATGTGCCTTCCTCTTAGCATGTTTTCCCCTTTCATCCTGAGTTCAAGCGTCTTCAAAGTCCACGACGCCTTTGGTAAAGACTGTTCTCCAATTGGAGCACTCGCAGGCCAGTGTTTCCCAGTTGTCAGTGTTTATACTACATTTTTTTTAGATTTGCCTTGAGAGAGCCTTTAAACCTCTTTTATTTAAAAGCATTACACTTTCCATTTTTAAGTTTGGAATAGAATAGTTGCTTGGAATACAATAATCAGGCATCCATACAACATGACAAAGTTGATGTTGAATAATCATTGCTTCGACCCTGGTATCTTTGCCTCTTCCAGTACACTGGCATTAGTTTGACTGTCTTCCCAAGTGATGTGTAAAAATTTTCAGAGACACAGTTGATGGTATCTTGGGAGGAGCTGGAGGTGGAGTTTATAAGTGGTCCATGTTTCACAAGCAAGGGGGGCATGCAGTGTGAATAAGGGGCAGCACCTTTCCATATCATCTTGATATGGAAGTGTGCCTGGTTGCCCCTGTGTCAGGGATCAAACATTGAGCGCTTTGTTGTTGTTGTTGTTTAGTTGTTTAGTCGTGTCCGACTCTTCGTGACCCCATGGACCAGAGCACGCCAGGCACTTCTGTCTTCCACTGCCTCCCACAATTTGGTCAAACTCATGTTACTTGCTTTGAGAACACTGTCCCACCATCTCGTGCTCTGTCGTCCCCTTCTCCTTGTACCCTCCATCTTTCCCAACATCAGGGTCTTTTCCAGGGAGTCATCTCTTCTCATGAGGTGGCCAAAGTACTGGAGCCTCAGCTTCACGATCTATCCTTCCAGTGAGCACTCAGGGCTGATTTCCTTAAGAATGGATAGGTTTGTTCTTCTTGCAGTCCATGGGACTCTCAAGTCTCCTCCAGCACCATAATTCAAAAGCATCCATTCTTCGGCGATCAGCCTTCTTTATGGTCCAGCTCTCACCTCCATACAACACTACTGGGAAAACCATAGCTTTTACTATACGGACCTTTGTTGGCAAGGTGATGTCTCTACTTTTTAAGATGCTGTCTAGGTTTGTCATTGCTTTTCTCCCAAGAAGCAGGCGTCTTTTAATTTTGTGGCTGCTGTCACCATCTGCAGTGATCATGGAGCCCAAGAAAGTAAAATCTCTCACTGCCTCCATTTCTTCCCCTTCTATTTGCCAGGAGGTGATGGGACCAGTGACCATGATCTTCGTTTTTTTGATGTTGAGCTTCAGACCATATTTTGCGCTCTCCTCTTTCACCCTCAATAAAAGGTTCTTTAATTCCTCCTCACTTTCTGCCATCAAGGTTGTGTCATCTGCATATCTGAGGTTTTTGATATTTCTTCCGGCGATCTTAATTCCGGCTAGGGATGTTGGAAAACTCGCCCCCTCGGGAGAGGCTGGTCCCTCTCCCCGGCTCCCGGGGATTGTTTGCCGTTGATCCACCCTGGCTGGCATCCCCGCAGTCCAGGAAGATCTTGATAGGCGACATCTCCCAGTGTGGAAGATGCACACCCCCTTCCCCCTTGCATACCAGCAGGAGAAAGAAGAAAGTCAGAAAGTCTACATCTCTAGTTTATTTCTGTCTGTACATCTGTACAAAAACATGTCCGTTCAGTTCAGTCTCCTCCAAGCAACTGCCAGAGACTTCCTTCACAAAAGCAACAGGAAGGTCTCATATTACACAAAGAACAAATCCCTGTGAATCGCCCTGTGAACTTCCTGAAACATCCTGTCCCACGGTCAGGGCCATCATGTGATGTAAACACTGAGCTGCTAGTTTGCAGCTGCGTAGTACTCATATCCCAACAAGGGATTCATCCAGCCCAGCCTTTCGCATGATGAATTCTGCATATAAGTTAAATAAGCAGGGAGACAATATACAGCCTTGTCATACTCCTTTCCCAATTTTGAACCAATCAGTTGTTCCATATCCAGTTCTAACTGTAGCTTCTTGTCCCACGTAGAGATTTCTCAGGAGACAGATGAGGTGATCAGGCACTCCCATTTCTTTAAGAACTTGCCATAGTTTGCTGTGGTTGACACAGTCAAAGGCTTTTGCATAGTCAATGAAGCAGAAGTAGATGTCTTTCTGGAACTCTCTAGCTTTCTCCATAATCCAGCGCATGTTTGCAATTTGGTCTCTGGTTCCTCTGCCTCTTCTAAATCCAGCTTGCACTTCTGGGAGTTCTCGGTCCACATACTGCTTGAGCCTTCCTTGTAGAATTTTAAGCATAACCTTGCTAGCGTGTGAAATGAGTGAAATTGTGCGGTAGTTAACCTATTGGTATTGGGGGACTTCAACATCCATGCCGATGCCACTCCCTCCTCACAGGCTCTGGACCTGGTGTCTTCCATGGCGACACTAGGGCTCTCCCAGTTTGTTTCGGGCCCCACACATCAAGCAGGCCACACGCTGGATTTGATCTTTGGCGTCGGTATAGATGTGATCATGTCTCCTCCGACGAAGGTGCCATGGTCTGATCACTACGCTCTGAAAGCCAGGATTGACTTTCCACCCCCACCCTGCTTAGGTGGCGAGCCAATTTGGGCTCGCCCGCAGAGGCTGATGGACCCCGAGAGATTCCGCCAAGCCTTGCGGGACCTTGCTCCCCCTGGCGACTCATTGACTGAGCTTGTTGAGGGCTGGAATGCCCAGCTCCAGGCAGCCATCGATGAGATCGCACCTAAGCGCCCTCTGCGACCCCGCAGAAACCGGGCTCCCTGGTTTACCGAGGAGCTTCGGAAAATGAAGCGGGACCTCAGACGGCTAGAGCGAGTATGGCGGGGTGCCCGTGACGGAGCCTCAAGAACATCTTATAGGGCTTTTATGAAAACCTACGAGATGGCGGTGAAGGCTGCTAAGAAGTCATACTTCTCGGCCTCCATTGCATCCGCTAGCTCTCGCCCAGCGCAATTATTTAGCATAATCAGGTCTTTAACGTCCCTTGAGGGACAGCCAAATTTAAATAACAAATTGACACACGGCTGTGAGGCATTTGCGAGCTTTTTTGCGGAGAAGGTCTTGTCGCTCCGCCATGACCTCCCTGCCAATTTGGATACAATAAAGGAACTGGAGGCCCCTCGACTGTCCTCGGGTCCAGTATTGGACCACTTCGACCAGATATCCCCAGCCGATGTGGACAGACTCCTCCGAGCTGGAAAGCCCACCACTTGTTCTCTCGACCCGTGCCCGTCTTGGCTGATTAGAGCGTGTCCAGACGAGGTGCGGGCCCTCCTGGGGAATATCATCAATTTGTCCCTTGGCACGGGGACATTCCCAGGGGAACTGAAGGAGGCAGTGGTGCGCCCGCTCTTAAAGAAAACATCATTAGATCCTTTAGATCTATCCAATTACCGCCCGGTTTCGAATCTTCCGTTCCTGGGTAAGGTGATTGAGAGAGCGGTTGCTGAACAGCTTGGTGGGTTTCTGGATGAAACATCGGCTCTGGATCCATTCCAGTCCGGCTTCCGCGCTGGTCATGGGACCGAGACGGCTCTGGTCGCCCTAACAGATGACCTTCGTAGACAGCTGGATCGAGGCGGGTCAGGGCTGCTGATTCTTTTAGATCTATCAGCAGCTTTCGACATGGTCGATCACGAACTTTTGGACCACCGCCTTACCGACGTGGGGATCCAGGGCACAGTCCTTCAATGGCTGCGCTCGTTTCTCTCTGGTCGGGGACAGAGGGTGGCGCTTGGGGGGGAATTGTCATCGCGCCACTCCTTGGTGTGTGGAGTACCTCAGGGCGCGATACTCTCCCCGATGCTTTTCAACATCTTTATGCGCCCCCTCGCCCAGCTTGTTCGGAGTTTTGGGCTGGGTTGTCATCAGTATGCCGATGACACCCAACTCTATCTGTTGATGGATGGCCATCCTGACTCGGCCCCAGACACACTGACCAGATGTTTGGAAGCTGTGGCTGGATGGTTACGTGGGAGCCGGTTGAAGCTAAATCCTTCGAAGACAGAGGTCCTGTGGCTGGGACGGGGCGATATGGGATTGGGGGGGCAACTCCCATCTCTTGCGGGGGCGCAATTAGTGCCAGCACCGTCCGTTAAGAGTTTGGGTGTAATCTTCGACACCTCCCTTTCCATGGAGGCGCAGATTGCAGCTATAACAAAGGCGGCATTTTTCCATCTCCGCCAAGCTAAGCAGTTGGCTCCTTACCTCTCTCGCCCTGACCTAGCCACTGTGATCCACGCGACGGTCACCTCCAGACTGGATTATTGTAACTCGCTCTACGTGGGGCTGCCCTTGAGACTGACCCAGAAACTCCAGCGGGTGCAGAATGCTGCAGCGAGACTCCTTACGAGGTCTTCGCTGCGAGATCACATTCACCCGGTGCTATACCAGCTGCACTGGCTCCCGGTGGAGTACAGGATCAGGTTTAAGGTGCTGGTTTTAACCTTTAAAGCCCTATATGGCCTAGGACCCTCGTACCTACGGGACCGCCTCTCCTGGTATGCCCCACAGAGAAACCTACGGTCTTCAAATAAAAACATCTTGAAGGTCCCAGGCCACAGAGAAGTTAGGCTGGCCTCAACTAGAGCCAGGGCCTTTTCGGCTGTGGCTCCGATCTGGTGGAACACTCTGTCACAAGAGACCAGGGCCCTGCGGGACTTGACATCCTTCCGCAGGGCCTGCAAGACAGAGCTGTTCCACCAGGCCTTTGGCCAGGGCACAGCCTGACTCCCTCCCTCGGCAATCTTCGCAGAGCTCTGGCCCAATGGTTGCTAGTGGCTTGAATTAATTAATTTTTATAATGAATGATTTTAGAATGTTGTTTATGTTGTACCTTTGTACTGTTTTATTGTTGTTAGCCGCCCTGAGCCCGGCTTCGGCTGGGGAGGGCGGGATATAAATAAAATTTATTATTATTATTATTATTAGTTGGAGCATTCTTTGGCACTGCCCTTCTTTGGAATTGGGATGTAGACTGATCTTCTCCAATCCTCTGGCCATTGCTGAGTTTTCCAAACTTGCTGGCATATTGAGTGTAGCACCTTAACAGCATCATCTTTTAAAATTTTAAATAGTTCAGCTGGAATATCATCACTTCCACTGGCCTTCTTATTTACAGTGCTTTCTAAGGCCTATTTGACTTCACTCTCCAGGATGTCTGGCTCAAGGTTAGCAACCACACTACCTGGGGTGTACGAGACATCCATATCTTTCTGGTATAATTCCTCTGTGTATTCTTGCCACCTCTTCTTGATGTCTTCTGCTTCTGTTAGGTCCTTACCACTTTTGTCCTTTATTATGGTAATCTTTGTACGAAATGTTCCTTTCATTTCTCCGATTTTCTTGAACAGATCTCTGGTTCTTCCCATTCTGTTGTTTTCCTCTATTTCTTTGCATTGCTCGTTTAAGAAGGCCTTCTCGTCTCTCCTTGCTATTTTTTGGAAATTTGCATTCAGTTTCCTGTATCTTTCACTATCTCCCTCGCAATTTGCTTGCCTTCTCTCCCCCACTATTTGTAAGGCCTCGTTGGACAGCCACTTTACTTTCTTGCATTTGCTTTTCATTGGGATGGTTTTTGTTGCTGCCTCCTGTATAATGTTGCGAGCCTCCATCCATAGTTCTTCAGGCACTCTGTCCACCAAATCTAAATCCTTAAACCTGTTCCTCACTTCCACTGTGTATTCATAAGGGATTTGATTTAGATTGTATCTTACCGGCCCAGTGGTTTTTCCTACTTTCTTCAGTTTAAGCTTGAATTTTGCTATAAGAAGCTGATGATCTGAGCCATAGTCAGCTCCAGGTCTTGTTTTTGATACCTGTATAGAGCTTCTCCATCTTTGGCTGCAGAGAATATAATCAATCTGATTTCGATGCTGCCCATCTGGTGATGTCCATGTGTAGAGTCGTCTCTTGTGTTGTTGGAAAAGAGTGTTTGTGATGACCAGCTTGTTCTCTTGGCAGAACTCTATTAGCCTTTGCCCTGCTTCATTTTGAACTCCAGGGCCAAACTTGCCAGTTGTTCCTTTTCTTGACTCCCTACTTTAGCATTCCAATCCCTTATAATGAACATCCTTCTTTGGTGTCATTTCTATAAGGTGTTGCAAGTCTTCATAGAATTGGTCAATTTCAGTTTCTTCAGCACCAGTGGTTGGTGCATAAACTTGGATTACGGTGATGTTAAAAGGTCTGCCTTGGATTCGTATCGAGATCATTCTATCATTTTTGAGATTGCATCCCAGTACAGCTTTTGCCACTCTTTTGTTGACTATGAGGGCCACTCCATTTCTTTTACGGGATTCTTGCCCACAGTAGTAGATAAGATGGTCATCTGAACTGAATTCGCCCATTCCCGTCCATTTTAGTTCACTGATGCCCAGGATGTCAATATTTATTCTTGCCATCTCATTTTTGACCACATCCAACTTACCAAGGTTCATGGTTCTTACATTCCAGGTTCCTATGCAAGCTTTATGCATATGCAAACAAAGCAGATGCACCACCTACCACTAAGGGGCAGGTCTTTTGGCATCTCCCTCATTACAAGTATTTTATACTCACTAGAGGACAGAATGAACTTGTATAAAGGCTCATTTTCTTCCTGAAGGGGAAGAATGGATAAATACAGCACCAGGCTGTGTTCCTTTCCCCCAGCACCTTTTGCAGTTCAGGAATGAAAATATAAAGCTGGTAGAAGGTGCTTCCAAGGGCTACCTCATAGTAGGAAAAAATTGATAGTTTTTTCCTCTCTCCCCCTCCATCTCTTATTGTTAGGACAGACACAATATAAATACTTATACAGATTGTATTTAATTTATGGAAATTTCTTCATTGAAGTTTTAGACTGGTAAGCCCAAAGGCACGGGCTGTGTTGCTTGTTCACCGATATTTTGAGGAGCCTTTCCAGCTGAAGAGCAGAATAAAAATGCATTGAAATAATTAATGAGGGGAAAAACAACTAGTGTCCATTAACACTATGTGGCACTTATTTATATATTTATGTGATAAACAGATAAATGCTGTGCACAAAGGCCACTAAAGGGACAAATTAGGCATGCTGCATGAGATCTGTAATAAGACTCACCATTTTTGCTTTTCTTTCAATAATAGCAACCCCAAACCAGTCGGAACATAGGGTTGACACATGTCCTCTTTTTCCAGGACATGGCCTCTTTTTCACGGGTAAAATTTCTGTCCAGGTGGATTTTTTGAATTTGCCAAAATGTCCGGGAGTGCGGGAGTGGGCCACTTTATATGTTGAATATGCTGTACTAGACAACCAAGTGCAAAACATATACATACTGTATGAGTTTTGCATTATGCAGGAAAGGACCAGGTCCTTGTTTCTGTACATTTTGAAGGGACATTGTAGAATGCACCTGCTCCTGCACCCCCTCCCCCAGGAGCCAGCAAATGCTCTTGGTGCTCTTCAAAACTGGCAACCCCAGGACATCCTTATTATCTATTTCTCTCTCTCAACATCCATATGATGTATAATATGTATCAATATCTTGTGAACTGCCCTGAGATCTTTGGATGAAGGGTGTTATTATTCATCATCATCATCATCATCATCATCATCATACCACTTTTAAAAGTATGCAGTTTAAACGTTATTTTGAGCCAATGCTACCCTATTGTGAGGGGAGGGGCCTTCCTGGATGAGTTTGTGTCATAATATCTTTATCCCTTTGTTTCATTGTTTGTTACTTTGTTTACTTTGCATATTTTGAAGTTGAAGGGTTTCTTCTGACACCCCCTTTTTAACACACACAGACACACATTTGTTGTTAGCATCCATCTATCTCAAAAAGAAAATGGAGTGCACTTTTGTAGGTAAAGTCAAACTGCTGCATTAGCAGCACCAAAATTACCTCCCAGGGGCGTAAGTCTGGGCAGTGTGTCCTGGGCTGCCCAGACAACAAGGCCACCTCTTGTCCTCACTATGGTCTACAGGAAAGCAGAGCAAGGCATTTGTCACCAGTTGGGCTGCAGGAATTGCCAGAAAGAGGTTACAAGGCGCCCTCCAACTAAGGGACTCCACTAGGGATTTGTATAGAGTTTACTTCTTAGCCTTTTCTTCTCCTGAAGATATCCCGCAAAGTAGTGGAGGTTTAGGATCAGAATTTCCCTTCTCCTAGATGGGATACCTTACCAGGTTGATAAGCCCCACCTGTCCCTCACTTCCCTCTACAGAATGTACAGAAACCGCCTTCTTAATCGTTGGATCCACTACTGGTCGCCTCCGCTCAATAGGCTGGAGCCTGTCTTTGCCTGCAGAGGAAGTCCCTAGCTCACTGAAGATTTGAGACCCATTGGCTACCCTCACCTGCTTAAGACACCAGTGAAAGCTGTTCCTAGGGTGTGGGGCATGCTGACAGCTTCTAGGAGGCATGAGGAAGAGTCCCTTCCACACCCTTTTAAACTCTCATCCAATTCCCCCCGAGACCCCAATGCGATAAAATAGTTCCTCAAAGCTCAGAATGAACTTAGGCTTGCAAGAGCAGTTTAAAATAATAAAAAAGGTTTCCTCGGCTATGTTTGAAACAATATGATCAAGCAAATAGTAAGTCCCTTGCATGGGAAATACAGAGAAATATTATCAGGTGACAAAAATAAGGTGGAACTGTTCAACGCCTACTTTGTCTTCACCCAAAAGGAAAGCAATGCCCAACCTGGTGATAACATAATAAATGATGCAAGAAGAATAAGAATAAGAGTTTGGATTTGATATCCCACCTTTCACTCCCCTTCAGGAGTCTCAAAGCAGCTAACAATCTCCTTTCCCTTCCTCCCCCACAACAAACACTCTGTGAGGTGAGTGGGGCTGAGAGACTTCAGAGAAGTGTGACTGGCCCAAGGTCACCCAGCAGCTGCAGGTGGAGGAGCGGAGACGCAAACCTGGTTCCCCAGATTACAAGACTACCGCTCTTAACCACTACACCACACTGGCTCGCAAGGAGGGAGCTGCATCCCAAAATAGGAAAAGAGGTGGTAAGGGAACACCAGGCTACTTTAAAGGTAAAGGTAAAGGTACCCCTGCCCGAGCGGGCCAGTCTTGACAGACTCTGGGGTTTGTGCGCCCATCTCACATCTATAGGCCGGGGGCCAGCGCTGTCCGGAGACACTTCCGGGTCACGTGGCCAGCGTGACAAAGCTGCATCTGGCGAGCCAGCGCAGCACACGGAACGCCGTTTACCTTCCCGCTGGTAAGCGGTACCTATTTATCTACTTGCCCCCGGGGGTGCTTTCGAACTGCTAGGTTGGCAGGCGCTGGGACCGAGCAGCGGGAGCGCACCCCGCCGCGGGGATTCGAACCGCTGACCTTTCGATCGGCAAGCCCTAGGCGCTGAGGCTTTTACCCACAGCGCCACCCGCGTCCCCCAGGCTACTTTAAATGAGTTCAAATCTCTAGGGCCTGATGAGCTACACTCAAGGGTAGTAAAGGAGCTTATGGATGTAATCTCAGAGCTTCTGTCTATAAAACAGATGAGGTCCCTGCAGACCGGAGGTGGTCAAATGTTGTCCCCATCTTCAAAGGGGAGGGGGAGAAGTCCCAGGTAACTACTGACTGGTGAGCTTGATGTTGTTACCAGGAAAGGTTCGAAAACAGATAATTAAACAGTTAGTCTGTGAGCACTTAGAAAATGATGTTGTGATTACTAAGATCCAACATGGGTTTCTCAAAAACAAGTCATGCCAGATGAATCTCATTCTTTATAGCCTTACAAACTTGGTGGATCAGGGGGATGCTGTGGGTGTTGTGTATCTTGATTTCAGTAGGGCTTTTGACAAATGATATTCTTGCGGAGAAGCTGGTATAAAGTGGGCTGGACAAGATAACTGTTAGGTGGATTTGCAGCTGGTTGACTGACCAAACCCAAAGAGTGCTGACCAACAGTTCCTTGTCATCTTGGAAAAAAGTGATAAGTGGGGCGCTGCAGGGTTCTTTCCTGGGCCTGTTTTTGGTTAACATCTTTATAAACAACTTGGATAAACACATTGAGGGGATGCTCATCCAATCTGCAGGTGCCACAAAACTGGGAGGGGTAGCCAACGCCACAGAAGACAAACTGGGCCAAAACTAACAAAATGAATTTCAATAGGGACAAATATCAGGCTCTGCACTTAGACAGAAAGAACCAGCTGTAAAAATATAAGATGGGGGACACCTGGCTTGCCAGTAGTACATATGTGTCAGCTCCGTTCCTTCACTGACAGGGAATGAGAAGGCAGGCCTAGAGAGAGAGAGCAGGTAAGAGTGGAATGCAGAGGGGAGGGAGCAGCAAAAACCTGATCTCTGACACAGGGAAAATGAAAGAGAGAGCCAAAGTGAAAGAATGCAACTTGTCAGCTCAGACAGTGATACAGACACAGGAATACATGGAGTGCCCTCTCCAAAATCTCATAGGATCAGGAGATTGGCCAAGAAGCGCAGAGGGGACAGGAAGAGAAGGTGGGGAGTTTTCCTGTTGGGGGGAAAGGGGGCGGGCCTCAGTTCCGGCACCTGTGCTTTCTGAGGATGAAGGAGACTAGCTGAGCTCCGACCAGGACCTTTTGATTTGACTAATAAATCTGAAATAATTAACTGCCAGAGTCGTCTCACTTGTGTGGGAAAGACCCAAGCCATTACAATATGGAAAGGATCTAGGTGGTCTTGGCAGACCTCAAGCTTAACACACAACAGTGTAATGCAGCAGCAAAAAATGTGAATGCTATTCTAGGCTGCATCACGACTACTATCGTGTCCCAATCACAGGAAGTCATAGTCCTGCTCTATCCTGTCTTGGTCAGGCCACACCTGGAGTCCAGTGTCCAGTTTTGGGTGCCACAATCTAAGGAGGATATTGATGAGCTGGAAGGTGTGAAGTGGATGGCAACCAAGATGATCCAGGGTCTGGAAACCAGGCCTTACGCTGAGGAATGGTTGAGGGAGCTTGGGTATGTTTAGCAAGGAAAAAAGGAGATTGGAGAAGAGATAGGCTGGCCATCTTCAAATGGCTGTCCCGTGATGGATGGGGCAAACTTGTTTTCTCCTGCTTGGGGGAGGCTTCAAGTTATAAGAAAGGAAATTCCGACTAAACCTCACTTAAGAACTTTCTGACCGTAAGAGCCGTTCGAGAGTGGAATGGACTCCCTTGGGAGGCTGTGGAGATGTTTAAGCAGAGGTTGGATGGCCGTCTGTCCTGGATGCTTTGCATTGTAGGACTAGAATCTAGATGCCCCAGCTCTGTGATTCTGTCACATTTCCACCCCACGGAAAGGCCGGCCCCGCGGGAAGAGGCCGCTTCCTTCCTCCCCTTCTGCGAACCCCTCATCTGTTTCGCTTCAGCTTCGCGGGGCTTCCGACCTCGTCCCCGTCTCCCCCCGAAAAAGCGACGCAGCCCGGCCTCCGCCTCCTCCCGCCCCCCGGAGAGACCCCTTGGGATGCTGGGGGGAAGGCGGGGCGCCGCCCGCTCCTCGGGGTCGGCCCAAACCCTGCCCCGTGGGTGGGTCTGACCCTGCCTGGGAGGAAGGGGCCGGCCCAGCAAGAGGGCGAGCCAGCAGCCAGACAGCGAGCGAGGAGCCCGGAGACCAGCCGCCCCGGCCTAGTCCTCCAGAGCCACAAGTCGGCCGGCCGGCGGGCGGGCCAGCGAGCGAGCGGAGAGCGCGGCTTCCCTCAGCGCAGCGGGCCGAGGCGGCGGCGGCGTTTGCGCTGTTCCCCGGCGGGCGGGGGCCTCCCGCGGGGCCGGCCGGCATCGGCGAGGCGCCCCCGCCGCCCTCGAGGCCGAGCCGCAAGCGCAGGCCGGGCGGCAGCGGGGCAGGCAAGGCAGGCCGCGGCCGGCGGGCCCCGGAGATGCGGCCAGGATGTCTGTGTCAGGGCTGAAGGCCGAGCTGAAGCTGCTCGAGTCCATCTTCGACAAGGACCACGAGCGCTTCCGCATCGTCTCCTGGAAGCTCGACGAGCTCCACTGCCAGTTCGTGCTGCTCCCCGCCGCCGCCGCCGCCGCCCCCACCGGCCCCGCCACGGCCGCCCCCGCCAGCAGCCCCGCCAGCGCCGGGGGAGGCAGCCTCCCCACGCCGCCGCCACTGCCCCCGCCGCCGCCGCTCACCATCCACTGCAACATCACGGTGGGTGCCGCGCCTCGGGGGGCCAAGGGGAGCCGCGGGAGGCCTCATGGCCGAGGGGGGGTTGCCCAGCTTTGTTTTGCCTTTCTCCCCCCCCCCTTGACCCGGGTCTCCCCTTCCTCATCCTCACAACAGCCCTGCGCTGTAGGGAAGGCCGGGGGGGGCTGCCACGGAGCTTCATGCCCGTCTGGAGGGGAGGGAGAGTTCCTCCGGAGTAATTGCTCCGGGGCAGCGAAGGAGGGTCAGAAGCACCTAGGAGGGAAGAGGGGCTCTGGCTGCCTCCCCGCTGCCCCCCCCCCAGGAGTGTGCAAGGGGTGAAGGCAACCCAGGAGTTGAGGGCTGGGGCTCCCTTCCTTTCTCTGTTCTCGTTTTGCATTTCTCTCCCAACCTGTTCCTCCCAAGGAGCACAAGGCGGGGTCCCTGCTTCTCCTGTGCCTGGATGAGAGGGCAGAGGCAGCGCTTGGCCCAAGGCTCACCAAGTGAGATTTGAACGCTGGTCTCTCCCCCTACACTGCACTGGCTCGCTCACCTGTTTGCCCAAATTTTCAGAAGAGGGGTAATTTTCCAGGATGTGGGGTAAGGAGCACCCAGGAGGGCTGGTGGGGGCTGTGTCCTCAGCCCAGGAGCCCTGCTAGAAGGGGCAGGAGGTGGGGAACAGTCCAAGAATTGAGAAATGGGGTTGGGAGGTGGCCATAGCCACAGGTTTGGGACATACCCTTCAAGGGACCTGGGGGATTATTAATTTGAGACAGGCTAGGTTTACTATGCCAGGGAGAAATCCTGGGAGTTGGAGATTGGGGCTGGCCCAGGTTTGGGGCTTGTCATTTTGGGAAATAAGAGTTCTGCTGGGGGGGGGGACACCCCACAGTGGTTTGATTTGGCCTCCTAGAAAAGGGAGCTTTGGGGACTGGGAGTAGGAGGCAGCCCAGGAGTCAGGGTGGGGTAGAGAGCCATGAGCTCAGATTGTGAGGCTGAGTCACTCCAGAGTCTGGAGAAGGCCTCAATTTCTGGGGATTAGAATGAGGCTGGTGATGGTCCAACCCTTTTTTGACATAATTTTTTATTGATTTTCATACAATTTAACAAATTCAGTTTTCATACAATATTCCCTTCGCATTTTGATTTCCCATCCTCACTTCCATGATGTTTCTGTTCAAATCCTTTGATCTACTGCCTTAGATATAATACATATTTCTATAACATATATCCTACATTACATTCCTTTATTGTTCTTATTCCTTTGCTTATATTTCCGGTTCTGCCTGTGATTTCATTTGGCTATAATATTTTATCAGATAGTCTAAAAATTGCCTCCACTCTTCCACAAACATTTTATCTCTTTGGTCTCTTATTTTTGCCATCTCCATAGAGTCTAAATCTCCTCTTTTGTTGGAACTTCTGTCCATTTCTGCATATACAACATTCTGGTTGCAGTGGAAGTATACATAAAAAATTAACCAACTTTTTTGAGACCTCTGCCTCAATTATTCCCAAAAGAAATGCTTCAGGCTTTTGGGGGATGACTGTTTTAAAGATCTTTTTTAATTCATTGTCTATCATCTCCCAAAAGCTTGTTGTTTTTTTACAAGTCCACCACACATGAAAAAATAACCATTGGGACTGTTTTCATTTCCAACATTTACTTGATATAGTCTTATACATTTTAGCCAGTTTGTTAGGTATTAAATACCATCTGTATATCATTTTCAAATAGTTTTCCTTTAATGTGTAGCAAGCAGTAAATTTCATATCTACTTTCCACAACTTTTCCCATACAACCATATCAATATTATGTCTCAAATCTTTTAGCCCAGTGTATCATTGCAGATTGTCTTTCGTTTCCCATTCTAATAACATTTTGTACATTTTCAAAATCATTTTTCCTTTACCTTTTAACAGTGTTAATTCAGATTCAGATCTTTGGTCTGCAGTCATACCTCGGGTTGAAGTTGATTCAGGTTAAGCGTTTTCAGGTTGTGCTCCGTGGCGACCCGGAAGTAATGGAACGCATTACTTCTGGGTTTCGCCGCATGTGCAGACTGTTAAAATGACGTCACACATATGCGCAGAAGCGGCGAATCGCAACGCGTGCAGATGCGGGTTGCGTTCGCTTCAGGATGTGAACGGGGCTCCAGAACGGATCCCGTTCGCATCCAGAGGTACCACTGTATAAAGCCATATGTCCTATCTTTCTCACATAGTTCATTTACTTGATGCTATTAGAGCCATCCCATCACTCACTTTTGTTGTTTTAACTCACAACAGTCTCCAGAAAACCTTAATATGTAAAACCTCTATATGTACCCCATTTTGCTTCCACATTCAATTTCTTTTGTGCACATGCCTCTATTGGAGATAACCACAATGGTGTTTTCCTTTCGAATAAATTTTTATATTGGGTTCACACACTACTTGCGATTTAAAAATTCTTTGTGAACCTTACCCTTCTCATACCATAAATATGCATGCCACCCAAACCTTCTAGATCAAATAACCCATTGGTGTCCAAACTTTTTTCAAAGGGGGCCAGATTTGATGAAGTGAAGGGCCATGAGGGCGAACCAAAGTTGTTGGCCCTTTTTTTAAGGATTGAAGTTGTTGAGGGTTTTTTTAAGGAAAGAAACTGCCACTGGGGCCAGATTAAATCAACCGGTGGGCCGGATTAGGCCCCCGAAACAGACTTTGGACATACCTGAAATAACCTATTGTTTTTCAGTACCAGCCATTCCTTCTTCCAACTCATACAGGCAGCTTTATAACATAGTTATAAGTCTGGCAGTGAAATTCCTCCTCTTTCTTTAGCATCAGTTAATATTTTAAACTTAATCCTGTTTTCCTCCCCATCCCAGACTTTAGGACCTTGCCATTCTAGAGAAAGGGTTGGGGGAGGCATCATTTCTTGAGGTAGGGA
Source organism: Podarcis vaucheri (assembly GCF_965113315.1). Taxonomy (NCBI): domain Eukaryota; kingdom Metazoa; phylum Chordata; class Lepidosauria; order Squamata; family Lacertidae; genus Podarcis; species Podarcis vaucheri. The sequence goes on from NC_138767.1 coordinate 80,636,682, forward strand.
AGATTGATAGAGGGTAGATGAGGAGGGGTGATTTCTTATGTTACTCTAGGGCTTGCTTAGTTATGGGGTGGCAGGCGGGGAGGCAGAGAGTCATTCCTAATGAAGCAGTGAAGAAAAGATACCCAAGGTTCTTTTCTCTTCCTGTTTCAGTCAGATGAGCTGGTGGCTCATGCGTAGCTATGGGGGGGGGGGGACTAGCCAGGTATTATGTCCCAGAGGGGCGCCATTGAGGCTCCCAGCCTGTGTGTGTGTGTATTCTAGGTGTTCCAAACTGGGTCTTTGAAGCATGGGGTGGGTGGGTGCGCGTGCGCGCCTAAGATCAATAGTCCTTTGGTGGAGCATACATGGGGGCTACTCCCAGAAGATCAGGTGGCGACAAGAGAGGCTCTGTTGAGGCTGTGTTCTTAAATATGAAGGGAACTACGTTACCATCCAGATCTCACATGGCTACACTTGGTTTTTTGTGTGTAAATTCTGAAACTTCATAGTGTAAAAACTTACTACTCAGAACTTCATTTTCTCCTTCAAAGTTGAACAGTTATCCCTTCGTTAATTTGTTTTTTAGAACCTTTCTTTGTCCTTCTTCGACTACACAGTAGGCATATTGCCTCTCTTTCCCTCTCTGTTTTTCCCTTTGTTTTCTCTCTGGAAATATGATTTGCATTACTGAAGTTTTGGGAAGGGCAGTCTGAAAGGAAATGTACTTCCCTCCTCTTCAGCCATTCAACTTCTTTAAGTATAGGAGTACTTGCAACAGACAGCTTTGACAAAAGAAGCCAGAAGATTTTGTTTCTTTAAATTGAAACAAAAGTGTTGCAGGGCGGGTGTATCTGTGTGTGAGAGAGAGCAGAATGTGGGCAAAGTGCTGCTCCCTGATTAGCTGGAAATTAGATTAAGTAATTTCTCTCCACCCATGATAGGTGGAAGCCCAGAGAGAACAAGGAGTGTGCCCATATTGTTGAATGTGTGACCTGCTTTTAAAACAAGGCATGAGCTGAGTAACTTGCCTTTCCACCAGCTGAGGAGGTACTAGCTTGAAAGCAAGTCAGGAATTCTCTGTTTGGGGTAAAAAGGTAAGGGATCCCTGGACGATTAACTCCAGTCAAAGGTGACTGTGGGGTGCGGCGCTCATCTCGCTTTCAGGCTGAGGGAGCCAGTGTTTGTCCACAGACAACTTTCCGGGTCATGACTAAACTGCTTCTGGTGCAACGGGACACTGTGAGGGAAGCCAGAGCACATAGAAACACCATTTATCTTCCTGCCACGGCAGTATAGTGATACCTCAGTTTTCGAATGTCTTGGAAGTCGAACGTTTTGGTTTTTGAACATCTTGGAAGTCGAACGTTTCGGTTTTCGAACACCGAAAACCCAGACGTAACTCGGTCCCAGAATGGCTGAAGAAAGCAGGACTTGAGATCACTTAAGGAAAAAACCCAATTGAAGAGAGGTGGGCAAGATAGAAGGCTAGAGTTGCCCCCTGGCCAGACTTTTGTGCCATTAAACCCACACTCTGCTACTGGTTCTCTCTCTCCTCTGAGAAACTACATGTGTTGAATTTCTGCTTCCTATTCAGCATTTAAGATGGAAGGGGAGGGAACAGCTGCAGTCGCCTGCGATTCCTGCGCAATGTTTGCCATCTTGCCAAAGGTTGCAGGCAGCTTTACCTGCAGCAATTGCATGTTGATTGCCCTCTTAAAAGACAAAGTCCAGCAACTGGAGGAACGTGTAGCTACGCTCCGAAGAATTAGAGAGCTGGAGCTCTTCTTGGAAGCAACAGAGCACACCGTCTCCACCAAGGAGGAGACAGGGGACTCGCCTGAGAAGGAGTCTAGTTCACCAACACAGGAGCCAGATATATGGAGAAACGTGACTCAAAGAAGTAGGAGGCCCAGCGTTCACTCTGATTGCTTAGAAATACACAATCGCTTTGAGGTCCTCTCCGCTAGCATGGAAGACGAAGAGCAGACTCCATTTGAGGATCTCTCCCTCATTACAGTCGATCAGGTATATGAAGACGAGCAGCAAAGTCAGTCCTCAGGGAATGTGCAGGCGACCTTGGAACGGACAGCTCACGGAAGAACCCCGACCAAACCCAAGAGGAGGCGTGTAGTGGTGATAGGGGATTCCCTACTGAGGGGAACAGAAGCAGTGATCTGTGGGCCTGACAAGACGTCTCGGGAAGTGTGCTGTCTCCCCGGGGCTAAGATCCAAGATGTAACTGAACGACTGCAAGGAATCATAAAACCCACTGACAAATACCCCTTCCTCTTGGTTCATGTGGGAACCAACGACACTGCAAGCAATAGCCTCCAGAAGATCAAAAGAGACTACGAGGCTCTCGGCAGGAAATTGAAGCAACTAAATGCACAAATTGTCATCTCATCTGTCCTCCCAGTTGAACGACGTGGCCCAGGGAGAGAGGGGAAAATAGTGGAAGTGAACAGCTGGCTTCGCAAATGGTGTAAACAGGAACGGTTTGGATTCTTAGATCACGGACTGCAGTTTCTTGAAGATGGACTTCTGGCAAGTGATGGGCTGCATCTCACAACGGTTGGGAGAAATGTTTTTGCAAAAAATCTCAGAAACCTCATCAGGAGGGCTTTAAACTGACCAATGTGGGGGAGGGAGACAGTGCTCCTGAAGGTAGGAGTCTATCAATTAATGAAGATGATCATCCAAATGTCATAGACCAAATGGAGCAAACAGCACGCGGACCTAGTGGTGGGAGGAAAAAATCCTTAAATAAGAGACACGGGGGAATGATTAATGGACTTCAATGTCTGTACACTAATGCGCAAAGCATGGGAAATAAACAAGATGAGCTTGAGCTCTTGGTACAGCAAACTAAATATGACATAATAGGCATCACTGAAACCTGGTGGGATAAGTCCCACGATTGGAATGTAATAATGGGGGGATACAATCTATTTCAGAGAAACAGACCAGACAAGAAAGGAGGAGGAGTGGCGTTATATGTCAGGGATGTGTATACCTGTGAAGAGATCCAAGATTTAGATCCTCAAAGCCAAAGTGAGAGCATTTGGGTCAAAATTAAGGGAGAGAAGAATAACAGAGACCTCATTGTGGGAGTTTACTATAGACCCCCAAGCCAAACGGAGGACATAGATGATGCCTTCCTGGAACAGATGGCCAAGCATGCAAAAGGAAGGGAGATAGTAGTAATGGGGGACTTCAATTACCCAGATATTTGTTGGACGTCAAACTCAGCCAAGAGCATAAGGTCAAACAGATTCCTCACTGGCCTTGCAGACAACTTCATTGTCCAGAAAGTGGGAGAAGCAACAAGAGGAACAGCCATTTTAGATCTGGTCCTAACCAATGTTGATGACCTGGTTAGTGGGGTAGAAGTGGAAGGATCATTAGGCGCGAGTGATCATGCTCTTCTGAAGTTTACTATACAGCGGAAAGGAGTAGCCAAGCATACTAGGACTCAATTTCTTGACTTTAAGAAAGCCGACTTCATAAAACTTAGGGAAGTGCTGGGTGAGATCCCATGGACAACAATACTAAAAGGAAAGGGAGTTCATGATGGCTGGGAGTTTGTTAAGAGGGAGATACTAAAAGCACAACGTCAGGCAATACCAATGAGACGGAAACATGGAAGGTGCCTAAAGAAGCCAGGGTGGCTATCTAAAGAACTTTTAACTGAATTAAGATTAAAAAAGGATGTGTACAAAAAATGGAAAAGGGGGGAAACCACCAAAGAGGAATTCAAACAAATAGCCAGCACGTGTAGACACAAAGTCAGAAAAGCTAAAGCACAGAATGAACTCAGGCTTGCTAGAGAGGTTAAAAGCAACAAAAAAGGCTTTTATGGGTATGTTCGTAGCAAAAGGAAGAACAAAGAAACAATGGGGTCACTCAGAGGAGAAGATGGTGAAATGCAAACAGGGGACACAGAAAGGGCTGAACTCCTCAATGCCTTCTTTGCCTCAGTCTTCTCCAATAAAGAAAACAATCCCCGACCTGAAGAATTTGGAGCAAATGATTCAGCAAAGGAAACACAGCCCAGAATAACTAAGGAGATAGTACAAGAATATTTGGCTAGTTTAGATGTATTCAAGTCTCCAGGGCCAGATGAACTGCATCCAAGAGTATTAAAAGAACTGGCAGATGTGATCTCAGAACCACTGGCAGTCATCTTTGAGAATTCCTGGAGAACAGGCGAAGTCCCGGCAGACTGGAGGAGGGCAAATGTTGTCCCTATTTTCAAAAAGGGGAAAAGAGAGGACCCAAATAATTACCGCCCAGTCAGTCTGACATCAATACCAGGGAAGATTCTGGAGCAGATCATTAAGCAAACAGTCTGTGAGCACCTAGAAAGGAATGCTGTGATCACCAATAGTCAGCATGGATTTCTGAAAAATAAGTCATGTCAGACTAACCTGATCTCGTTTTTTGACAGAATTACAAGCCTGGTAGATGAAGGGAACGCAGTGGATGTAGCCTACCTTGATTTCAGCAAGGCATTTGACAAGGTGCCCCATGATATTCTTGTAAAGAAGCTGGTAAAATGCGGTCTTGACTATGCTACCACTCAGTGGATTTGTAACTGGCTGGCTGACCGAACCCAAAGGGTGCTCATCAATGGTTCCTCTTCATCCTGGAAAAGAGTGACTAGTGGGGTGCCACAGGGTTCTGTCTTGGGCCCGGTCTTATTCAACATCTTTATCAACGACTTGGATGATGGACTCAAGGGCATCCTGATCAAATTTGCAGATGACACCAAACTGGGAGGGGTGGCTAACACCCCAGAGGACAGGATCACACTTCAAAACGACCTTGACAGATTAGAGAACTGGGCAAAAATAAACAAGATGAATTTTAACAGGGAGAAATGTAAAGTATTGCACTTGGGCAAAAAAAATGAGAGGCACAAATACAAGATGGGTGACACCTGGCTTGAGAGCAGTACATGTGAAAAGGATCTAGGAGTCTTGGTTGACCACAAACTTGACATGAGCCAACAGTGTGACGCGGCAGCTAAAAAAGCCAATGCAATTCTGGGCTGCATCAATAGGAGTATAGCATCTAGATCAAGGGAAGTAATAGTGCCACTGTATTCTGCTCTGGTCAGACCACACCTGGAGTACTGTGTCCAGTTCTGGGCACCACAATTCAAGAAGGACACTGACAAACTGGAACGTGTCCAGAGGAGGGCAACCAAAATGGTCAAAGGCCTGGAAACGATGCCTTATGAGGAACGGCTAAGGGAGCTGGGCATGTTTAGCCTGGAGAAGAGGAGGTTAAGGGGTGATATGATAGCCATGTTCAAATATATAAAAGGATGTCACATAGAGGAGGGAGAAAGGTTGTTTTCTGCTGCTCCGGAGAAGCGGACACGGAGCAATGGATCCAAACTACAAGAAAGAAGATTCCACCTAAACATTAGGAAGAACTTCCTGACAGTAAGAGCTGTTCGACAGTGGAATTTGCTGCCAAGGAGTGTGGTGGAGTCTCCTACTTTGGAGGTCTTTAAGCAGAGGCTTGACAACCATATGTCAGGAGTGCTCTGATGGTGTTTCCTGCTTGGCAGGGGGTTGGACTCGATGGCCCTTGTGGTCTCTTCCAACTCTATGATTCTATGATTCTATGATTCTAAAGGTGTAGGAGCCCTACTAGAAAGGAATGGGTAGCAACCCAATGTAGGACCATGAAGGGCTGTGAGCTGGGAACATTTTCCTTAATGTTTATAGATTTAGAGCCCACCTTTTTAAAAGACAACTTTCTCATAAGGAAAGCACACAGATATATCACTCAGACTGTTATGTCGTATAACTGTATATACACACACATACATAAAAATATAAAGCAGAGCACTAAAATTAAAAGTTCTAATGAACATGCAGGCAATGAAACACATTAAAATAAAATCAGCCGCAACAGAACCTTAGAATTATAATGCAATAAATAAAACAGCATCACAGATTGCAGGTCCAATTAAAATAGTTACAAAAAGGCCACAGTAAACAAATAAGTTTTCAAGGTCCATTTGAAGCAATGGAGCCTGTCTGATCACACTTGGGGGAAAAGTTATTTAGATACAGCATGCAAATTTACTACTTTTGTAATATGACATAAATTTAAAACGTGATTTCCCCCCACCCTGTTGAATCTCCCTCTTTTCTTAGTTGCAGTTTGTTTGGTCTATATACTAAGCATCAAAGGTGAGTTAAGAGCAGAGGTACACAAGTTTGAAACCTTCAAAAGATTTATTAGCCAAAAACTAACACTAGAGTTACAGGATTTGATAAACTCTTGTAGGAGCCACTAGTGCAGCCTGCTGAATCCTGAATTGCCACACACCATCGTAGTTCCCACCCCTTTGGAAGTTTTCTTCTCCCACAAGGCAAATGTCATATGGTTCCTATTGTGTACATGTTGTACGCTGCCTTGATAGTTTATATGAAGGCAGTATATAAATGCTATTATAAATAAATTTAAATTAATGTTGGCTAACAGCTTGCCACCCCGACTGGTAAAACAGCCCTGTGACACTCGGCTGTGAAGTGGCATAACTCTTTTTGCAGGCTTGCACGTTGGTGCCATACCTTCCTGCAAAGCTGTAAACATTCTAGGAATTCAATGCCACTGGTAAACTGGCAAAGGGTTTTGAGCCAGCAGTCCTATGCACACTTCAAAGTAAGCCTCAGTGAAATTGGTGGAGCTTGTTTCTGATTAAACACAGATAGGGTCAGGTTACATGTTGGTTGAAATGGCTGTGTATGGCACTGGGCTTCCTTGATGAGTCTTGCTTATTTTGTGGAGGAAGAGGAGACAGTAAGTTCATGCCAACAACCGTTCATTTCTCTGTCCTAAATATGCCAGGGTGGGAAGGAGCAGTTGTGGTGATGCTGATGGCTTACTGTCATTGTGTAGGAGAAACTGAAAAGGTCCCTGCTTGCTTGCAGTGCGTTAGGACTGTAGTTTTATAGAACTACTGCTCAACTTGGCTCAGTGCTGTTTTAATGTGACATGTGATGAAAGTGAGCTCTTTCAGATAGGAAAAACTCAGGATTGTTCTATACAAACATAGAAATTCTAGCCATGTCAAGCTGCTCTGCCATCGCTGTTGTAGGAATGCAGAAACTCTTCTTCTCTTTGTGTAGGAGAGGAATCCCTATTGGATCTTAACTGGTTGAGATCCTTTATTCCATCCTTCCCCAACCTGGTGCCCCCCAGCTGTGTAGGACTTCAGCTTCCATCCGCCTCAGCCAAGGGAGCAATGGACATCTCCAGCATATTTGGGAATTTGCTAGTTACACTTCTCTTAAGTACTCAAACTGAAGATGTTCTAGCTCCCTGCTTGGCCTTGTCATCTTTCTTATACAGAAAGCAAAAGGTCAACTTTTAATATACTGAAATATTAATCTTTAATGGAGGCATATCCCAATATTTACTCCCACAAATCCATATTGTGAACAATCCTTGAATCTACCAGTGGACCATAATGTGTGTCTGATTTGCCCCTAAACATAATTGTAGAACTGGGGTGGGACAGTGTATGATGTCAAATAATAGGCAGAGGACTGGGGGACAAATATTAATTGCTGGTGAAAACTGAAATGGCAGAGATGAGAGTAGTGGTATCTCCCCGCCCCCTTGTTTTCCTGTTCATCCAGGAATGAGAGAGCTGACAAGTCAGCACTTCACTTAAAAAAAGGCTGCAGGGAACAATGCTGTGATACAGCTTATTATTATTATTATTTTAAATCCTGCCTTTACTCCAAGAAACTCAGGTCGGTTCCCCCCGTTATATCCTTGCAACAACCCTTGGAGTGCAGGTTAGTGACTGGTGCTAGGTCATCTAGTTAGCTTCGTGACTGGATGGGCATTTGAACCCGTGTCTCCCTGTTTGTGTTCCAAGACTTGTCCACTGGCTCATGCCAGTTCTTCCAACCTGATCCAGAAAAGAGTGCAAGAAACACATCTGAAACATATTGATGAGGTAGCCATTATTGTTTACTACCACAAATATAAGTTCAGCTCCCTGATTTAAGCAGCCATAACCATTTATTTGACTTGGATTGTGGTTCTAAACCCATTGAACCAAAGCTGGGTTTATCTCCGAGTCAAGGGCCAAGTAAGTGTGCTGACACCATAAACAGGTTTATTATGCTAAAAAGCTTTCACTGTCTGGCAGCCACACTTAACAGCACGAAGCCCTGTGAGTCCCATGAGGGTCTCAAGAGCGAAAGGAGTTCAGTAGTCTTGAGGTGCCTGTTGTTCCTCCCCTGCTCCCCCAAGGGGCCTGCGCACTAGAACGTGAGTGCCATGTCAGGCACCTGCCCTACTTTGGGGAAAGCTGACTTAAGCTGTTCTTGGGACTTCCTTAGCAATGTCAGCGTGCCTTTGGTACAGAGGTGTCGTACTGTTTACAGCAAACAAGATGTACTTTAGCTCATTTTGCTTCAAGAGGGAATTGTCTGTTCTGCCTGGAACTACTGTCCCTGCTACACAGAATTGTGTTTGTATGTGGTCCTTACGCAATAAACAGATGAAGGAGTTGACACACTGGATAATTGAAAATGGCTGTGCCAGCTTGTCATAGGCAGTTAGACTCATTTTATGTCATGGGGTGTAATTCTAATGTTGTGTTTTTTTTTTCATGGCCAGTAAGGCATTTTGGGGCGTAGGACTACTGGCAGCAGCTGACCATCTGAGTGTTTACTGGCCCAGGGTGACTTGCATCATGATCACATAGCCAAAAGTTGAGGAATTAATCTTCTTCCTAAGAGGAGACTCCTGGAGGTAGTTTGTGTGAACCCAAAGGCTTGATAGTTTGTAGGCAGCACCAGTAGTACTATAGAGCTCGGAGTTGTAGTAATTTCCCTTCAGAGGTGTAAAGCAATCTGTAAAAGCTGCCTTGATTGTTTCTGCCCCTACTCCAAAAGAGATATTGGCATATTTACCTATACTTGTAGGAAGGGGAGATATTTTCTGCATTCTAAACCTCCTCTGTGGACTGGAGTAGGTATTATCAACTTTTTTTTTGGCTGAAGCCTCCGGGCCTCCATAGAACTGCACAGTGAAGAAATGCAGGTATTAAATGCACAGCTCTCTCCCCCGCCTCACTCCAAAGGAAGGAGTGGGCAATTGCTAGCTGATAATAAATACCCATTCATCCTGCCTCTCTTCCACAAGGGAGGGAAGCTAAAGGAGACTTACAGTGTTCACAGATTTTTATTTACAACAACAGTCATTTCCCATCCAAGCACAGACCAGACTCCATATACCTTCTGACCATAGTTCTAAATTGTCAGACACCCTAAATAGCTCCTGCTTCCTTCAACATGTTTTAATAAATAGCAAGCATCCTGAATCATGGCAGGAATCTTGCAAAATAAAAACTGGTGCCAAGCAACATGACCCATCTGCTTCTAATATAAACAGTGGAACTTGGTGCAACCTATGGCAAAAACTGCATGAATCTGTTCCCTTTTTGAAAACTGCAGACCGTCTTGTCTTTTGCTAAGACCTGTGCTAAGTGTTACATGCTTCCTTTAGAGGGTCAGCATTCAAGTAGCAGAAATCCAGTATTAAGGGAAACCAGGAACTCTTTGATCTAAAGGTGTGTAGAACTGTTGGTCATTAGGGATGTTTGTTTTAGAATATGCTAGTTTTGCAGAATAAACATGAGCTTTTGTTATGTCTTCAACGGGGTTTAGTTCTGATAAACAGCAGTTCATTTGTGACTGGGCTGTACAGGAACAACCTCTGTATAGATATTTCCCTGCACATAGGAAAGCATCTAAAACTCTTCTTTCTGATCTATTTATTCTTCTGTATGGAGGAGCATTTGATCATTTGGGTCCCCAGATCTGATATAATGTATCGCAGAAACAGATTTAGCACATCCATCTGCTGTTTGTGACAAACTTGACAGATGTTTATCATACATATAGTAGCAAGGGAGTGGGGGAAGCAAGTTCACCAACAAAGCAAGGAGAGACCTTCCTGTGCTTGGTCATAATCCATTTTCAGATAGGATTTTTTGAGGATACATAATTAAAATAAAAATTTTGAGGGCCAGAAAGCAACATTTCTGTGCACAAGAAGCTGCCCAGTAGCAGACCTATCTAGCTTGTCTGCTGCTGCTGCTCCCCAGAGTGTTAGACAGAGGCTGCCTTTGAAGATTTTGCAGATTACAAGCACTGAGAACAGTCCTGCTGACCTGGGATTCCCTGCTCCAGTTGCCACATCTCTCTGGAGACAATTGCTTTGTGTCCCAAGTGAGAAGCTATTGGTAGATCTTCCACTTCTAGCCGTTAAGACACTGTATGTTAGACCTTTACTAAGGGCCAAATTAGACATAAAGTGTGTGAATGCGTTTGATGCCTATTCTTTAGCTGCCAGGGAGTAGGGCCTAGGCAGCATTGGAGCCAGAGCAAGTGGGGTGGATGAGTTTAATTCTCCCTCCCTGACAAAAAGTGGCAGCTCTGAAGGTGCTGTTTGTGTGCAGTTTCAAGGGAGCAACCTTTTGTTGTTGGGACAGTGGAAATGTTGAACTTTTCTTCCTTCTCCCCTGTGCTCCCAGTCTGCATTCATTACATTCATGTCAGTCAGGCGTTGTGTCTGGTGTTCTCCCGAGCCTTCTCACTTTGGGGGGGGGGGTGCCAGTGTCCACAGACTAGCAAACAAGCCTCAAGAGTTGCATTATAAATGAGGGTGTGCCTGGATTGTCTCTTGAATGTGGTACAAAGCCAAGCTGCTTTGGTTTTTTTAAAAAACAAACAAATCTTATTTTAGGTTTGCATTGATTCTTTTCTTTTAGCATTAGGCCTGACATCTCATTTAAGAAGAGTGTGTGTATGTCTGAGATGACATACTTTTCTGATTGGAATTAGGGTTGTTTCTGAGTTCCTTCGAGATAGGTTAGTCCCATATCTTTTTAGCCACGCTTAACCTGTTCAGTTTTTATATAATTACTTACTGGAGTAATTAGTGGCTCAAGTATGGATTCTCCACCAACGAATTCTGTCTCTCCAGTGAAGGTTTATGTATGGAGAGTATTACCGTATTTTTCGCACCATAGGGCGCACCGGACCATAGGGCGCACCCAGTTTTTAGGGGGGGGGAATTCAAGGAAAAAAATCTTCCCCCCCCCGCAGCCCCAAAGAGCAGCATACAGGCTGCACACAACCTCTCCCTGCTGGAGGGGTTGCGTGCAGCTATGGATCAAGCCAAGGCAGCGAGCGGGATGGATTCTGCTCGCTGTTTTGGCTTCCCCTAGCCCCGTGCAGCCTCTCCCTCCCAGGAAAGGCTGCGTGGGGCTAAAGAATCCATAGCCCCGTGCAGCCTCTCCCTGCCGGAGGGGTTGCGCGCAGCTATGGAGGAAGCCAAGGCAGCGAGCGGGATGGATCCCGCTCGCTGTTTTGGCTTCCCCTTTAGCTCTGCCCCTTGGCGGAGGGGCTGCACAGGGCTTTCCTGGCTTTACTGGGAGGTGGGGGGATTCCCTCACCTCTCCCAAAAGCCCGCAGAAGCCGTGCAAACCCTTTAAAGTGATCACGGCTTCTCCTGGCTTTTCTGGGAGGTGGAGGGATTCCCCCACCTCCCGCAAAACCGGCAGAAGCCGCGCGCCCTTTAAAAGTGCTGCATGGCTTCTCCTGGCTTTCCTGGGAGGTGGGGGGATTCCCCCACCTCCCGCAAAACCGGCAGAAGCCGCGCGCACTTTAAAAGGGCTGCACGGCTTCTCCTGGCTTTCCTGGGAGGTGGGGGGATTCCCCCACCTCCCGCAAAACCGGCAGAAGCCGCGCGCACTTTAAAAGGGCTGCACGGCTTCTCCTGGCTTTTCTGGGAGGTGGGGGGATTCCCCCACCTCCCGCAAAACCGGCAGAAGCTGTGCGCACTTTAAAAGGGCTGCACGGCTTCTCCTGGCTTTTCTGGGAGGTGGGAGGATTCCCTCACCTCTCGCAAAAGCCCGCAGAAGCCGCGCAATCCCTTTAAAGAGATCGCGGCTTCTCCTGGCTTTTCTGGGAGGTGGGAGAAGGGACTGATGCCGCCAGTCAGTCCCTTCTCCCTCCTGTTGAAAAGCCCGCAAGAGCTCACGGAGCTTGTGTGCGGCTCTTGGGGGCTTTTCCCGCCTGCCTCCCCCCTGCATTCGTTCCATAGGACGCACACACATTTTCCCTTGCTTTTTAGGAGGGAAAAAGTGCGTCCTATGGTGCAAAAAATACGGTAATTAGCATTGGGGAGGGTGAGGAAAGAACAAGAGGGAGCTAATTATGCCTGAAAGCTTCATCTGAAATGGAAAGAAGTGTTACATTAATTATTCCTATAAGAAATTTGCTGCCGTGAAAGTAGCCACCTTCTGTGTTACCTTAGAAAAACCCTGTTAGGCTGAGGGGACAGTGTTTGGCCCAAGGCCCTTTGGGGAGCTTCATGGCTATCCAGTGATTTTAATTTGTTTCCAGCATCCAAACCTTTCACCAGCCCTGCCCTGCTCTGCTCTGGGATTCCTCATGCATTTATTAGTGCCATTTCTGAGCATAGGCTTGTAAATAACCACTCTTCTTGGGATGGGATGAGACCTTGGAGGAGGAGCTCCAAATGGAATGCATAGTCTCATTTCAAGTTGGAGTCAGCCCGCTTCAGGCTGGATCTGGGGTTCACTCCCTATCTCTGCTGCTGCTCTGCTTTCTTTTACAGACCCTCCCCTCCCCTGCTGGAGGGGAAAGGCTTCACCTTGGGGAAGTAGGCAAGAAGCGGTAGAGGGCTCACTGACACAGTTCTGAGTATTGTACCAGCCAGACGACAAGGAGTGAAGCAGGCACAGTTTTCACTCTTGCTCATTCTCACTAAACCATAGTTTGACTTAGCTTTATGTGCAAACTGAGCTGGAGGCAAGGCCTGTGTGGTACAGTGGTTAACAATATCAAACTAGGTTGAAATCCTCACTCTGTTCTGAAGCTCACTGGGTTACCTCAGGCCAACCTACTTCACAGAATTGTTGTGAGGCTAAAATTAGGAAGGGGAATGTGTTCACAGTTCTTACCTCTTTGGCGGGGGATAACGATGCATGGAGCACCCATTTTTGGCTAGGACAATGGGGCTCCTGGTGTTCACTGGTATGCTCAAAAAGCCAATGGAGGGGTTGCACATCTCAAATTGGCCAGACGCAAACTGCTTCCTGCTGACTAGCAGGAACACTTACCTTCTGATTTTGGCGACAAATTACTATGATATGTAGGCAGGCAATTTTCCACACACACCCTTTGGCTAGTGGCTCATGTGAACATAATTTGCACAACTGTCTTAGTGACCCTTTCCTAGAAGAAAGTGGTTGTACCCTCAGAAAAAGAAGGAAAAGTTGAGATGGCGGTTGAAGAAGTTGGTGCTTTTTCTTTTCAGGCAATTAGTTAAATCTTCATAGCCAAGTGTGCTCCCTGCTTTGGAAAACAGTTGCCCACTCTACATAATTGACTTTCTGTGTCTGTCTGGAGTTGAGATGGGGAGCTGCAGAGGTCTGCTTTATTGGTTTTTTAAAAAGCATTCTTTCTCTCACCTTGATAATGGGACATACTTTATATTTTAACAAGTGCAGTTCTCCAGAAGCTTTGAAATATGAATGTGTAGTTCAGGCATAATACTTACTTACTTACTTACTTACTTATTTATTTAAAGCAGGAGTCTTATCCCTCTTCATCGCCAATATGGTTCGTGGACTCAGATGACCCCAACTTGACTTCAGTTTTGGAGCGTTTAGATGATATTAAAAAGAGCAATACTCTGGTAAGTGATCACCTGTCCTCCTTTGCTTAATCTGGCATTTGGTTATGAACTAGGTATTAGGTCAGAATCCCACAGCCATGCCATTGTTTGGTGGTGCCTTTTTTGTTTTAAGGAAAAATATTGCTTGTGGTTTCACAAGTGGCACCAGCTGGCCATCTAAAAATATTTGATCTAGAATAGTGTCTCTTTCAGTTTGCAGAAACCATTTATTCACAGCAAAGGCTCATGCAGGGTAACTACCACAAATGTTTTAGCAATTGCAAAAAGCAGAAGCCAAAAAAACAAGTGTGCTTTGCATGGAAAGGGGGGCATGTTATAAATAACAAAATTGTCCATTTGTATGGGAGAAAGCAGGTGGGATTTTTCATGCTTTCCTGTCAAAAATAATTTCTAGATATTGTGACAGTACCTCTTAACACATAGTGCCAAAACTGAAACTAGCGCTGCCCTCTTTTCTTATCATAGCTGGCTGTATTATGACTTGCAAGGAGGAGAAGAAGAGCTTCAGAGTGTGATTCTTTCATGCTGCTTTCTCTGACCCTGTTCCCTCCAGTTGTTGTGGGACTGCAGCTCTCATTGGCCCCAGCTAGCATGACCATGGAGGGCATCAGGTTCATAGAATCATAGAGTTGGAAGAGACCACAAGGGCCATCGAGTCCAACCCCCTGCCAAGCAGGAAACACCATCAGAGCACTCCTGACATATGGTTGTCAAGCCTCTGCTTAAAGACCTCCAAAGAAGGAGACTCCACCACACTCCTTGGCAGCAAATTCCACTGTCGAACAGCTCTTACTGTCAGGAACTTCTTCCTAATGTTTAGGTGGAATCTTCTTTCTTGTAGTTTGGATCCATTGCTCCGTGTCCGCTTCTCTGGAGCAGCAGAAAACAACCTTTCTCCCTCCTCTATTTGACATCCTTTTATATATATATTTGAGGTCTGGGAAAGGCTTCTTCAAGACATCATGGTGGTTTCTTGTATTTAGTTTTAAAGCTACCCTGCCTTTACACGTGACCAAAGCAGAGGGCTGAAGTCCTACTAGGCTTTCCAATGTATGTATTTCTACCACCAATTCTTGAAATCAAATTGGGGGTGTTAACCAAGGGGCAATTCATAATATGCACTACTGGGAAATAATTTTTCTTCCTAGCCAAAATTCTTGGCTTGTGGGACTGCCGTCTTCTGGATGCAAAGCCCAAGCCACCTTCTTGGCAGCCGTGATTTGATGCTACAGTCCCAAAAATCTTAACCATGGGAATTCTGGAGCAGCAGTAGAATGGTAGAGCATCTAGAAACAGGTGTTGCTGCTGCTTCCCTTGCTTGGCTGCTTTTAGGAAGGAGACAGTTGTCCTGTTCAGGTTGTCTTCTGATGCTTTGGATTAGTGTTCCAGTTGATATCATTTACACGTGCCTGTTGGTGAGGATGTGAGAGAGAGAGAGAGTGTAAGAGTCTAAGCAGAGCTGGCAGTGTGTTGGAGTTGATCACAAGTTATAATAAAAAGAAGTATAGCAATAATAGCATTCCAGAAAGAAGGTTACAACTGGAAAATCTATTAAATGATATTTAGTATTTATTGGCAAACTCCTTCATGATTTAATTTTGTTCCAACACATCAAGAAGGCTCTCCGGCTGCTCATGAGCATAGATTCGGTTTTCCTGGAGTCTCTTGTAATGAGCAATGTTTACCATTCTCAGGGTTTGCCAAGCACTGTGAAGCCAGTTAAGCTGAAAACATTTGAGACACATCCTGCTTCATAGTATCCTGAATTGTCTATAGATCCACAGCAACGTAGTACAGTGGTGCCTCGCAAGACGAAAAGAATTCGTTCCGCGAGTCTTTTCATCTTGCGATGTTTTTCGTCTTGCGAAGCACGGTCCGTCGCAACTGCGCCTCTTCAAGCGGCTTTTTAAAAAAAGCGCAAGACGTTTTCGTCTTGCGAAGCAAGCCCATAGGGAAATTCGTCTAGCGAAGCAACGCAAAAATGGAAAACCCTTTCGTCTAGCGAGTTTTTCGTCTTGCGAGGCATTCGACTTGCGGGGCACCACTGTAGTACCAAATGTTACTCTCACTCTTACTCTGCACTACTGGAGTTTAAACACTTTTGGTTAAACATTTTCCAGTCTGTAACTGCTTCATACTGCATCTTAAATCTGAACTGTGGACTATTGATAAGTGTAACATGTTTTAGACCAATGTATACAGTATTGTGTAGGACATCTAATGCTAATGTGTAGATGTGACATCAGAGTTCATGTGTCCATTGCCAGGCAGGTGGGATAGGCTGTTCTAAAAATGAGATGTTGGGACATCTGCTTAAGTTTCTTGATGCATATTTTGAATAAGAATAGATTACAAAAATCAAAGGGTCTGGACTAGACTCATTCTGTTAGGCCTTGCAGCTTCAGATGAGTTGGAAAGAGTCCTGATGCAGCAGCAAGCTCATCTGGAAAGTTGTGTTTTCAGAAACAGTTCCAAGAAAGATAACTATAACATTTTGGCATTATTATCCCAGATTCGCTGTGTTGGACCTGTACTAGTTCTGCCTCTTTCAAGGCTGCCTGGGAGGTAGCTGGTTCCAAATAGGAGCAAGCGACACTGTTCATTCCTACCCATGAGTGCATTATGCTTTCTGCATCCAACAATTCTATGCTTGTTTCCTAGCCTGTGGCTTCATCTGCTGCTTAATAGCATCCCAAAATAGAGCCACATTTCCTGGTTATCTAAGGTTGCTGGGCAGGGAAGGATGTGACCAACTTTCTACGACATGAGTTTGTAGCTCAAACTGGGGCCTTAACTAGTTCTGCTTCTGTAAGCCAAGCATGTTACCTTCCCAAGCAAGTGTTGGTAGAGGCCTTGCCTTGACCTAGAGATCCAGAAGCTATAATTCTCCCTCCTCCGTCTACCATGCTCTGCATACAGTCATACCTTGGAAGTCGAATGCAATACGTTCCGGAAGTCCGTTTGACTTCCAAAACATTTGAAAACCAAATCACGGCTTCGCCAATCAGAAGCCATGGAAGCCCCGTCAAACGTTCAGGTTCGAAAAGAACATTCGCAAACCAGAACAATCATTTCTGGGTTTGCGGCGTTCAGGAGCCAAAACGTCCAAGTTTCAGGGGGTTCGACAACCAAGGTACAACTGTACTCAAATTTAGTTAATTTGCCCGCTAGAATCTATGCTATAGTTAAAATCTACTGAGGGGGACTGTTTGGGTTGCAGAAGCTAGTGCCTTCTGTTGGTTGCTTAAGCATTTAACAGTAGCTGGTCATTATTTCTCCACAGTAAAAATGAGGAGTTGAAACCTGCTCACTCTTATTTAAAAAGGAGCTTCAGGTGCTTGGGAAAACAGTGGCACTGCACGACGAAGCCAGACTTGACATGGGGTCTTATGGATGCCACTAAATCTGTCTTGTTGTTTAATGCGCTAATCCTAAAGAAGTCTGAAAAACCTTGAAAGTAAATCATACTGGATACAGTGGGATAGAACTATCTAGTAAGCATGCTTAGGGTTGCAGCTTTAACATTCATAAAGAATTACACAGTAAGTGCTGTACATTTTGCTCAAACAAAAATCTGCAAATCGGTCTAATAGATCTTTCATTGACACTTCCACGCTGAATGTGCCATTCCTAAGCCTGTCTTTGAATGGAGGGGTATTTAAAGGGAAACAGCATTTTGCAGGCTAAAAATAGTATCCTATGGGCTCTGAGCAGGGTGTCAAGAAGCAAAACACTGATGTATTGCCGGAGATCCATAGGTGGTCCCAGGTCCCAGCTGTTAATCTGTGCTACCATAGGTGCAAAACTCAGGTTACATGTAGCTTATTGGGAGACAAAATTCTGTCTGTTTTGGGCTGCCGCCAGCAAATGGACCCTCTCCTCTTGCCCTTAAGGTAAAGGTAAAGGGACCCCTGACCATTAGGTCCAGTCGTGACCGACTCTGGGGTTGCGACGATCATCTCGCTTTATTGGCCGAGGGAGCCGGCGAACAGCTTCCGGGTCATGTGGCCAGCATGACTAAGCCGCTTCTGGCAAACCAGAGCAGCGCATGGAAACGCCATTTACCTTCCTGCCGGAGCGGTACCTATTTATCTACGTGCACTTTGACGGGCTTTCGAACTGCTAGGTTGGCAGGAGCAGGGACTGAGCAACAGGAGCTCACCCCGTCGTGGGGATTCGAACCGCCGACCTTCTGATTGGCAGGTCCTAGGCTCTGTGGTTTAACCCGCAGCGCCACCCGCATCCCTCTTGCCCTTAACACTTGATAAAAACTAGGATTTGTGTGTATGTGGTAAATGTAAAAGCACTTAAGGCCCAGATGAATAGGTGCTTTGAGTGTGTGTGTAAAAGTGGTAATTTTCATAGGGCTGGAAGGAAGTGCAATTGCCAGTCCAAGGCAGAATGCTCTGCAGAGCAGGACACCTGATCCGGGCAGCAAAGGGCTGGAGTAAGCAAGGTGTTCCATTTCCAGGGTCTTGCAGGACAGGTGGGTCCGGATGGCACAAGCCACAGAGAAAATTTATTCCTGGTACCAAATATTCTGTCAGACACCGAATTTCTATAAATTTATTTCTGTAAACAAACTAGATGTTTGTTAGTTTTTGAAGCATATGCCTAATGATTCTGTCTGTTGCGGTGCAGTTAAGACTAGGGCTGGGTGATGTCTGGTTTTCAACATCATGATATATCAGCAGCTGAATACTGAAATATGCTGATATATCACAATGTCTGCAAAGCCATTGCCTTGAGTCCTAACCTCCAAAGCAGGAGAAAACAAGCATGCTCCCTCTTCCCTATGACAGTCCTTGAGATATTTGAAGATAGCTAACATATCTCCTCTCAGTCTCCTGTGCGTATGGAACTCTGATACATCATGGAGAAGGGTTCACGCGAATCCTTGTCTCTGATGTGCACGCTTCAATGCTCAGGGTATGTGCTTTCAATTGAGCAGTTCCTCCAGGTGGTGCTGGCAGGTCAAGAGGACCGTCCTGCGTGCCCTCCCAGAATAGCTGGATAGATACAAGATGGAGGCTGTTGCTTTATTAATCTGAGTACCAGGAAATCTAAGACTTAACAATTTATAGCCTTTGTATATTATAGGGTATATTATAGTCATTTGTTTAAGAGGTGGGTATCCTCTTTGTTGGGCACAGGATTCAGGGCACAGCACGGCAAACTTTCATTCAAATAGAACGTGAGAACAAACCATTCACCATTTTACTTGTTTTGTAGCTTCTCCAACAATTGAAACGATTGATATGCGACCTCTGCAGACTATATAATCTTCCTCAGCATCCTGATGTTGAAATGTTAGATCAACCATTGCCGACCGGCCAGGTAAATCCTAATGTTCCTCTGACTCACAGGTGCTAATGGGTCTGCTTGATGTTTGGGCTGTGGGCACAGATTGTTGAACCTCCCTTAAGCATGCTGCTGACCAGACATAGGAGTGCAACACGGGTTATTTTTTGTGGTGTGTAAAGGTGACTAATTCAAAAAATCATTTCTATGCAGAGCAAGTGGTACTCATTGTCTTGTTAAGGAAAACAACATTCCTCATTGTTTGAGATGAGTATTGTGTTTATCTTTGTGATGGAACAAAGCAGGGTAGGCTTATAAAGAACTTTTAGGTTCTGCTGCTTAGTCAGTTCCAGTGAGGGCGAAGCTTTCCTATCTTCTTGTTCCTCCCTTACATGCAAGATGCTTACTCTCCTCCAGCTTTAAGAAGCTCACTGTGGCCTTCGTAGTGCTGCCTCATTGAGAATTTAATCTCTCGCCACTAGACACCTCTCTGTTTCTAATGTTTTTTCCAAAACTGATAGTTCTTTATCAAAGTGCAGTCAGTGTGTGCATATGTTTGCATCTTTGTGTGTGCTTCTTTATAGCTCATAAGCTCAATTCCTATTTTCAGTAATGGTGTTTAGCATTTGTAACATGCTTTTGAGTGTTCAAAGCATATCATGTGCATTATCTTGTAAACCCTACGGGACGAAACCTCCCTGAAAAGTGAGTGTTGCTATTGGGAATGGGGTGCTCAAGCTAGCATGTGTTGTGGCCATCTAGTGAGATTATAGCAGAGGTCAAATTTAAATTTACTCAGCCTCTTGGCCGCTAGCATACTTTTTCTTTTCTTTCTTTTTTAAACTGAAAGTGATAGTAACAAAGAATCTGATTTTGTTATGTTCCAGAATGGGACAACGGAAGAGGTTACATCAGAAGAAGAGGAGGAGGAAGATATGGGTGAAGTATGTGTGTGTGCGCATCTGTGCATGCACATCTGTGCATGCACGTGCATGCTTTCCTTGTAGTAGTAGTAGTAGTAGTATAAATAAATAAATAAATAAATAAATATTTTTTGTATTTGCATCCTGCCCATCTGGCTGGGTTTCCCCAGCCACTGCTCCCAATTGAATATTAAAAACACAATACAGCATTAAACATTAAAAACTTCCCTAAACATGGCTGCCTTCAGATGTCTTTTAAAAGTAGGATAGTTGCTTATTTGCTTGACAACTGATGGGAAGGTGTTCCACAGGGCAGGCGCCACTACTGAGAAGGCCCTTTGCCTGGATCCCTGTAACCTCAATTCTCGCAGGGAGGGAACCGCCAGAAGGCCCTCAGAGCTGGACCTCAGTGTCTTTGTTATTCTTATTCCGGCTTCTTGAATCTGTCTAGGGAAGGAGGAGTGGAAACCATGGGGAACCAATTGAAATGTTACCAAGATCTGCCCTCCTACACTTCAATAACCCTTCTGTGTGCAATCCTTATCCCACCCAAACAGCATTGTGCATCTCTGTCTGACTGCCAGGGACCCTGCAGTAGAGCTTCCCTTCGCTCCTGTGCCCTCTCCTCCCTGTGTGCATATTCCTGAGATAACTGGGTTCAAAGCAACGGGGGCTTCTGCTTCCCTTTCACTTGAGCCAATAGTGCACATTTAGGGCAGGGTGAGAGAAACAGCCATGAAGTCTCAATTGCTTTTGTAAGCATTTTGCCAATGAGATACACCCGCATTTTTGCCCTTGCTTGTGTTCTCCCACATCCCTGCCCTGTATGAGAAACCCTGACTGATGCAAAGCACTAAGGCACATGAATTTTGCTTTTGTTGGCCTTGTTCTTCTTAAGTAGTATAGTAATTTTGTCTTGTAGGATATTGATCTGGATCATTATGATATGAAGGAGGAAGAACCTGTTGATGGAAAGAAGACAGAGGATGATGGCATTGAGAAAGAGAACCTGGCAATCCTAGAAAAAATCCGAAAGAGTCAAAGGCAAGACCACCTAAATGTAAGAGGCAATTAAACAAATAAGAGCATGCTGTAGAATGCATACAGCATTTCATTTTCTGCACCGTTTCTTGCAGGAATGTATGTACTTTTAACACACTTCCGTAAATTTCATAGCTATATTGGGAGTTATGCTTTCTGTGTATGCACTTACTCTGCTTATACATATAGAAAGAATTTAAATCACTTTACCAAAAATGTACTGTTTTTTCTACCTTCCAACTTGTTAAATATTTAAAATTAGTATCCTAAATGATTGTGCCAATTTTGCAATATTGATCATTGGTAGCCTTCTTTTAAACAGCCTTTTAATGGCCCTGGTACTGTTCTTTTAAAAGTTTTATCAAATCAAGCTACCCTTAACTTATTTTTAGGGTGCAGTCTCTGGGTCTGTCCAGGCTTCAGATCGACTTATGAAAGAACTCAGGGATATCTATAGGTCGCAGAGTTACAAGTCAGGTAAGTATCTGCATCTTTTATGAGCAAAATCATAACATTCCATTCTGATCTGGGCTACGATATGCAAAATTAAGACTGCAATCTTATATAATGTATGGCAGGGGTGGCCATTGTGGTGCCTTCTAGATGTTTTTGCCTACA
The DNA here is from genome assembly GCF_965113315.1 of Podarcis vaucheri. NCBI lineage: Eukaryota > Metazoa > Chordata > Lepidosauria > Squamata > Lacertidae > Podarcis > Podarcis vaucheri. Next base: position 80,658,317 of record NC_138767.1, read on the forward strand.
GCTGCCATGGGCCAGCTGACTGGGGCTATTGGGAGTTGGAGTTCAAAACATCTGGAGGGTGTCAGGGTGGCTACACTTGATGTATAGTATACTTGCTTGTGCTGAACTATCTGGGACATAGCTATGAGTAGACATGCATAGATTTCCATTGTAAATGTGCCCAAATCTGAAACTGAGTAAGTGGCTTGTTTTGCCTTCTTTTCTAGTGTCTGTGCTATCAAATTCTGAGCTATTCCTCTGTTGCACTCAGTTCAGCATTCATACTTTTAAGAATTTTTTTTAATGAAATTATAAACGTTGTGCACTTTTTCAAAGTGTTGCAGGTGAAATACTAAACAACCATCAAACAGTTTGAAATCTGTGTTAAGTAAAGAAAGCACAAATACCCTCAAATTTCACAGTCCCGTCCACCAGTCACAGGACTCCCTCTCTGAATCAAAAATCAATTGCAAATTCCCACACAGAAAGAAAGTGTGGGAAACCCCAGCTTTTATCTGTAGAGTGTAATATCTAGTCTGTCTCAGTATTTGCTTACAAATGGCCTGGCCTTGAAAATGCTTTTCCTGAGAAAACCATTTTCTCTGTCTCTCTCTCTCGTTAATCAAATCACAGTTGACAGTTTACTCTCCCAGTTTACCAGAAAGTCCTTGTGTTGCAGTCCTAGTATGTACTCCACATTCTGCAGGTCTAAATCACCAGTTGATTTCCTCCACCTCTCATGGCTGCTGCATATTTTTAAAGGCAGCACTCCCTAACTTTGCGTATTGTCAGAGCTGCTACCAGGTCCCAGCTCACATAGGACCACGCCACACAGCGTCCACTTTAAAAGAGTCTTTATTGAGTTACAGGTTTCATTTCCGAACTGCAGCGTGCAGCTCTACACCTTCTGCTCTAGGTCGGCGAAGACCCGTCTGAGTCCCCGCCTCTTGCACACCAGCTTAATACCCTAGCCTTGCTCCACCTCCTTCGCCTCTCCCTACGTCTCTGGGTCCTTCTGCCCCCCTGGGCCTCCTCCCTTCTACTCTCCTCTGACGCTGACCCCCCTGATCCTTCTGCCTCCTTGCGGCGGGCTTTAGGACCTGGCTCACTCTCCGGGCTGCTTACTGCTCCAGCTTCCGCTGCATTTGAACTTGGCGCGCGCGCCCAACTCTCTACTTTCCTCTTGACCGTTGCCTCGCTCTCTGAGGAGGGCGTGACCACCCCTGACTCGTGCCCTCCCTCCTGCTGACAGCCTCCGGAACCCGATGCCTGGCTACCTTCCTCCCTGCTGCTCTCAGTCTTGAGCGTGGGTCCCGACTTCCAGCTGCTGCCGCCCTCAGTTATGAGCGTGGGTCCCGACTTCCAGCTGCTGCTCTCTGAATCTCCTCTGTTCCCTTCCTCCTGGGGTGTCCCCCCGGATCCCCCCCTTGCTCTGCTCACTGGGGCTCCCTTTTGGGAGTCCTCTGACTCACTGCTTAGGCTTGGAGATCTCGGGTCGTCATCATCACTCATTCTCCCTTCGGCTTCCTCCCCCTCGCTCTCTGTTTCCACCCTTCTCTGCGTCTCTGCTTCTGAACCCCTGACATCCATCCCCCCCTCGAAGCCCCCCCTTCCCCCCTCCCCGCTGTCAGGTGTGGGTGCTGGGCGCTCCATCATCATGGGAGGGAATGCTGGATACAGGTCGCTCCCCGGGGGTGGCCGCCAACTGAAGACCTCCGAGTCTTCCCCCTCGCGGTCGTCGACGTTGACTTGTTGCTCTTCCATCTCTGTACCGCCGTGCTCGAACCCGAGGTCCTCCCCGAACACGTCCATGTCAGTCTCTGCGTCGGTCGCTCGACCTGGCATCTCCAGCCACTTCCTGCGCCATCGCTCCTCCGGTCGATCGTCCCACCAATACGAGTTGCCTGATGCCGAACCTGCCGGTGAACCTTCTGGGGAACGGGTGCTCCGTGCGGGTTCCCCTTCTGAGTCGAATCCATGGAACGTGCTGGAAGAAAGTGTGGGTGTGAACAACCAGTCGTCGAAGAAGCTCGCTGGCATGGGTTTGTGTGGGAAGAGGGCATGAAACTCGTCCTTGAGCAGGGGTTCCTCCAAGGCGTAGTCTGGTACCCAGCTATTGGCGCTGGCCCGGGTGCCCTCTCTGGCTAAGAGGTATTCGACTCCCTCTTCCCCCCATCTGGAGTCCAAAATCTCCGTGACCTCGTTGATGTGGTCCTGGTGCTTCACCTCCCGCGTCTCCGTCCGTTCCCGGAGCGGACTTGGCGCCGTCCCTGGCTCCTGGAACCTGTGAGGTGCCTTGTAGGGAGTGAGCACCGACCTGTGGAACACCGGATGCATTCTGGAACCCTCCGGCAGCGCCAGTCGGAAGGCTACCGGGTTGATCTGCGCTTCGACTTGGTACGGACCGATCTGCTTGTGCCCCAACTTCTTCTTGGCAAGCGACCTGGTCGGCACTGCGTGGGCTGCCAACCAGACCCAGTCTCCCACTTGGATCACTTCGCCAACCCGCCTGTGCTTGTCAGCTTGCACCTTGTAGGCGTGCTTAGCTAGCTCCAGCTGCCGTCTGAGTTGATCGTGGACCGCCTGCAGCTCTGACGCGAACGCGTCCGCCGTCTGTGGTTCTCCTTCCCCCACTCTCTCCAGTCCCGGGAAGGTTCTGGGATTCCTCCCATTGTTGGCAAAGAACGGCGTCACTCCTGTGGACACGTGCTTCGTGTTGTTATAAGCGAACTCGGCTAGCGGCAGGTAATCCACCCACGTCGCAGGCTGTTGATTGGCATAGCATCTCAGGTACTGCTGCATGATGGCATTGACCCTCTCTGCTTGCCCGTTGGTCTGCGGGTGTCTTGCTGATGCCAGATTGACCTTGACATTTAGAAAACCCATCAGCTTCTGCCAGAAAGACGAGATGAACTGGCGTCCGCGGTCGGACAGGATAGACCGTGGCAGGCCATGCACTTTGAACACGTGATCTATGAACAGTTTGGCGGTTTGTTCCGCCGTGGCCACCTTCGCACACGGAATGAAATGTGCCATCTTGGTGAACAAGTCCACCACCACTAGCACAGCTGTCTTGCCTCTCGAGTTGGGTAAATCCGTCACAAAGTCCAGGGCCACCCTCTCCCACGGTTCAAACGGTGTCTGCAGCGGTTCTAACAGTCCCGCCGGTGGTCTGTGTACCGGCTTGGCCCTCTGGCAGGTGTCGCACCTCGCGACGTAGTCCGCGACCTCTCCTCTCAGCCTGGGCCACCAGAAGTCTCTCGCGACTAATTCCATCGTTTTCTCTGTGCCAAAGTGACCGGCCGTGGGTGCGTCGTGCAACTGTTGCAGTACCTTGGCGCGAAGGTCGTCTCCTGGTACATAGACAGCCCCTTTGCGTAGGAGCAAGCCGTCCCGCACCTGGAACTCGTCCGTGGTAGCCGTGCCTCTGAGCAGTTCCGCCATCTTGTCTTGCGCGAATGAGTCGTCCCGCAATGCACGTCGCACCGCATCCAGGTCTACTGTAGCTGAGGCACACGCCCACGCCGTCGGTGCGAAGATGTGCATGGCCGCCGCTGGCGTCACCTCTTCTAGGTATTGCGGTTTTCGGGACAGTGCATCCGCCATGATGTTGGTGTCGCCTGGGACGTACTCTATTCGGAAATTGAAGTCAGCAAAGAACTCCGCCCAACGTATCTGCCTCTGGTTCAGGAACTGAGCCGTGCGCCAGTGCTCCAGATTCTTGTGGTCCGTGCAGACCTGCACCGTGTGCTTGGCGCCGATTAGGAAGTGCCTCCACGCCTTGAAAGCTGCATGAATGGCCAGCAACTCCCTGTCCCAGATGGTGTAGTTCTGCTCCGACTTGCTGAGCTTTCTGGAGTAGAACGCTCCCGGCCGCCACACCCCCTGCGGGTCTCGCTGCAGCAGGACAGCTCCCACGGCTCTGTCTGACGCGTCTGTCTCTACCCTCAACGGTTTACTGGGGTCGATATGCAGCAGTTGCTTCTCCGATGCGAAGAGATGCTTGAGCGCTTGAAAGGACTGTTCCGCCTGCTCCGTCCAGATGAATTTCTTTTTTTTGGAGCTGAGCGTGTCCGTAATTGCTGCCGTCTGCATCGCGAACCCCTTGATAAACTTGCGATAGAAGTTGGCGAAGCCGACAAACCGCTGGACCTCCTTCCGGTTGCGCGGGCTTTTCCAATCCAATACCGCACGAACCTTGGTGCTGTCCATGGCTATCCCCTTGTCCGACAACTTGTATCCCAGGAAATCCACCTCCGTCGTGTCGAACTGGCACTTCTCCAGCTTGGCGTACAGTCTATGTTGTTGCAACCTGCTGAGCACCTCCCTCACGTCTCGGTCGTGAGCTTGCTGCGAGTCAGAGAAAATCAGGATGTCATCCAGGAAGCAGACGCATGTCTTGTAGAGGAGTCCCTCCAACACGTGATGCATAAAAGCTTGAAAACAGTGAGAGCCATTTTGTAATCCAAAGGGCATAACTCTGTATTCGTAGGTGCCCAGCGGTGTGAACATGGCCGTCTTCCACTCATCGCCCTCCCGCATGCGGATGAGATTGTACGCCCCTCGCAGGTCCAACTTGGTGAACACGCGTCCCTTGCGCACCGTCGCGAGGAGGTCGTCAATCCTGGGCATGGGGTAATCAGACGGTTTGGTCATCTGGTTCAAAAGGCGGTAGTCCACAACTAGTCTTTTTTGGGGCGTGTCTTTCTTTTTCACGAAGAAAACGGGACTGCCCCCCACTGCCTTGGACTCTCGGATGAAGCCACGCTCCAGATTATGCTCGATGAACTGTTTGAGTTCCTGCATTTCATCTTCAGACATGGAGTATAGCCGCCCCTTCGGCAGCGTCGCCCCCGGTAGGAGGTCAATCTTGCAGTCATATGGCCGGTGAGGGGGTAGCTTGTCCGCCTCCTTCTCGCAGAAGACCTCCAAAAAGCTCGCGTATTTGTGGGGGACCGCTTGCAACGTTCCCAACTGCAGTTGTGATTCCTCCTCCTCTCCCTCCCGTCGGGGCAGGATGCAGTGTTCTGCGCAATAAGAGGAGCCGAAGATCAGTTGTCTCTGGTACCAAGCCAGTGTCGGACTGTGCCTGTCCAGCCAACTCATGCCCAACACAATGGGCGTGTCCGACAGTTGGGTGACATTAAAACTGATGACTTCCCTGTGGTTGCCAAGGCGCATCACCATCGGTGGCGTCTGCTTCACCACCTGCCCCCCTAGCAACTCTCTGCCATCCACTGTGACGACTTGCAGGGGCAGAGTGGCAGGTAATAGCTGTATAGCGTGCTGCTCCACAAAGCTCTGCGCTATAAAGTCTGCGTTGCTTCCAGAATCCACAGAAAGCGGCACTTCGATAGTGACGCCGTCGGGTAGCTGGAGAGATGCTGTGAGCTGCACTACTGGTTTGGGTGGGAGGGGATCCGTGGGTCGCAAGATTGCTGGGGACTGCTTCACAGATGCGTCTGGCTGGGCCCCAGTGCCTCCGTCTCCAGCCAGACATTGTCGTTTCCCTGCTGTGGTTCTCCTTGCTGCGTTGCTGCAGTCACCATTGCTGAGGCTGCAGTGTGCTTGTGGAGCCTCCGGGGACACTCCTTCGCCAAATGGCCTGGATCCTCGCAGATGTAACACTTCCTGTTCCCTCTAGGAGGCTTCGCTTTCACTGCTGCCGGTGCTAGGGCTCTGGCTGCTGACTGAGCCCTTGCACCTCCAACCTCCATCGGTTCCCCTCCCCCTCCTGGCGGAGGTGTGGATTGCGCACGCGCTGCTTCCCTCGGAACGAAAGAGAAACTTCTCGCTGCTTCGCGCCCTCCACGTCCTTCATCTCTGCACCATGGACGTTCTTCCAGCCTCACCCCCACAGTCAGCGCCCTTTGGACCACCTCCTGCGTGCTTCGGGGCCTCTCCCCCCTTGCAATTTCATCCTTAACCGCTGAACTTAGACCCTCCCAGAAGAGGTCTCTGACAGGGGGCGAATCCCGATCCCATTCTAAAACACTGACCAGCGCAAAAAATCGGGCGTGATACTGCCGGACGCTCGCCCTCCCTTGTTTTAGTCCATGAATCTCCCGTCTGGCAAGATCCACATCAATAGTAGACAAAAAACACGCATCCATCGCTTTGATAAAGGCATCTGCATTCTGAAGCGCCGGATCTTTATCCCTCCACAAATTGCGTAGCCAGGCTTTGGCATCCCCATGCAAATGGGACAATATGAACCCCACCTTCTCTTCCTCATCTCTAAAGTCTTTTGCCAGCAGTTGCAGTGCGCACATTACGTCTGCTCTAAAATTAGGGTACTGTTGCAAAGTCCCGTCGAAGTGAGCCACAAGCCCTCCTGCTCTCCGTGCCAATCCCACGCCCTCCGGTCTGGGTCCCGGTTGCCCTTGCTTAACAAGCATTTCAAACCTGGCGTGTAGGTCTCTGTAGGCGGCTGTAGTCTCCTCCTCCCGTTTCTTGGAAGCCAATACCTCTGAGGACAACTGGGTCACTGCCTCTTGCAGCGCGGAGATCCTCTGTTCTTCCGTCATCTTGCTAACCTTTGTGAGCTCGCTTACAGACACCCCTCTTCCTCCCCTAGCGGCTTCTGCTCCCGCTGCGAGGTTTCAGGTTTCTGAAGCTTTGAAGAGACGGGTCTTACTGTCAGAGCTGCTACCAGGTCCCAGCTCACATAGGACCACGCCACACAGCGTCCACTTTAAAAGAGTCTTTATTGAGTTACAGGTTTCATTTCCGAACTGCAGCGTGCAGCTCTACACCTTCTGCTCTAGGTCGGCGAAGACCCGTCTGAGTCCCCGCCTCTTGCACACCAGCTTAATACCCTAGCCTTGCTCCACCTCCTTCGCCTCTCCCTACGTCTCTGGGTCCTTCTGCCCCCCTGGGCCTCCTCCCTTCTACTCTCCTCTGACGCTGACCCCCCTGATCCTTCTGCCTCCTTGCGGCGGGCTTTAGGACCTGGCTCACTCTCCGGGCTGCTTACTGCTCCAGCTTCCGCTGCATTTGAACTTGGCGCGCGCGCCCAACTCTCTACTTTCCTCTTGACCGTTGCCTCGCTCTCTGAGGAGGGCGTGACCACCCCTGACTCGTGCCCTCCCTCCTGCTGACAGCCTCCGGAACCCGATGCCTGGCTACCTTCCTCCCTGCTGCTCTCAGTCTTGAGCGTGGGTCCCGACTTCCAGCTGCTGCCGCCCTCAGTTATGAGCGTGGGTCCCGACTTCCAGCTGCTGCTCTCTGAATCTCCTCTGTTCCCTTCCTCCTGGGGTGTCCCCCCGGATCCCCCCCTTGCTCTGCTCACTGGGGCTCCCTTTTGGGAGTCCTCTGACTCACTGCTTAGGCTTGGAGATCTCGGGTCGTCATCATCACTCATTCTCCCTTCGGCTTCCTCCCCCTCGCTCTCTGTTTCCACCCTTCTCTGCGTCTCTGCTTCTGAACCCCTGACACGTATGAAGGGCAAAGGCTGAAATTTTCTGCCATTGCGCTCTCGCTCTTTCTCCTTAACACAGAGTTAAAACATTGTTCAAAGACTACAGCATGATCCTTCCAATATAATACAACAAGTTGTGCAGAATCCTTCAGTTCCCTATGTTTATTAGCATATATGAAACTGGCATGCTCCAGGGCTTTTGCCCTATGTTCTCTTGAGAAAAATTGTGCATTTACTTGGTAAACAAATGCTTGTAGATTTTCTCCTATAGATCAGCACAGCCAGCCAATTATCTGACCGTCCTCTTCATTCTGTATTTAGTTCATTTCATGAAATAGCACAGTAGAGGAGTAAGACATTGTTTGAGCTACCTCCATATTGAGTTTTAAGGCTTTTTTTCAGTAGTGATTTTTTCACAAGGTCAGGCTGTGTCTAGGAGCCTCAGTGGCATTCATAGGGTGTTAATACTGAGCACAAAACCAGGCATTTGGTCTGGCAAAGATGTATACATCTGAGTGTGTCCTTGCAGCTGCAGAAATATTACAAGGGTTCCCAGAGGCTGTCAAAAACTGGCCTTGACTTTTGCGCTTCTATGAGAGTTTGAATTGGGTGTCTACCTTAACTTATAAAAAGGGTAGCTAGATTTTTTTTAATTTTATCCAGACATCTTTACTGAAAGTTCAAAAAGTACATACTTGTATGTGCACTAAACATGATGAGACATAAATAAAAGAGAGAAAAAGAGAAACAGCCCCCGTGTAGAAGGGGAAATAAAGGGAGGAGGGGGGAAACCCAAAACTGTATACTTTACAAAGTTGTTATTGTACTCCACCAGAACTTAACCTATTACACTATTTGTAAGAATGGATTCCAAATATCATTGAATTTGTCCATGGCAAGTCTGTGTTTATATGCAAGTTGTTCTTACGTGGCGAGTTTGTATAAGTCCCCAATCCAATCGTAGAAGGGAGCAGCATTATTATTTTTCCAATTCTTCAGTATCCGTCTTTTAGCTGTGGTCAGGGCACGGAGAGTCCACTCATATTGTCCTTTCGTAGGGTTCCATGTGCTTGAAAATATTCAAGAGGATACTTTGCTCTGTAAATGTAAGGTTGTTCCGTACAGTTCTGTTGATGATTACAGTTACCTTCTGCCAAAAATATGTCAGTATAGGACAATGAAATAACATATGTTTTAGAGAAGTATTATCCCTATTGCATTTCCCACAGTTAGATACCTTAGATAGCCCGAAAAGGGTAGCCAGAATAACTGGAAAGTGCAGCCCACTGAAGATACGGAAAGAAGGAGAGGCTTTTGTAGAGTAATACTTGGATTTATTGAATTGAGCTTTGAGTCTTCTTAATGGATATTGACAAAAAAGTAATTTAAACTAATTGCGCCCATTTTAAAAAAAATACTCTTTGAAATATGATTCATGTTTGTAGGTGGCTTTAATTTCTTATATTAGATTCGAACACTTGTTCTAAGATTTTATTAACAAGAGATATGAAATGGGAGTAGAAGAGTGGAGGGAAAGGTTGCTATAACTTATATAATGGCATTGCTTTCAGGGATTGTACGTCTCTGCGGGATTTAGAAACTTAAAAACCCTTTAAATTAAGAAAGTTTTTTTATAAGCCTTAAAAGGAGCCAGGATTTTCCCAAGGGTCCCTGCCTGTCATAAAATCATGGAATTGTAAAGTTGGAAATAACCCCAGTGGTCATCTAGTCCAGCCCCCTGCAATGCAGGAATCTCAGCTCAAGCATCCAGGACAGATGACCATCCAGCCTCTGCTTTAAAACCTCTAAGGAAATAGTCACCACCTTCCAATTGAGTCCTGTTCCACTGCTGGATGTTCTTCCTGATGTTGAGTTGGAATCCCCTTTCTTGTAACGTGAAGCCATTGGTTCGGGTCCTGCCCTCCAGAGGAGGAGAAAACAGGCTTGCTCCATTTCCCATGGGATAGCCCTTGAGTTATTTGAAGATGGCTATCAGATCTCCTCTCCCTCTCCTCCTTTCCAGGCCAAACATACCCTTTCCACATGGTTTCCAGACCCTTGATCATCTTGGTTGCCCTCCGCTGCACACATTTCAGCTTGCCAATAGTATTCCTAATTTGTGGTGCCCAAAATCGAACATAGTATTCCAGGTGTGGGCTGGCCAAGGCAGGATAGAGTGGTATTATTACTTCCCTTGATTGGGACACTATACTAGTGTTGATGCAGCCTAGAATAGCATTAGCTTTTTTTGCTGCTGCATCATACTGTTGACTCGTGCTAAGTTTGTGGTTCACTAAGGCACCTAGATCCTTTTCATGTGTACTAGCTGGGTACACCCCCCCCCCATATCTTACATTTGTGCAGCTGGTCCTTCCTGTCTAAGTGTGGAACCTGACATTTGTGCCTATTCAAATTTATTTTGTTAGTTTTGGCCCAGTTCTCCAATTTGTTAAGGTCATATTGAATCCCAGTTCTGCCTTCTGCACTATTCTGTCATAGAAGTTGTTCAAATTTTGCATTAAAAAGGGTGAGACCTGTTTTATGGAAGCAAGCCTGGTATGATAGTTGTGACTGGTGAGAACATTCTAGGCAGGGCTGGAGGATCTCAAGTGCTTCATTGGTGTGGCATCTCAAAACCGGAAACATGTCCAGCCCTTCAGCCTGGCACGAGGGGCAACTGTGCTATATAAAAAGGCTATGTGATTGGAGGAACAGACATTCCATGGGAAACTCAGGATGGCGTGGATACATGTGCAAAGCCCCCAAGGCAGCAAAAGTTTTGGATTACTGGATGGTTCTCAGTAGATTGAGAAGGGTTTTGGTTTTTTTACTCCCAGCTGTTTGACAACAGCAAGAACACATGGTTGCTCCCTCACCCCTTCATTCTACTGAAATGAAGGCAGCTTGGGAGAAACCCAGGAGTGGGTTTTTGTGTGGCAGGACTGTGAGTTTATTCATCCCAGTGCGTTATGGGACACAGGAGGCAAATGCCGCAGTTCCTTGCGCAATATTTTTGCACCTGACTTTGCCCACTGCATGTGATTCTAGTTGATGATCCTCTTGCGATTATTAAAAAACAAACTGGTCGATCCCACAAGTCTGGTTCAGGTAGGGATGTTGAAAGGTACTCTCTCTAGTTTTCGACTTAAATGTGCCTAGCTCTGGGATAAAGACTATCCAAATGCATTGCATCTGCTTCTAATAAGGCTTGCATGGTACTTGTGCTTCCCGGGTTGTTCCTGGTTTCATTTCACGTCTGGGGAATTACCTATCCGTGCTAGAAGGAACGCATCCTTAAGATGCGGCATTCTTAATCAGTGCCAGGGTCTTTGCTATCTATAGATATAAGCTCTTGACACACAGTTAGCTAGCTAGTAATCCCGAGGTAGTGTTGCGTTGTATCTGCTCTTACGAAAGGCCCCCATATCATAGAATCATAGAGTTGGAAGAGACCACAAGGGCCATCGAGTCCAACCCCCTGCCAAGCAGGAAACACCATCAGAGCACTCCTGACATATGGTTGTCAAGCCTCTGCTTAAAGACCTCCAAAGTAGGAGACTCCACCACACTCCTTGGCAGCAAATTCCACTGTCGAACAGCTCTTACTGTCAGGAACTTCTTCCTAATGTTTAGGTGGAATCTTCTTTCTTGTAGTTTGGATCCATTGCTCCGTGTCCGCTTCTCTGGAGCAGCAGAAAACAACCTTTCTCCCTCCTCTATGTGACATCCTTTTATATATTTGAACATGGCTATCATATCACCCCTTAACCTCCTCTTCTCCAGGCTAAACATGCCCAGCTCCCTTAGCCGTTCCTCATAAGGCATCGTTTCCAGGCCTTTGACCATTTTGGTTGCCCTCCTCTGGACACATTCCAGTTTGTCAGTGTCCTTCTTGAATTGTGGTGCCCAGAACTGGACACAGTACTCCAGGTGTGGTCTGACCAGAGCAGAATACAGTGGCACTATTACTTCCCTTGATCTAGATGCTATACTCCTATTGATGCAGCCCAGAATTGCATTGGCTTTTTTAACTGCTGCGTCACACTGTTGGCTCATGTCAAGTTTGTGGTCAACCAAGACTCCTAGATCCTTTTCACATGTACTGCTCTCAAGCCAGGTGTCCCCCATCTTGTATTTGTGCCTCTCATTTTTTTTGCCCAAGTGCAATACTTTACATTTCTCCCTGTTAAAATTCATCTTGTTTGTTTTGGCCCAGTTCTCTAATCTGTCAAGGTCGTTTTGAAGTGTGATCCTGTCCTCTGGGGTGTTAGCCACCCCTCCCAGTTTGGTGTCATCTGCAAATTTGATCAGGATGCCCTTGAGTCCATCATCCAAGTCGTTGATAAAGATGTTGAATAAGACCGGGCCCAAGACAGAACCCTGTGGCACCCCACTAGTCACTCTTCTCCAGGATGAAGAGGAACCATTGATGAGCACCCTTTGGGTTCGGTCAGTCAGCCAGTTACAAATCCACTGAGTGGTAGCATAGTCAAGACCGCATTTTACCAGCTTCTTTACAAGAATATCATGGGGCACCTTGTCAAATGCCTTGCTGAAATCAAGGTAGGCTACATCCACTGCGTTCCCTTCATCTACCAGGCTTGTAATTCTGTCAAAAAACGAGATCAGGTTAGTCTGACATGACCTATTTTTCAGAAATCCATGCTGACTATTGGTGATCACAGCATTCCTTTCTAGGTGCTCACAGACTGTTTGCTTAATGATCTGCTCCAGAATCTTCCCTGGTATTGATGTCAGACTGACTGGGCGGTAATTATTTGGGTCCTCTCTTTTCCCCTTTTTGAAAATAGGGACAACATTTGCCCTCCTCCAGTCTGCCGGGACTTCGCCTGTTCTCCAGGAATTCTCAAAGATGACTGCCAGTGGTTCTGAGATCACATCTGCCAGTTCTTTTAATACTCTTGGATGCAGTTCATCTGGCCCTGGAGACTTGAATACATCTAAACTAGCCAAATATTCTTGTACTATCTCCTTAGTTATTCTGGGCTGTGTTTCCTTTGCTGAATCATTTGCTCCAAATTCTTCAGGTCGGGCATTGTTTTCTTTATCGGAGAAGACTGAGGCAAAGAAGGCATTGAGGAGTTCAGCCCTTTCTGTGTCCCCTGTTTGCATTTCACCATCTTCTCCTCTGAGTGACCCCACTGTTTCTTTGTTCTTCCTTTTGCTACGAACATACCCATAAAAGCCTTTTTTGTTGCTTTTAACCTCTCTAGCAAGCCTGAGTTCATTCTGTGCTTTAGCTTTTCTGACTTTGTGTCTACACCTGCTGGCTATTTGTTTGAATTCCTCTTTGGTGGTTTCCCCCCTTTTCCATTTTTTGTACACATCCTTTTTTAATCTTAATTCAGTTAAAAGTTTTTTAGATAGCCACCCTGGCTTCTTTAGGCACCTTCCATGTTTCCGTCTCAATGGTATTGCCTGACGTTGTGCTTTTACTATCTCCCTCTTAACAAACTCCCAGCCATCATGAACTCCCTTTCCTTTTAGTATTGTTGTCCATGGGATCTCACCCAGCACTTCCCTAAGTTTTATGAAGTCGGCTTTCTTAAAGTCAAGAAATTGAGTCCTAGTATGCTTGGCTGCTCCTTTCCGCTGTATAGTAAACTTCAGAAGAGCATGATCACTCGCGCCTAATGATCCTTCCACTTCTACCCCACTAACCAGGTCATCAACATTGGCTAGGACCAGATCTAAAATGGCTGTTCCTCTTGTTGCTTCTCCCACTTTCTGGACAATGAAGTTGTCTGCAAGGCCAGTGAGGAATCTGTTTGACCTTATGCTCTTGGCTGAGTTTGACGTCCAACAAATATCTGGGTAATTGAAGTCCCCCATTACTACTATCTCCCTTCCTTTTGCATGCTTGGCCATCTGTTCCAGGAAGGCATCATCTATGTCCTCCGTTTGGCTTGGGGATCTATATTAAACTCCCACAATGAGGTCTCTGTTATTCTTCTCTCCCTTAATTTTGACCCAAATGCTCTCACTTTGGCTTTGAGGTTCTAAATCTTGGATCTCTTCACATCCCTGACATATAACGCAACTCCTCCTCCTTTCTTGTCTGGTCTGTTTCTCTGAAATAGATTGTATCCCCCCATTATTACATTCCAATCGTGGGACTTATCCCACCAGGTTTCAGTGATGCCTATTATGTCATATTTAGTTTGCTGTACTAAGAGCTCAAGCTCATCTTGTTTATTTCCCATGCTTTGCGCATTAGTGTACAGACATTGAAGTCCATTAATCATTCCCCCGTGTCTCTTATTTAAGGATTTTTTCCTCCCACCACTAGGTCCGCGTGCTGTTTGCTCCATTTGGTCTATGACATTTGGATGATCATCTTCATTAATTGATAGACTCCTACCTTCAGGAGCACTGTCTCCCTCCCCCACATTAGTCAGTTTAAAGCCCTCCTGATGAGGTTTCTGAGATTTTTGGCAAAAACATTTCTCTCAACCGTTGTGAGGTGCAGCCCATCACTTGCCAGAAGTCCATCTTCAAGAAACTGCAGTCCGTGATCTAAGAATCCAAACCGTTCCTGTTTACACCATTTGCGAAGCCAGCTGTTCACTTCCACTATTTTCCCCTCTCTCCCTGGGCCACGTCGTTCAACTGGGAGGACAGATGAGATGACAATTTGTGCATTTAGTTGCTTCAATTTCCTGCCGAGAGCCTCGTAGTCTCTTTTGATCTTCTGGAGGCTATTGCTTGCAGTGTCATTGGTTCCCACATGAACCAAGAGGAAGGGGTATTTGTCAGTGGGTTTTATGATTCCTTGCAGTCGTTCAGTTACATCTTGGATCTTAGCCCCGGGGAGACAGCACACTTCCCGAGACATCTTGTCAGGCCCACAGATCACTGCTTCTGTTCCCCTCAGTAGGGAATCCCCTATCACCACTACACGCCTCCTCTTGGGTTTGGTCGGGGTTCTTCCATGAGCTGTCCGTTCCAAGGTCGCCTGCACATTCCCTGAGGACTGACTTTGCTGCTCGTCTTCATATACCTGATCGACTGTAATGAGGGAGAGATCCTCAAATGGAGTCTGCTCTTCGTCTTCCATGCTAGGGGAGAGGATCTCAAAGCGATTGTGTATTTCTAAACAATCAGAGTGAACCCTGGGCCTCCTACTTCTTTGAGTCACGTTTCTCCATATATCTGGCTCCTGTGTTGGTGAACTAGACTCCTTCTCAGGGGAGTCCCCTGTCTCCTCCTTGGTGGAGACGGTGTGCTCTGTTGCTTCCAAGAAGAGCTCCAGCTCTCTAATTCTTTGGAGCGTAGCTACACGTTCCTCCAGTTGCTGGACTTTGTCTTTTAAGAGGGCAATCAACATGCAATTGCTGCAGGTAAAGCTGCCTGCAACCTTTGGCAAGATGGCAAACATTGCGCAGGAATCGCAGGCGACTGCAGCTGTTCCCTCCCCTTCCATCTTGAGATTGTGTCATTGGGGGTGGCTACAGAGGTCCTCCATCATAAAAAGCTTGAAGACAGGACAAATAACTTCCCCCACAAAAAAACCTAGGTCTCCCCCAACAAACGTTTGAGACTAGCTCCCCTAAATCTAAAAGATGGATATAACTGCGCGCGCCGCTGCCCTGCAAACTCTGATAAGCTCCTCCCAGAGCTAATCCCCTGCCTCAACAGAAATCCTGCCCCCTCTGACCTTTACACAGGGAAAACAGCTAATCAGCCACAAAGAAACACACACACACAAGAAAACCCTTTTTGCTGCTTCTTCAACTGCTGCCCTGCAAACTCTGATAAGCTCCTCCCACAGCTAATCCCCTGCCTCAACAGAAACCCTGCCCCCTCTGACCTTTACACAGGGAAAACAGCTAATCAGCCACAAAGAAACACACACACACAAGAAAACCCTTTTTGCTCCTTCTTCAACTGCTGCCCTGCAAACTCTGATAAGCTCCTCCCACAGCTAATCCCCTGCCTCAACAGAAACCCTGCCCCCTCTGACCTTTACACAGGGAAAACAGCTAATCAGCCACAAAGAAACACACACACACAAGAAAACCCTTTTTGCTCCTTCTTCAACTGCTGCCCTGCAAACTCTCTGCTCTTACGAAAGGCCCCCATATGAACCAGTGCACCTTGGAATAGAAGTGGCTTGAGAGTGGAGATTCTATCAGCTGTGCATTTTGACAGTATCCAGCTGCTTCATCTTCAGACTGCAGTCTGAGCTGAGCTGGAGATAACAGTGAAATATTCACAAAATGGAAGGATTCTTGTTTTTAGGGGCCTGGCCAGCCTAATTAGAAATACAGGAGTACTTCTGGCATCCCACCTCCACTAAAGTTCCCAATTCATTTTCCCACCTTGGCCACAGATCTGCTCTTCCCTCTAGAGCTGAGATGGGGAACCTGTGTCCCTCCAGATATAGTTTGGGGCTGATGGGAATTGGGAGCCCAACAGAATTCCCATCCCTGCTCTAGAGCGCCTAGGTGAGCGTGAAAAGGTAGATGCAAACATTCTTTTAAGTTCAAAAGATGGCATCCCAGGAAGACAACCCACAAACAAGGGAATTGTCTGCTGATCATTTGCATAGTGGACCATTATATGTATGGACTGGTGGTTTGGCTGCCTGGCCTGATCTTGCACCTCCCTTAATCCTACGCCTGCCCTTTGAATTAATTTGTTGTTTATTTGTATAAAATTTGGAACATTAATAAAAATCATTTGGGGGGAAATGCCATGCCTGTTCAAGGAGGCCTGCTGCAGTCATTTGTTTGGGTGGGTGTGGGATGAACCAGTGCAATCTTACATAGACAAAATCCTTCATTTCTTTAAATAATCTTTCAACCACTCGATGCCTCTGCAACTCTGTTTCCTTTAATCCTTAACCAGTTGTTATGGGAAACTTAGTTTTACAGAAACTCCCTTCCCAAACTCTTCTCCTCGCCCCAAGTGTAATCTGGTGTTCTACTAAGGCCAACAGAATCTGAGATCAGAAAAGGCAGCTTACAACTGTAAGGCATGATGGCACTGGCAAGAACTGCAAGTGCTGCTCCTGAATCACGGCCTTCTTCTATGCATTTGTAACCCGTTCTTCACTAAGGGAACCTAGCAGCCCCTGGCTCTGGTTATCTCCCTCTTGGACTCCTGCAATGTGCTCTACGTGGGGCTACCTTTGAAGGTGACCCGGAAACTTCCAGCTAATCCAGAATGTGGCAGCTACACTGGTGATGGAGCGGCTACCAAGACCACATAACACCGGTCTTGAAAGACCTACTTTGGCTCCCAGTACGTTTCTGAGAACAATTCAAAGTGTTGGTGCTGACCTTTAAAGCCCTAAACGGCCTCAGTCCTGTATACCTGAAGAAGCGTCTCCAGCCCAGACACTGAGGTCCAGCACCGAGGGCCTTCTGGTGGTTCCCTCACCGTGAGAAGTGAGGTTACAGGGAACCAGGCAGAGGGCCTTCTCAGTAGTGGTGCCAGCCCTTTGGAACGCCCTCCCATCAGATGTCTTCTAAAAGTCAGATAGTTACTTCCTTGACACCTGAAGGCAGCCCTGTTCAGGGAGGTTTTTAATGTTTGATGTTTTATTGTGCTTTTAATTCTGTTGGGAGCCGTCCAGAGTGGCTGGGGAAACCCAGCCAGATGGGCGGGGTATTAATTATTTATCTATTTATCTATTTATACCCCCGCCCATCTGGCTGGGTTTCCCCAGCCACTCTGGACGGCTCCCAGATATTACTATTATTGCTTGAGCAGGCAGAGAGAGGCCTGCCTACTTTTCGCATCATAATCGCAACTCGTTCTGCTAAGACCCCACTTTTTATTATTTGTAAGTCATTTTAAACTAACTAGGAGATTTGCCTCTAGAGAGAGCATCTCTCCAGGACTTTCTTCTTTAGTTGGGGCTGGCAACATAGACTGTTTGGCACTGGAAAGACTGCAGAAACTAAATTTTGTAGCTTCTTCTATTAATACAAATGCAGGAAAGAAACTGAATGGGATTTTCCTGGCCTTTTTATTTGCTTTATCTTCTCTTCCACATATTTGTGTGTGGCATTTTGAAAGCCACAGAATTCACTCGTTTTAAAAATACATTCTTGGGGATTTTCTATATGCTTATTTGCCTCATTCAGCAGCAGATGCTGCCCCAGGAACCTCAGCTGATGCGTCTGCTGTGCAGATCAGCTGGGAGAAGGCGCAGTCATTCAGTATGTGCGCAGTTGCTGCCGTTAGAGTGTTGCTGTTATTATTTTTACTGAAGGTGCAAGTAGAATGAATCAATAAGCTCTTTCCCTGAGACATTCTCTACAAGCTGTTCTTTCCTGCAGCAGGAGGTTTCCCTGGTGTGATTTTCTGCTGCAAAATAGAGGAGAGTTTGTGGAGGAAAGGTGGGGAAAGAGTCATGGAAACCCTAACTTGTCGTGGAAAAAGGCTGCAAGAGGTTTTCCAGGCACATATAATTCATGGTACTGTAAATAGTGTCAAAACAGAGGCTGTAGGTTTTCTGAAGCTAGGCCCATGTGGAGCCAGTCTTGTAATGGAGGGCATTGGGAGCGCCATGTGGGAGCAAGATATAATTTTGCCCTCAGTGACAAAGGTAGGATTGCTCTTATTTGTGAAGTTCTGCTTTCATCCAAACAGCTCTGTGCTGCTGAGGAAAAGAGAGGACCTTGCTCATTCAGAACTCAGCATCTCTTTGCATTCAACCTTTGTGGAGTTCCAGATTGCTATCTTGGGTTTGGGTGTGGGTGTGTTTTCTAGTAACAACGGAAGCAAGCAACCCTTTTCATTTCCATTTTCTGCAGGGATTTATTCAGTGGAACTTGTAAATGACAGCCTATATGACTGGCATGTAAAACTTCTAAGGTAAGTTGACTTTTCCCCACCCCAACACTGTGCTAAATCAGTGGTTTTGCTATTGATGGATAGCTGGGTTGGTGGATGAAGGTGCATGATGATAATCATTTGATGTCCGGACCTAGGAAAGTTGTATACTATGTTGCAGATTAGCGTATTTGCTTAAGGTTAGGGTTGTCACTCTAGACTTTTTTGTAGATCTAATTGGCTAGGTCACTTGATTAGCCAGTGCATCTCTTTTAAAAAACAGACTTTTAAGTGCTTATAAAACTGCAGAGGGCTGATACTCTTGCAGGAGAGGCATTCCTTCCTGTGTAAAGTAAATCAGTCCCCATTGTGACGCAGTGTACAGTGGTACCTTTAATTCTCAAATTTAATTAGCTCTGCAAGTCTGTTCCAAAACATTTTACAATCTAACAAGATAATTGATTCATAAAATGAAAGCAATAATCAATGTTCTGTACTATAAAATAAATAAGACAGTATTGTAGATGATAAAAATTAAAATTATTTTTTTTCCTTGCCTGCACTGATGGTAGTCATTGTTTGGATTGGGGGGGGGGGGCTTTTATCCATTTCCACAGTCACACAATCAATCAATCAATCAATCAATCATAAAATGAAAAACAAGCCACAGTCACAAAAATGAAAAAGCCACACAAAAAAGCAAAAATTAGCAAAAACAAAAGCACCAAATATCACCTCAGAACACTGCAATCAGAAACAGAAGGCTTTAATTATGGTAGGGGCGGGCCTTAAATTAGCTGCTCAAGGATACAAACGGAATGAAAAAAGCCTTTATTACGATGGGGGGGACTTAAATTTGCTGTGCAAGGGTAAAATGGGATGAAAAAAGCCTTAATTACTATACGAAGGACTCAAATTAGCTGCGCAACAGTGAAAACAGAAGCTCAGGAGCACGTTCGGCTTCTGGGGCAAAGTTCGAAAACCGGAACATCTACTTCCGGGTTTGCAGCATTCGAGTTCTGAGTTGTTCGGGAACTAAGCTGTTTGAAAACTGAGGTACCACTGTATATTGTCTAAACCTTGTTTTTATTCATACAAGAGGTGCTAAACAAGGCGCAGCAGCCCTGAATGCTGCATCTCATCTATTCTTCTCCTCACCCAAAAACCCCTTCCTCCTCCCCAAGGCTACAAACTGTTCCTTATACATTTCAATAAATACATAAGGAGCATTTCAAACTGCTTGCTATTTATCTAACAGGTTTATAAACTGTTCTCAAGAAAGAATTCTTCCAAAAACAGTTTAAAAAATATGCACCGAAACATAAAGAAAATAAAAATTTTAAACTGTTTAATTCACATCCATCTTTAAGAATGCAAAGCCTAGAGACTTGGTGGGCATTTTTTTTTATTAAGTCATACATTCTTTGAGATTCCTGTGAAACAGAGAGTCTTAGGATATGGAATCTGTTCCTCAAGACTCCTAAGTCTGCAGCTGATGTGCAGGAATATTCCCTATTCTCTGATGACTCCAGCACTGCCCTCCAGAGAAACACTTGCCTGCAGCCAGGATGTTCATTAGGACCCTTAACTGCAGGTGAGCCACACCCTGTAAACAGCTGGCCTTTCATTCTGAAGGAAATGCTTCACTCAGCATGGCACGGCCTAGTTGTTTGCGAAAGGTAGTGACAACCACTCAGAACGGAGCGACTCAATCCTTCTGCTTTTCCTCATTCTCCATTGGTAGGGTTGATCCTGACAGCCCTTTGCATAGTGATCTTCAAGTCTTAAAAGAAAAAGAAGGTGTAGAATATATTTTGCTCAACTTCTCTTTTAAGGTAAGAGGAAAATAGTATCCAGTGTGTGAAAAATTTTTCATTGGTATGTAAATCCAAAGCAAATAGTTAACGAGAATTATGTTCTTTAATTTTATTGAGTCTACTTTGAGTAGAACTTGGTTGGATACAATCCCATATTGCAAATAAAAATAATTAAAATATAGGACTTCAGAATGATGTATTTGCAACAGGGCATCAAATTTAGAAAGTTTTTGACTTTTGGATTTACTTTTTTTTGTTCTTAGGATAACTTTCCTTTTGATCCTCCATTTGTGAGAGTGGTCTCTCCTGTGCTCACTGGCGGGTAGGTGTTGGTTTTTTTAACACACACACACACACACACACACACACACACACAGTGTTTCTTAAGAATAAATCACAAAGCTGTTACATTAACATTTGGGGAGTTATGTTTTAGCACATGGTTCTGTGGCCACCTGATGTTGCACTGGAAGTCTTATGCAGTGCAGACATCTGTCATAGACAGCAGTGGTTTCCAAGTTAGGAGGTTTCCTAACTTGGCTCTGCCAGGATAAGTGTTCTTGTTAGAATCATAGCGTTGGAAGGGACCATGAGGGTCATCTAGTCTAACCCCACAACTGTGCACATTCTTGGACAGGAAGACAAGCATGGTACAGCTGTTGCAGGTCACTGCAGCAGCTCCCTTGCCATCCATGTCTCTTGGTCCTATGTACCCCACGAGACAGCACCCCAACCCCCCCCCCTCAAAACACCCCTGTTTACAAGTCCTGGTCATGAGCTCCCAAATACTGCAATCAGCTAACTAGAACTGTTGTTTTAATGGAATACTGTATTTCCACCCTACAAATGCATTCAAGGCAGCTTACAAATATCCTGAAACAGCAATTGTACAGCAATATCAAATCTAGATAATTTAAAACAGCAATACCAAAAAAAGAACACCAGGAGCACCAGAAAAACTAAAGCCAGGCTGCCTATGAGCAGCAATTCAATCAGGTGGCACTGAGGGCAACAATAAAAACCATTTGGGAGGGAGTTTTACAGCTGGGAGTGCAACCCTAGGAAAGCCACTTGCCTCTCTTCCAAGGGTGGGGTAAAACGTACAGGACCTCCAGTGACTGACTCTCCTGCCAGGCTGGTTCATGTAGGAAAAAGCAACCCATAAGGTACCCAGTCAGGACCAGGTTACTTTAAGTCAGTGTTTCCCAACCTTTTTTGGGCAAAGGCACACTTGTTTGATGAAAAAAATCTCGAGGCACACCACCATTACAGCCCCGTGACGTCAGCGCGCAGCGCCACGCCGGGAGGGACGCATGAAAGTGTAAGTTTCAAGTTTTTTCCCTCCCCCTTGCCGGGGAACCTCCAAGCTTGGGGGGGGGGGGAGGCAGCAAAGCGAGGCAGGAAGGAGAGCGCGGCTTGGCTGGGTGAGCTTTGGCAGGGGCAGGGAATGAGAGCCGCGAGGCGGGCGCTGCGGATGGAGGTGCTGCCCGCCGAGCTCGCAGGCAGCCAGGCAGGCAGACGGCGAGAGCCCCGCGCTGGGCGGCCCCTCCTCGCCGCCCCGCCTCTCGCCGCCCGACTCGCCCGCCTCCCTCCAGGCAACATCTCGCGGCACACTAGTGTGCCGCGGAACAGTGGTTGAAAAACACTGCTTTAAGTCACCTCGCTTGCCTGCAATGAGGAGAAGAAGATGAGTCTGACTTACATTAATTTCTCTTTTAAAATGTGTTGCTTATACACCAGCCCTCTTCTCTCCAGAGTTTTAATTAATGTTCCCTTGCTGTGCTTGTGCCTTTTGAGAGGCTGGAGCGGGTGTTGAGCACATTCTCCTTTTTTGCAGCAGCCATAGGCAGGGTGCATTGGCTCATACTGCTTGTGGTGTAATAAGAGTTGTGCTAGATCAGACCAAAGGGCTGTCTTGTCAAGCCTCTTTTTCCCAGTGGCCATGCAGATGCTTCTGAAAAGCTTGCAAACAAGACATGAGGGCAGTGGCTTTCTCATGCTGTTGGTATTCTGAGGCATCTAGGCATCATGATTTGTATTCAGATTACCTTAGTCCCCTTCTAAAGGCATATTAGCTAGTAGCCATCACCACATTGTGCAGCAGCCAGTTCAAGAGCTGTAACTGTGGTTTGCAGTTTTGTCTATCCTAACGCTCCCAGCAGTTAGCTTCTTTGGATGCTCCACCTTCTAGTGTTAGGTGAAAAAGTGGTGACCTTCTCTCTGTCCTGGGAGACCCCACACTCAAATCCCCTGTAGCCTTGAAGCTCGTTGGGTGACACTCACGCTGCAAACCCACAGGATAAAACGGGTGGGGGCAGGGACAGGGAGAGACCATGTTTGTGACACTGGTCTTCTTGTGGGGAGGTCAGCGTAAAGTAACAGACCGACCACTTTGCTGTCAGTGAAGCTGACAAGAATTCACCCCTATAAGCACTATGCCACTTCATAAACCGAGGGTGGAGGGGAATTGAGTTGCAAGCTCATGCACTTCTACTGTGTCAAGCCCTGTGCCTTTGGGAAGCTAGCATGTCCATTAATCTCCTTTGCAGAAGGAATTTGCATGGGGCGGCTGAGGGCATGCAAACATGAGATCTCCATACTTGCTTTCTCAAATGGCACAGTGCCAGGAGCAGTGTTGGCCTTGATATTTCTTCATCTTTAATGGTGGGCTAGCTAAGGCCATGGTACAGCCTGTACCAGTTCTGTAGTCTTTTTGTCACTGGATCTCCGTTGCAAGTACTCGGTGTCATAGAGCCTTGGGACTTTCCTTGTCCAGCAAGCTATGCACCTTTGCATGATTCCCCATCCCCATTTCAACATCATGGAGCTCTAGGAATCAAAAGGAACTGCCTTTGGGTCTTCTGCACCTTCCCACAGACTTGTTGGGAATAGTAGAGGGAGGGCAGAGTTCCAGCTGTTGGCTGAGAAACTGTGTGAGGCTGACCTCTCCAAAGCCACCAGCTGATAGGGGGATGTGGGGGTGTGAGAAGAGCAGCAGTGGTTCCCATGGCTGTGTGAGAAGAGTTGCTATCAAAGCAAAGCTCCGTGTTTGTTTGACATTTAAAGGTTTTGGAGAATGGTGGCACCAGACTTTAGTGATGATGCCCCTTTGCCCAAGGAAGGAATCCAGCAATTGGCTGGAAGAATAAAACTTAAAGCCCCCAATCTCTCGATTGCTACTTTCATACATAAGCTTGGCAGAAATGGTTTGTTTTGCATTGCTGTCCATATCAGTTCTGATGCGCGTGCCAAGAGTTGACAGCTTTATCGCTCAGGTGCACAAATTCAGTTCCCACGCATTGTGACTTGTCCCCGCTCCCGCCTTGTCTTGCCTCCTACTGGAAACCTTGGATACTGTTCTGACTGCAGCATGACTGTCAGTTGCCTGTAAGGACCACCTGGAGTTGGTTTTTGTCTTGCTTCCTTCCAACTTTGGTTCATACCTCCCAGCCAGCTGACTCTGAGAGAAGCTTTGCCCCCTTCCCCCACATTCACACATGACACTGTGAACATAATGGGGCCAGTCTTCACTGCAGTTGCTAAAGCAGAGACATAATGATGGATGTTTTGGTGACCAGTTTCTCTGGTCACAGAGATGCCAAAAGCACAGCCGTGTCACTTGAAAAAATTCAAGCATGATCTAAACTCTGACATGGTTCAGATGTAACAGGACAACATGGCTTCCTGTTATGTGAATGAGCTACAGTGACCCTCAGTCTCACAATCCCACCGCCTCCTGAGATCAGAAGCTTCTGCTTCCCCCTTTAAGTCTGAAACCATGGTTTTGAGCCTGGACTGTCCTCCATATCCAGAGTTTAAACAAACCAGTTTTGCAAAATCTGATATACAGTGGGACCTCGGGTTAAGAACTTAATTTGTTCCGGAGGTCTGTTCTTAACCTGAAACTGTTCTTAACCTGAGGTACCACTTTAGCTAATGAGGCCTCCTGCTGCTGCCACACTGCGATTTCTGTTCTCATCCTGAAACAGTTCTTAACACGAGGTACTATTTCTGGGTTAGT
This sequence comes from Podarcis vaucheri, assembly GCF_965113315.1. NCBI lineage: Eukaryota > Metazoa > Chordata > Lepidosauria > Squamata > Lacertidae > Podarcis > Podarcis vaucheri. The sequence goes on from NC_138767.1 coordinate 80,682,360, forward strand.
GGAGTCTGTAACCTGAAGCGTCTGTAACCTGATGCGCCTGTAACCTGAGGTACCACTGTAAAGAGAAATGGAGGTTTGCTTAAAAGTGGAACAGCTGCTTCTGATACTTCAGCCACAAAAGAGGGGTCTTGGCGACCTGTCACCTTTCATGTGAATGGACTCCTCTTCAACTATCCAGTTTTAAGCAAGCCTCCATTTCTCTTTACAGTGGTACCTCGGGTTACAGATGCTTCAGGTTACAGACTCTGCTAACCCAGAAATATTACCTTGGGTTAAGAACTTTGCTTCCAGGTTGCCAATGAAAGAAGAAATGTTTGTATTCATTTTATGTTTCCGCTTATGTCCTTATTTATGTTAATATTTTCTTACATTATCTGTTGTCAGTACTTAATTGAAAGCCTCAATAAACACACACACACACACATTTTAAGGGGGACTAAGCTCTAGATTTGTTCGCATGATGGGAAGCCATGGTTTCCTCTTGCCTCTGAACTGGGCCATCATTTAGTAAAGTGGTTTTCCTTTGTGGGCTGTTTGCATACATTTTGTACCTGGTGGTAGTGGCCAGCTTGGGGGGGGGGAGGGTTGATCTGATAGCCCTTCCACTCTTGACTCTCTGACATGTATAACTTCAGAATAAATCATGTGAGAGATTAACCAAAGACGACGGTGCTAATTTTCTACTCCAGTTGGAGGGAAGTGAACAAAGGTTAAAAGTGGTGATTGTTTTTAAATGTTTCCTTTGTTGTATTTTCTAAGCCGCTGACAAAGAGAACAGCAAAGTGTAACAGTAATAAAATGCACTAAAATGAGGACTGGATTGTTGTCAGAACAGTGATATCAAAACAGTGAGTGCGCAGTGATTATGCACAGTTGGCTAACTCTTTCAGTTACATCAGGGCTGATTATAGAGCTGATGCCAAAGGGGTTTAAAGCCATGGATTGAATAGCTTGGATGCCAGGGCCTGGCCCAAGGCATTTTGGCACCTGAGGCAAACCACAAAATGGCACCCTCCTCCCTGCCAGGGTAGAAGGGGAGATGGAAGCTCTACACCTGCCTCACCTGGTCTCACAGGTAGTCTGTTTCTGTTTGATGCTTTGAGTTTGATGCTTTGAGTTCACGTAGCTTCTCATTTGTACATTCACGAGCTTTTATTGTTTTGTGTCCAGAATAATTCCAATAGACCAAGCCAATGAGGACATCTTGACTTTGGCTCACCAATATTTAACCTTTTTAATACTCCTTGTTTGAGCGTGCTGTCTAAATGGCTGGCTCCCATCTGAATGACATAAGCAGACAAAACAGTGCTGGGAAGATCCAGATTGTACAACTCAGAATAACCCTTCTGTTGAATATGATTCTAGTACACAAATGCTTGTCTCATAATTAATATGTTAGTCTTTCCAAGGTCTTACTGAAAATCATACTCTAAACTTGCTTTTCTGTCCTGCAGGTATGTTCTCGGTGGAGGTGCATTATGCATGGAGCTGCTTACTAAACAGGTACATGCAGAATCAAAAGTCTTGCTCCAGATTTGTCTGCTCCTATGGAAGTCCTCTGCAGCTGGTTGAACAGACCCCCATTTCCAAATTCTTATAATGTCCAGCTGACTCAGAATGGCATCTTACAGGGCTACTAAAGCAGTTTCTGTGCCAAACTGGGCCTATACCTTGATTGAAATGAATCTAGAAAATCAGTTACCTCCAAGAGTGCCTGAATTGGGTCCACGACCACTCGCTCAAGAATGGGAGATTAGCACTGGCCAGTAGTTACTTAGATTTTCTGAATCAAGGGGTGGTTTCTTGAAGAGTGGTTTTACCACTGCCTCCCTCAAGCAGGCAGAGACCGCCCTCTCTTACAAGGAGGCATTAATCACCAGCCAGCTGTCCCCTTCCTGCTAGTTTTTATCAGCCAAGAGGGACAAGAGTCCACAATGCCCTGACCAATCCAAGCATTTTGTCCACCCTCGATGCCTTCTTTGCTCCCTTCACTGCTACTTAGGGAAGCTCGATGATGCAGCCAGATCTTTCCTCCAGTTGTTTGAGCTGTCTCCCAACTTGTTTAATCACCCTAAGCTCTGGAGGTTACCAGGGAGTCAAATGGGCTCCACGAAGTGGGAGAGAGCAGTCAAGCTGATCATGTCAATGGCCTGAGCCATTCATATATTCCCGAGATTGCCCAGGGCTTCAACAGGAGCGCCAGTCATATCAGCTGCATAATCCCCCCAAGCCACCTGGAAACCCATTGCATCCATCAGCCTCCAACGACAGACCATCCTCATAGGTCCCCACCTCTGCAGAAGGGAAGGAATGCTGAAAGCCTCGACAGGAAGTGACTGGACCATGACAAGGGTCAATACCCCCCCCCTTTCAGAGCACCCTGTTCCTGCCCAGTGGAAAAAACAACATTCAGAGTGTGGCCTCCCACCTGCTTTGGCCTGGTGACACGTTGAGACAGTCCCATGGTTATCATGGCAGCCATGAAGTCCTGAGCCACCGCAGAGCCAGTCACCTTGGCATGGGTCCCTCAGAACCAACCGTCTGAGAGTCCTCAACGTCAGCTCTGTCAGCTCAGGCAGGGAAACTGCTGAGCAGGAAGGTGGACAGTAAACCAGCAGAATCCCGATTCTGTCCCTATTGCCCAACGCCTGGAACACACACTCTAGATTCTGCCTGCCCCCCAGCAACTGGACAGTGAGAGAATTTCTTTACACCACAGCAGTTCTCCCTCCCTGACCCTCAAGTCTGGCCTGATGGGGACAACTGGGTGAGACCACCCTGCTCACCCACCCAGGCATCAGTGATACAGACCAGATGGGCTTCCTTATCCGCAACTGGATAATGCTTCGAGCTGCATTCATTCATGCTGGCATTCAGCAACAGCAGCTGCAGACCAGGCAGGCTGATATGACAAGCACAGTTCCTCAGGTTGGAGGGGGGGCTGGCACACGACACAGTCACCAACTGCCTGCGATTGTGCCCCTTACCTGGCTTGCCCTACCTCCTGCACCGTTCCTCTCCCTACCCTGAACCATTGTGATTGGTTCTCCCCCGCTCCCCTTTTCCCAGGCACATCCCAATAACAGTCCTGAATTTAAACACAATTTAAAATTGGTTAAAGACAAATAAAAATAATTAAAACAAAAACAGTTTAAAATACAAACTAATCAAAACAAAGTAGCTGAAAACAATTAGAAAGATAGACCAGAACACTAGACTGTGTGTCACAGTAAATCTTCCTTTCCAGCTATAAGTAATGAGATCTGAATATGTTTTTAATTTATTAAACAAACATTGTAATTGTTATGAATTTTCATGGCATTTGGAGACATGTGCTTACGATTTTATTTTTTGCCTTGCCAGGAAACTTTGACTTTTACTCTTCCTTGCTCCCCTGTAACATACTCCTATTTCATATTTTCTCCTCTTGTGGCAAATAATTGCCATTTTCAAAAGTTAGAACGTCAACCCAAATTAACCTGGTTTAGTGTAGAGAGGTCTGTTTGGGATTGAATGTTTTCTCCAAGACAAGCGGACAAAATGCAATCCTTTTCTGGAATTTTCTTTTCTTTTTTGTTCAGGGTTGGAGTAGTGCCTATTCAACAGAATCTGTCATCATGCAGATCAATGCCACATTAGTCAAAGGAAAAGCCAGAGTACAATTTGGAGCAAATAAGGTAAATACACGCCAGGATTCTTTTTCTGCTGTTCATGTATTGTGGTAGAACAGCTAGTGTAAGAGCAGTCCTGGGGCCAAATGTATTGCTTTCCTTTCCTTCGGACCACATCAGCAGCAAGGCCAAGAGGGGGGTTGTGTCACCTGGGCCCAGGACTTGCGCCCCAGAGAGGTCACTTTCGTGCCTCCAACGCAGCAAGAACAACATGGGAGGCTGTGGTTATGAATGAAGCTCAGCCTGATTGGCACTTTTTTTCAAAGCTGGAAAAGCACTAACTAGGCTTGGGGAAGGGAGGTGGGGAGCCTCAAGGACCCTGTCAGAGCCCCCCTGCCTCCTTCTCAATGCCACTGCTGCCCCAGGAGCTGCTTCTTGCTCCCTGCCTGCCTGGGGCAACCAAAAAAGGCTATGAGCGCCACGTGTTAGACTACCCTGGTATGAATGTGTGTGACCCACAGTAAATGATCAAAGCAGGCACTCAGTTGGCAATATTTTCTTGGCTAGTTGACTGCAACCCCATACCTGTGAAATAATGTAATGTGTGCTGAAGAATGGTTGTTGGGCTTTGGCAGTTTTTAGATGGGGCTTATTGCAGAAGAGGCAAACCCCTGTTCAGGGAACTTAACCATTCCAAGCAACGTTTATGTCCCCCAGGATCCCACCAGGTTGAGAAGTCGGGGAAGAAAAACACTTTAAACAGACTGTGGGGAGAGCCTGTCACCAGCAGCGTAAAAACTAACCAGCATGCATCCAAGCTGAGTCAGAACTACTCTGACATGCTTGGGATATGTACTTCAACCATTCATCTCTTTCTTTCAGAACCAATATAACCTAGCAAGAGCACAGCAATCCTATAAATCTCTAGTACAGTTACATGAGAAAAATGGTATGTATGGTATGTATGCATGCTATGGTAAAACACATAGTTGTGTAAGTATAACGTCAGAGGAGAGAAGCCACTCCGCTCCCCATATGCATGTTTTTCGCAGGCATCCAGAGCTGCGAATAGTCTGGTTCTGTAAACAGTGTAATAGTGTGTTGGGAAGTTGGTCATAACTTAACTCCTACTTCCCTGATACATAAATATAATCGTAACCCCCACCAAGGTTTAATCTGAAAATTAGATCAGCTAATTGATCTCAGTAGACTGGTAGGGCAGCAATTTAAGGTCACACTTTTTGGGGAGGTCTAGTGAATTAAAGAAGTGGAGGAAAGAAGTTAAAATTTACCTTTCTAATAATGAATTGTAGTTTTGATTTGGTTTCATTGTAGATCCTATCAGGCCTAGTGCTAGTGGTTGACAGTTGTCCCAGGGCCCCTCACGCTGGCCCAACCCAGCTGTGCCACCCTACCACTCTCCTTGCCAGGCTCCCGGACAGCCATTTCAGTATTGAGCAGGCCGTGGTGCCACTTCTCTGTTCCCATCTGTGACAGCCAGCTGCCATTTAGCTTCTGCAAAGTGCAATGCCCAGCAGACCCACACTGGGGGGAGCTGGAGGCCCATCAGTGGCACCATACTGAGAGCCCCCTTAAGACTGGTCCTGGTCCTGGTATTAGATCCTGGTAATATAAAGGTAGGGGACACAGGTGGCACTGTGGTCTAAACCACTGAGCCTAGGGCTTGCCGATCAGAAGGTCGGCGGTTCGAATCCCCACGATGGGGTGAGCTCCTGTTGCTCGGTCCCTGCTCCTGCCCACCTAGCAGTTCGAAAGCACGTCAAAGTGCAAGTAGATAAATAGGTACCACTCTGGTGGGAATGTAAACAGCATTTCAATGCACTGCTCTGGTTTCACCAGAAGCGGCTTAGTCATGCTGGTCACATGACCCGGAAAAACTGTGGACAAATGCTGCCTCCCTCAGCCTATAGAGCAAGATGAGCGCCAGAACCCCAGTCGTTCACGACTGGACCTAACAGTCAGGGGTACCTTTACCTTTTAATATACAGGTGGGTTAATAATTCTTTGCTTGCATGTTTGCTCATTAGGACAGTCCATCAAGTAAGTTACAGATAGGTAGCCGTGTTGGTCTGCCATAGTCAAAATAAAAAAATTCCTTCCAGTAGCACCTTAAAGACCAACTAAGTTAGTTCTTGGTATGAGCTTTCGTGTGCATGCACACTTCTTCAGATACACATCTGTATCTGAAGAAGTGTGCATGCACACGAAAGCTCATACCAAGAACTAACTTAGTTGGTCTTTAAGGTGCTACTGGAAGGAATTTTTTTATTTTGACATCAAGTAAGTTGTTTTCCAAATGTTGCTGGTTTTTGCATAATATCTTCCAGTTGCAAAACTGGATTCCTAAGCACCGAGTTATTTATATGTAGACTGAAACACATTAAACAACTCATGTTATCTTATGTGGATGCTCAGAACACCTGTCTGCACTGGTGCTTCAACCAAGTATCATGGTACATTATATAGTTATTAAGCACGTGTACAATTACAAAATGGGTGTTGCCACCACTGCTGCACATTTGTTAATGCCAAATCTTTTTTTATATATACTTCCTGCAGGCTGGTTCACACCTCCTAAAGAAGATGGTTAACATTGTGGACTTTTCATACACTTGGACCAATGTCAGTAAAAGATTTTCCTTCCAACACAGATTCAACTACGAATGCCCCCATAACAGCCATACTGAAGATTCTAGCTCATTGATAACTAGTGGATAATCTATTGACTGACACATCCAGTATAAGCTACAGCTGTACAATTCTGCTCTTCTGTCAAGTATCTTCAACTGAACAGTTTTAAAACTTTATTGTCCCCATGAATTAAGCATACCAATCCCCACCCCATTTTAGAGTGTGAATCCTTCAAACTGGGCTCTTGGGGTTTACAAAAATACCGGTCATTAAGATCTCCCCCCTTTTGTATGCACTTATTTGTTTTTCCAAACTGCAGACAACTGCAATATATTTTATTTAAAGCCAACCAAGTTGAATAAAGTTAATTTAATAATATGTTACAACGTTTTTAGGTCTCATTAAATCAGACTCCTTCCTCCTCCCCTTGGTCTATAACTGAGAGCATTCATAGTATTGCCAAATTTGATGATGATAGGAGAACTGCAATGTTAAATCATTAAAACTCTTCTTCTTCTTTCATGGCTGTATTGAGGATATGAGCTGTTTCTGGGCAGAGATGCCCTTGAGGTGCCCTGCTGCTGCCAAGAGAACTTTGTGACTAGTCATATCCACTGGGGCATCGGTTTTTTGCTGGGCTACTTTGCTACTTGTTGGCTCTTGTCGGCTCCTTTGAAAGGAGGAGCCATAGATATAAAGCTTGAAGTTATTTAAAATACTAGAAACCTTCTTAGGCATTCGATTCTATTAACGGGTTGTTGCAATCATTTGTAGAGTAATGAACTTTAAAAAGCAATTGGCAGAAATCAAGAAGACACTCCTTTGAAAATGATTTTTTAAACAAAAGCAACAGTAACAAGTCCCAGGGATCACTCGATTCAGAGTTTTTTTTAAGAAGGTTGCTATAGTTGTGACCATGGTTTCATTGAAAAACTAATGGGGAACTGCTCTTCCATTTAGGAAATGAATCTGGATCTGTAGCTGCTGTGGGTCGGGAACTGCTATAACATTGCCTTACCTTTTTTAAAAAAATCAGGTGTGATTATTATTTTTTGGTAGCTGAAATTGACCTTTTTGTTCACAGGAAATAAGGGTATAAGCACTTTTTTGGGGGGAGGGGGGTCTCCAGAAATGTCTCTGCCCCTCAGCCCTCCTTCTTGACCTTGGAGAAAAAAATCCTAAATTTGTGCTTTTTTGTGCCCAGGCATTTGGTCACATAAACTGTTTTTGTTTGGATTTTTTTAGCTTGGAGGATTGGATTAGAAGGATTTGGCCTGGTCAAAGACTGTTTGATGCAGTCTTTTAGGGAGTGGATGACTTCCAGCTTCCCCGCTTGTTTGATTGTACATATTATTCCAGTGAAATCCTGTTAGCAGCCGTAAGGCAGAGGCCGAATTCTGTAAGCATTTCTGCAGCTCCTTTTCAAACCTGAGGCTAAAACTTTGAATACATTATTGAATTCTTTAATATTCTAATGGACAAGCAGAATGACAGGTGCACACTTGGCTTGCTTTTTATTGTTTCTGAGTTTCATTTTTCATTGCAGAATTATTTAGCAGTGTACGGTAATCTGTAAACTTGCATCAAGTTTATGAATAAAGAACCTTTTTAAGAATTCTGTTTGTCACTTTATTTCTGGAAGGAGTCTGCTTTCAGTGACTGAGTGTGGTATCTTGCAGCTGATGTTTCGTAAACATGAGAAATGGCACACAGTACTAAAAAGGTGATCTACTATGCTGTACACTAATACAATAGTTTAAAAAGCATAATACCAATCTTTAGTAGTGGTGTTTAAGCCCATAGTGTGGTATTCAACCCATGAGTAGACCCACTGAAGTAAATAGATATGGCTAACATAGGCTCAATAGTTTCAGTGGGCCTGCATAAAAGCTGCATGTTCACATTTGCAAACGAAGAAGCTAAGTTATTGTCTTTTTTGTCACTGAATTAGAAACTAGAAAAAACCAAAAGCATGAATCACAACTTGGCGAAAGTGAGAGAGCACTGTGATAATTTTAAATGACCTACTTCTCACTCAAAAGCTCTCATGAAGAGTTGGTTTTGTCTTTCAGTCTCACACATAACATTCTGTGATACAGATTCATGTAGACATGACATTAGTGACTGAAGTAATTTTGAAGCTTTGTTGGCTGCTTTAAAGAAAATATTTGAAGTTGTTTGTCTGCAGTCTGAGACAATGAATGCAAAAGTAGAAACCAGAGAGCCATGCAGGGCTTGGGGGGGGGGTCTTCAGTTTACTCAGGGTGGAGTCCCCTCAGTGCCCCACAAAACCTAAATTGCTTCGGCAGGGGGAAAGTTCCCTCCAGCCCCCGAGGGGAAAAATCCTTGACAGCAGGAAACCGTGTACAGATTTATTATATGGGGCATTTTAGTTTAAAGAAAAGTTAAGTAAAGGGACATCATAGAGGTGTGTGAAATTATGTATGGCATGGAGAAAGTGTATGGAGTATCTTGCGATACTGAACCTGGAGCCCCAATGCAGCATAGCATCTGAGGATTCAGGACAAACACACAGTGCTATGCAATTCGTCCCTTCAAGAGGTAGTGATTCCCACCAGTTTTGATACATACACACACACACACACACCTCCACTGTCAAAGACAGTATGCCTTGAAATACTGGTTTCTGGGATTCATGGGGAGGCGAGTAGTGAGCCAGAATACTGGGCCAGTAGAGAGCCAAATGTTGGCCTTTTCTAGGTATTATGAAGACTGCATTCTTGCTTAGTCGTCTTCTTAGTCTTCTCCAAGCTAAATATATCCAGTTCCTTCAGATATCCCTTATAGGAATTTTCTAGTCAACACACAGCTGCAACTACATCCCAGGATGGTTCTCATGATAAAATTGGGGGGGGGAGGACCTTGACCTTGGAAGAAAAGTGGGATACAAGTGTAATGCATGAAGTCTCACTTGTGCACAATTTCCTCTACTTTGATTGAAATTGAAATACTTTATTGTCACTTGTACAACTTGTATACAGTGAGATTACACAAGCACAGGCAAAGCATGAGGATAAAAAGTGCCTCTCAATAAATTCCCAGCAACTGATGTTTAGGGGCTTACTTCCAGTGATCCCTGTTATACCATGAAGCCATCATGACATGTAGTTGGTGGTTGTATCCTCTACAAATTGTATAATCCCCTTTTAAAGCCATCTAATTTTGTACCCATAATGACATTTTGCAATTACAATGGTACCTCTGGTTACGAACTTAATTCGTTACGGCGGTCTGTTCTTAACCTGAAACCATTCTTAACCTGAAGCACCACTTTAGCTAATGGGGCCTCCCGCTGCCACCGATGTGTGATTTCTGTTCTCATTCTGGGGCAACCTGAGGTACTACTTCCAGGTTAGCGGAGTTTGTAACCAGAAGTGTTTGTAACCTGAGGTACCACTGTACAAACTTCATAGCTCAACTATGGGCTGTGTGAAGGACTTCTGTTTGCCTTATCCAAAATCTCTTGCCTGCTACCTGAATGACCCTGGATTCCAGTGTCGTGTGAGAGGGGCTTTTTTCTGAACTAAAATACACCCTCCATACTTTGTAACCTTTTCTTATAACTTTACCTTCATGGTCTTGGTACTCCTTTCCTAGGCCTACCATTTGGAGATCTACAACAAGAACTGTGCTCGGTATTCTAAGTGGGGCTAAAAATACTAGTTTCAAAGAATATGGGCAGCTGTATTAGTCTGCTACAGCAAAACAGAAGAATTTTGGACACCTCAAAAGCCTGGCATGTTTTATAAATCTCCATGTGGAGGTTTTCATGCATCTTATGAAATGAACTCTAGGAAAAGTTAGGCCATAAGAAAATGGGTTAATCTTGGAAGTGATGGCAAGAGGCCAGCAGAGCTATTGTGGCTCCCTGGAAGTAGTGGCGAGAGTGAGTGGTAGCTATGAATAGTGTAACCGGAAAAATCCGAGGGCTCCCTTGGACAAAAACAAAGACACCAACCAGGATAATTTGGAGCAAAACAGCAGCCTGTAGGCTTGGCCTTTATTGAACTGTTGCAACAGGGTGTTCCCCTCATTTGCAGGAGAGAGGAAAGACCCAGAAAGATGGTGTGCAAGACCTTATAAAAACTTTTGAAATTCCCATCCTCTAGGGCAAGCCCACCCCCAGAAACATCATGCATACATTACAGAAGGGGTTGACATCATGCATACATTACAGAAAGGAGGGGTTGAGGGAGGAGTTGTGGTGGTAACCTGAGTGTCCTGTCACCTGGCTGGTTCTTCCTTTCCCCCTGCCCATGAGTCACTTCCAGGAGACAAAGGGGAGTTGGCAGTTTCCTGCCCCCAGAGGGAAGATCTGATCATTGTCCTTTGTTTCAGTCCATGCTGAATCCACTCCCATATGCAAGTTCTTTGTGATCTTGATTGTCTTCTGTCTGGGATCATCAGGGTTGACATAGCAACTGGGCAGGGCTCCTGTGGATGTGCTGGGATGGTGAAGGGATTATGGCTGACCAGAACCAAGCCACCCCCCTTTGATAGTCCTTGTCATATGGAGTAAAATAAAAATGGAACAGTGCAAATCCGATGTATGGTTGATTTTTCTATGAATTTATAACAGAAGTGTGGCATATGTAGTGTGTGAAGTTTGTACAAACTGAATGATTGGGGGGGGGGGGTTTCCTGCTACAATAGTTTCATGCTGGGATCACAACCCGGAATTTCAGAAAGACATCGTGCTACTGGGAGTTTTATTTGAATAGAATTTGCTAAGAAAAGCCCCGAGTCGGAGGGCTAGAGTTCGCATTGCGCCCTCCTGCCCTGCTTATTTCCCCTCCAGTGGCTCCTGCTTCCTTCTGAAGGCGGAAATGCTCTTTCCTTCCCCTCACGGCTTCGGGAGAGACAGAAAAGGGTCAACCAGGCGCAGAACTTCCCTTCTCCCTGGTCCAGAGGGAGGCACGCAGGCTGCTTTCCCCGTCTCACTCGCTTCTTGCATCGCGAGGCCAAAGAAGCGGCGGTCCCGCCTCCTCCTCCGCCTCCTCCTCTTGCTCGGCCTTTCCCTGGCACGGAAGTCTCTCCGGAAGCGGCGCTCGCCCATTCCCTTCGGCTCCGTCTCTATGGTGCCGAGGCTGTCGCAGGTCTGATGACGCGCGCCGAGGTCGCTTCCGGCTCCCGCTCCGCTTCCGCTGGTTGCTCGGCTACCGGCGCGGCCTGGCGTCGCTATGGAGCCCGATCCGAAAGGGGGCTACGTGCTGAGCAACCTCGCCGAGGTGGTGGAGAGGATCCTGGGCTTCCTGCCGACGAAGGCGCTGCTGCGCGCGGCCTGGTGAGGGGGGGCTCCGAGGGGCCGGCGGGGGACGGGCTCTCCCTCCCGGGGATGCGCTGCCGCGGGACCCCTCCTCCGGCCCAGCGCCCTCTTCTCGCCCCCAGGTGCCCCCGGGGAAGCCCTCGCCCCGCTCCAGGGGCTCCCGGAAGCAGCCCCGCCTTTGGTAGCCTTCACACCCATGAATTCCTCTAATCCCCCCTGGATTTCCTTTGCAGGAGTGCAGGAGCGCGGCCTGGGGAAGCGGGTGGGAAAGCCTTTCTCTTAGACTGGAAATATACGATTTGTCTCGAACTAAGTTCTACTTGTAGCAGGTTCTTGGATCAAAATTTGAAATGAGAGTCCATGGGCCTACTCCGAGTAGGACCAGCACTGGATACAACTCTCTTTTTATTTTATGTAATTGTTGTGTTTGCCATCTAGAGAACTTCTGTTGCAGGGAAGTAAGATAAATTAATTCATTCGTTTTCTAGCTGTGCTAGTATGCAGTAGCGAAATTATAATTGTTCTTCTTTCCTTTTACTGCCAATTTTAAAATACATTATATTATATCATACCATATTATAGTGAAAGCAGAACTTTTCGTGGTAGTGCAAAGCATTTTACAGTCTGGCCCAATGGAGGTGAAAGAGCAGATGGGAGCTAGCTGTGTTTGCAAAGCATTTTGAGCATAAAATAACTTGCATCTGCTGAGACCTTGACTCCACGATTACAACAGATGACTCTCGAGAGGTCTCCAGAGTACTGTCTAGTCCTGTTATGCTGAATTAGTTTCAGTTAGTAAGGCTCAAGGATGTGGACAAGGTGCTTGGATCGGTCAGGGCATTGTGGACTCTTGGCTGGTAAAAACTAGCAGGGCGGACGCAGCTGGCTGGACCAGGGAAGTGGTTTGTGCCTCCTTGCAAGAGGGGCTGGTTCCTGCCTACTTGGGGGAGGCAGTGCTGAAACCACTCCTCAAGAAACCGTCTCCGGACTCAGAAAATCTAAGTCACTATCGGCCAGTTGCTGATCTCTCCTTGAGCAGGTGGTTGTGGACCTGATCCAGCCAATCTTGGAGGAAATTGATTTTCTAGATCTGTTTCAATCAGGGTTTAGGCCCAGTTTTGGCACAGAAATTGCTTTGGTTATCCTGAATGATGACCTCTGTCAGGAGAGGGGAAATGTAGAGGCTTTCAGTACCATCAAGCATGGTATCCTTCTGGAGCAGCTGCCCAAGTTAGGGGTGAGTGGCTCTGATTTGCTGTCGTTCTGGTCATACTTGGATGGTCATTTCCCCAGGGTTTGATTTTATCCCCCATGCTGTTCAACATCTGCATGAAATGGCTGAGCAGAGTCATCCGGAGTTTGGAATATGTTGTCTGCAATATGCTGATGACACACAGCTCTGCTTCTCCTTTACACCTGGAGGTGTGGCAGTGGTTGTCCTGGACATTTTTTTTAATAATACAGTGGTGCCTCGCAAGACGAAATTAATTCGTTCCGCAAGTCTCTTCGTCTTGCGGTTTTTTCGTCTTGCGATGTACGGTTTCCCATAGGAATGCATTGAAAATCAATTAATGCGTTCCTAGGGAAACCGCCTTCAGACCAGGTCCGGGGACATTCTGTCCCCGGACCTCTTCTGAAGGCTTGGGGGGGGGACAAGGGCTTTTCTTCCCACCCACCCCAGCATTTTAAAAAACCCCGGGACAGCGGAGGACTTCTCTGCTGTCCGGGCCATCTTAAAATGCTGGCGGGCGGCATTTTAAAATCGCCCCGGGACAGCGGAGGACTTCTCCGCTGTCCGGGGCGATTTAAAAGCCCCTGGGAAGGCAGGCAGGGGGGACAAAGACTTTCGCCCCCCACCCGCCTTCAGAAGGTGTTCCCGCCCCCGCTTCGCAGCAGCGCTATGAAGCGGGGTGGCTGGGGCAGGTGTTCCCGCCCCCCGCCCGGCTTCGCAGCAGCGCTACGAAGCCCGGCGGCTGGGGCGGGTCTTCCCGCCCCCCCACCCCGCTTCAGAGCAGCGCTACGAAGCGGGGTGGCTGGGGCAGGTGTTCCCGCCCCCCTGCCCGGCTTCGCAGCAGCACTACGAAGCCCGGCGGCTGGGGCAGGTCTTCCCGCCCCCCCGCCCGGCTTCGCAGCAGTGCTACGAAGCCCGGCGGCTGGGGCAGGTCTTCCCGCCACCCCCGCCCGGCTTCGCAGCAGCGCTACGAAGCCCGGCGGCTGGTGCAGGTCTTCCCGCCCCCCCTCCCCGCTTCGGAGCAGTGCTACGAAGCGGGGTGGCTGGGGCAGGTCTTCCCGCCCCCCCACCCCGCTTCGGAGCAGCGCTACGAAGCGGGGTGGCTGGGGCAGGTGTTCCCGCCCCCCCACCCCGCTTCGGAGCAGCGCTACGAAGCGGGGTGGCTGGGGCAGGTGTTCCCGCCCCCCCGCCCAGCTTCGCAGCAGCGCTACGAAGCCCGGCGGCTGGGGCAGGTGTTCCCGCCCCCCCACCCCGCTTCGGAGCAGCGCTACGAAGCGGGGTGGCTGGGGCAGGTGTTCCCGCCCCCCCGCCCGGCTTCGGAGCAGCGCTACGAAGCCCGGCGGCTGGGGCAGGTGTTCCCGCCCCCCCACCCCGCTTCGGAGCAGCACTACGAAGCCCGGCGGCTGGGGCAGGTCTTCCCGCCCCCCCGCCCGGCTTCGCAGCAGCGCTACGAAGCCCGGCGGCTGGAGCAGGTCTTCCCGCCCCCCCACCCCGCTTCGGAGCAGCGCTACGAAGCGGGGTGGCTGGGGCAGGTGTTCCCGCCCCCCCGCCCGGCTTCGCAGCAGCGCTACGAAGCCCGGCGGTGGGGCAGGTGTTCCCGCCCCCCCACCCCGCTTCGGAGCAGCGTTCCGAAGCGGGGTGGCTGGGGCAGGTGTCCCCCCCCCGCCCGGCTTCACAGCAGCGCCACGAAGCCCGGCGGTGGGGCAGGTGTTCCCGCCCCCCCACCCCGCTTCGGAGCACCGTTCTGAAGCGGGGTGGCTGGGGCAGGTGTTCCCGCCCCCCCGCCCGGCTTCGCAGCAGCGCTACGAAGCCCGGCGGTGGGGCAGGTGTTCCCGCCCCACCCCGCTTCGGAGCACCGTTCTGAAGCGGGGCGGTGGGGGAAGGTGTTCCCGCCCCCCCGCCCCGCTTCGGAGCACCGGGAGATCGCTTCTCCCCACCGCCCCTTGCTTCAAAAGAGGTCCGGGGGCAGCGGGAAGCGCTTCCCGCTGCCCCCGGACCTCTTTTGAAGCCTGCTGCCCCCGGACCTCTTTTGAAGCAAGGGGCGGTGGGGAGAAGCGATCTCCCCGCCGCCCCTTGCTTCAAAAGAGAAGACCCGCTGTCCCCGGGGCAAGCTTCGTTTTGCGAAGCAAGCCCATAGGGAAATTCGTCTTGCGAGGCAACTCGAAAACGAAAAAACCTTCCGTTTTGCGAGTTTTTTGTCTCGTGAGGCGTTCGTCTTGCTGGGTACCACTGTAATATTTATTAAGTTTTCCATTTTAACAATCCAATAAAAACCACATTAATAACATTCCAAATTATAAAATAATCAAACGGTCCAAATTTTATGCCAAATTTTATGTCTTTGGTTGGCTTCCTATGCTCTGAGGTTCGGGGGGTGATGATGATCTCACATTTATGCTGCTTCTCTTACTTAGTCCAGGTAGTTCCAATAAAACAATTGGATGTTAATCCTTCATTTATTTTTAACAGCCTCTGAGTTCGTCTGGCAAACGAGTTAAGCCAATATCGTATGTTTCTCTGTGGGTGTGTGTTTGTTTTTTATTTCTCTCTTTATATTCTTTGTACTCCAACAGTCTGTCCGTGGCATTTCACTTTCACTTTCTCGCACCTGTGATTTTCCACTGCGACGCGTCCCAAGATGAAGGAAATCTGGCTTTCTGCCAATTGTACCAGGCATATGTCCAAACTTCTTTGTTTTATCTCATTCCAAGACAAATAAGTCTGTACTTTAGCTAGAAACCAATTTCCATCTTCTATTCTTAACAATCCATTGAAGGTAATTGCAAATTCATAAATCATTTCCACACAGTTAATAATTAGACCAAAATTATAACAATAAGAAAATACTCTCCAGTCCCGTTTGTGTACATAAGCAATCCGGCAGTCAGTCCTTCCAGGAAGATTTGCCAAGTAAGATAGCAAATACAAAGTATATCAAAAAGAAATAATGGAGGCTCACCCCCCCCCCTTCCGTTCCCGTAGTGATGGTAATCCTTCCACTCAAATCCTTTGGCACCCCAGTGGCTGAATCAGTTAGCAGTGTAATTTACCTCCCTTCGCTCAGAGCATGCCCGTTAATTAAGTCCAAATTTCATCTTTAAAAACAGGTGTTTGTTGCTCATGGCGGCAGCTTTGGAGAGTTGCCAAAAGTACGCATGGTGATTTCCACCCAGTGCCCCCTCATTCCTTCCAGATTGGGAGCAAGTGTTGGGCAATCTGTGGGTGAAGCTGCCCTCCCAAGCCCTGGGGGGTGGTGGTTGGAAGGATGATTACTCTCATCTCATCCTCAAAATCTTCTGTGTGAGACGGCTCCGATGGAATGGGCAGCCGGTCATCATAGCAGCCAAGCAGGAAGTGGTTGTCCTGGACTATTGTCTGGGATGTATGAGAGCCGACAAACTGAAGCGCAATCCAGATAAGACTGAGGCACTATTAGTTCCCTAGACTGGAAGGGTGAGCACTTCCCTGCATGCGTTGGCGATATACTTCCTCTGAAGGATGTGGGGATACTTCTGAATCCATTGTTGTTGCCTGAGACTCAGGTAGCCTCAGTAGCTTTGGCTGATGGCCCAGCTGCACTCCTATCTGCACAGGGATAGCCTATTGCAGGCATGGCCAAACTTGGCCCTCCAGCTGTTTTGGGACTACAACTCCCATCATCCCTAGCTAACAGGACCGGTGGTCAGGGATGATGGGAATTGTAGTCCCAAAACAGCTAGAGGACCAAGTTTGGCCATGCCTGACCTATAGTCTGTTGTCTATGCTTCAGTGGCCTGTAGGTTAGTTTACTGAACCTTTGGGGCTGCCTCTGAAGATGATGCAGAATGCAGTGGCCAGGCTGCTCACTGGGGCAAGATGGTTGGAGCATATTACACCAATCCTGGCTTGACTGCAGTGGCTGCCAATTAGTCTCCAGGCCCAATTCAAAGTGCTGGTTTTGATCTACAGTATAAAGCCTTAAATAGCTTGGGACTGCAATACCTCGGGGACTGCCTCTCCCCTTATGAACCAACCCAGACCCTGCAATCATAATCTGAGCCCCTCCTTTGTGTGCCTTCTCCACAAGAGGTCCGGAGGTTGGCAGCATGAAAACGGGCCTTTTCCGTGGTGACTCCCCATTTGTGCAATGCTCTCCCCAGGGAGGTTCACCTGACACCTTCGTTCCATATCTTTAGGCACCAGGCAAAAACATTCCTCTACATCCAGGCCTTTGGCTAAACAACCTATGGCCTTTAAAACTGGGTGGGTGGTTATTTCATTGTTGTAATATGCATATTTGTGTTTTTATATTGTGAGCTTCCTGTGATCCTCAGACAAAGGGTCGTATAGAACTTTAATCATAATATAAGTTTATTTGCAATGTAAGTTACTGTCTGCTTTCACTTTGGGAAAGGGGAACATAATTGGCTGAGCTTGGCATAACTTAGGTATGTTACCATTACTTGTCCCTTGCTTTTATACTTCACTCATCAGGGTAAGTGTTTGATGGGGAATGGAATTAAAAATGGAGTTGTTTCTGTCTCATATATCTCTTGAGTTCTTGGAAGATGCTCTGTATAGCACCTGGTGCCTCCTGGGGAAGAGAGGTGGACAAATGTTGCCCTGGTCCTGGAAACTTTGCAGTGCAGCTGGTGCGGGGAGTGGAATCGCAAGACTCCTCTGAATGCTGCCGATGGCTGACATAAGAGATGCTTTGGCCCTTCTCTTGTTTTCTAGGCAGTGACAGGTGAAGCTTGATCAAATTCCAAGACAGATGCTGAACTTCTCTCTTAGAAATTCAGGTGTGACTAGGAGGAAAAGGAATGTCAGATTGCCAGTGGACTTGGTAACTGGGGCTATGTAATATTTTAGCAGTTTTCCATGTGAACTGCATGAAGCCATAGACTCCTGTGAAGGAACCTGTTAAAAAAATTCTGAGATTGAGACAGCTGGGCTTTCAAAGTGGTTCATTTTTAGAAGATGCAAGAAGTGTTTGCTACCACTGAAGGTGCATGATAGACATTTCCAGATAAGGAGTCAGCTGCTCTTGCAGGGCATGTACAGAGCTGGTAGGGGCTGAAACAGTGAGCTGCAGTGGGGAAGCTCAACCACCAACATAAGGCGTCTTTATTAGCTCCCTCCGCCCCCACCTGCCTTCTGGGGGGAAATGCTGCCCTCACTTATTGGGCTATTGCAAGGGTGACATATTCCTTGAATCCTCCAAATCGCTATCTTCCTGTCTGTAGTGATGCTGATTCTGGGTTGTTGTTTTTAGTGTGTGCCGGTTGTGGAGAGAGTGTTCCCGCAGAATCCTGAGAACCCAGCAGAGTGTTGCCTGGGTCTCCACAGTGGAACCAGGGCCATCAAGCAGTCATGCTCTGGTTCAGGTGTTAGCAGAGGAGCTTGAGGTAAGTGAATGGAATATATACTATATATCGTCGATCCTTGGTTGAGATTCCTGCATTTGCAGGGGGTTGGACTAGATGACCCTTGAGGTCCCTTCCAACTCTACGATTTGCAATTGGTAATCTCACAAGTACTGTTCCTCTGCTCCTCTTGATGTATAACCTCCTAAAATCCAATTGGTGCTTCCCTGTTGATTCTGCAGCATTGCTATGTATTTTGCTTTAGGTGTGACAGTGCTTATCATACTTGTAACCTATTGCAACTTGCCACTTGGTTGATTGTCAGATTTGGAGAAGCTGAGTTCTTAAATGCTTGTCCTGTCCTATAGTATCAGCTGGTCTTTAGGTTTAAGGAGGTGTTTGATACTGACATGGGGTTCTCAGCTCAAATTCTGTGCACATATACCTTTGAGTAAGCCAGTTGAATACACTGGAACTTGCTTCTGAGCAACCATGCATTTCTCTGTATGTCATATAGTGTTTTCCTGAATGTATCTATTCAGAAGTAAGTCCAGCTAAGCTCAGTGGGAGTTGCAATAGGCAAGTGTCCTTAGGATTACAGTCCTAAACTATAAGGGTTTACAGTGGAACCTTGGTTCTTGAATGCCTTGGTACTAGAACATTTCGGCTCCAGAACGCCGAAAACCTGGAAGTAAGTGTTCTGATTTTTGAACGTTTTTTGGAAGCCGACCGTCCGGCTGCTGGCTTGTTTCCGGGGAGCTGCTCCAGTCGGAAGCGGAGCCTTGGTTTGCGAATGTTTTGGAAGTCGAATGGACTTCTGGAACAAATTACGTTCGAGAACCAAGGTTCCACTGTATAGTCTTTTATGTATGCAATATTTTAATAGGAAAAAAATGTGTTGACCTAGATTACCATACAGAGTGGTAGAACATAAAACATAGAGAACTTAAAACTGCTTCGTATGCAGACTGTATCCAGAACTGCTTCTTGACATTAGATAGTCACTCTAACAATAATGCTTTAGATGCGTGTTGAAAACTTTGGCCCTGAAGAATCATATTTTGTAAAGGATGTGTGTGAATGATGGTGTGAATACATATAGTAACAGACACACTTTCAGACTCTTCTGGGCCAGCACAGTACATTTTGCTGCCTGCGGCAGAGCAGGTAATGGTGCAATGCCCCACCCCCCTCATTTTCAATACATGCAGTACTCAAAGTATGTCACGTTATTTGGCACCTGAGGCATAAAATCTCTCAAGCACTTCTCTTTCCCCTCTCCTTTCAGCAGTAAAAAAGCACAATAATAAATTAAATACTAACTATTTCACGGTACTCCAAATCAGCTGCTTGACATAGCCAAGTCACTTCACCTAATGCTAGGGCTGGCCCTGGAGCTCTCAAAAAGTAAAATGATTCTTTATGCTCAAAACCAAGCATGTTTTGTATTGGGATGTCTATAACTTTAAAAAGAGACAAGATATATGTTAGGGGGTTTAGATAGTACCCCCCCCCCAATTTCCTGCTATTCTTGTTCTTCCTTTGAAAGAGAAGTTCCTGTTCATTCACCTCTCTAGTTTCTGTTTTCTTATACTCAGCTTTTACTTTACAGAAGGTTCAGGTGCTGCCCCAGACAGTATTGTATATAGCAGACGCAGAGACTTTCAGTGAACACGAAGAGTGTCCAAGCCACAGGCAGAAGAAAGGTGAGCATCTATGTTGGGTTTCCTTCTGCCTTGAAGAAGCTTTGCTCCGCATCCTTTCTGATTTTATACATGGAAGCACTTGTGTGAGGGATCTAGTTTTATCCAGTGGATGAAGTACTGTGTTTAAATTCCGGAGGAATTTAAATAGTAAATAGCATTGAAGAGCCTTGGCAGCCAGCCAGAAGGTTTAGTCTCCACCAATGCTGTGGGAAGAGGTAAAGTCTGAGCTCCAAGACCCAGGATCATTGTAGCAACAAGTCCTGGCCCTGATCAGTGGAGATGGGGTACAGTTTGACACTGATAGAGACGCATTGGTGCTTTTCAAGCCTCTTGCTGGCCCAGCAGAAAGTGAGGCTCCTTGTGCTCTTTCCCTCGCTCAGGAGCAGAGCAGAGAAGCCTCCAAGGTCACAGGAAGGCTTTGAAAGTAGCAAGTTATTTCCCTGCTTTCTTCAGACATTTGTAGAGGCATGGTTATACTGGATGACATGATACCTCCCTGTTTTGGCCACTTATAATTCTGGCCCTATCAGAAGCCTGAACCAACACCTTAATGTTCACACTCCCAGAAAAAATGTGGACAGATTGCCAAGTGGTTAAACATACCTGGGGAGTACCCATGCATGCTAAAGCAGCTAATTAAAAATATCATGGAGACCTGGCAGTTTTTTCCAGCTGTACTGCTGACTCAATGTGAACTTGTGCAAATTGTTTTTTCTTGTAGCACGAAGAAGAAATAGCAAAGAAACAGCCGCTGCCTTAGAAAAACTATTGCCCAGACGATGCCAAGTCCTTGGTCTAGTGACGCCTGGAGTTGTAGGTAAGAAACAGCAGTAATGCGTTCAGCTGTCTGCACCTTGCCCAATGTTAGCACACTTGCAAACCACTCCTTCCACTGGCCCAAAATACAATGGTGTTCTGTAAAAGTAAATGAGGGAGGGGCAAATTCCGACCCTTCACAAAGTAAGGAACAGTTCACTCTAATTGATGGGCCCCATGAGTGCATGCCCCCCCAGCTGCATTTATACCAAGCCAGACCATTGGTCCACAGGTTGCCACAGACGGCAACCATTTTGCCCACATTCAGGTGACGTGTGACCACCGATCTGCAGGTCTTTTTGGACCTGGAAGAGGGTGGAATGGAGTAAGGCAGGCTTATGTGTGCTCTGCTGCCGTGCGTGGGGGCCAGGTACACAACCCCTGCACAAATTGGGGGTTGCCTGTACTGTCTACATTGGCTGGCCTTCTATCCAGTTTCAGGCATGAATGTTTCGCAGCCTGGCTGAGATATGTCCGGGAACAAGCCTCTTTATACTCAAAGCATCTGCTCTTGCCCAGAGGTGTGACACCCCCCCCCCACTTCCCTTCTGCTCATAGGTTTGCCTGGGAAATGAGCCTAGGAACTCTCATACCCCAAATCATTCCTAGTTGTCTGAAATCCTGTTTAACCAGAGAGTAAAACTGGGACCTTCTGCCTACTAGGAATGTGCTCTTAACAACTGCACTGTGGGCCTCTTGCCTGTGGATTTTAAAGTCACATGTGTGGGTTTTTTAAAAACTTCCTGCAGGATGTGTCAGAGATTAGTAAGAGCCTTCTTGGTTTAGCTGACAGTGCTTTGGGGTCATATTGCTTTCAAAATGGGACCATTAAAAAAAAATTCTTGTGGAACAACATGACATGGGGATGGGGAAGCAGCAGCAGACAGATGTCAAGATTCACCTGCTTTTGAACTCTCCTCCTTAGTTACTCCAATGGGGTCTCGCAGCAATCGGCCTCTGGAAGTTGAAGATGGTGAAGCTGGCTTTGCAATATTGTTCCCCAAGATTGATGGGGTGAAGATTCAAACCTTCCACTTTTGTAAAGACTTGAAGACCAGGGTCTTTGATGAAAGCCAATTTGCTGAAGCAGGTACCTAATGATAAAACACTGTAGTAGTAAAATATTAAAGCTTAGCAGCCAAATTTGCAATATAAGCTATTGACTGAGTATGGATTCAGGAGAGAACTATGAGGGTGATAAATGTTTTTAAGTGTGCATTGAAAGAGAATATTAGATATACACCTAAGTGCATATAGTGTGAATGCAACAAAAAGTGTTTGGATGTGTGTGTGTGTGCCATGCAAGTATCTTTGGAGAGCTAGAATTGGGGCCATTGTGTGCATTATGCAGCCACAGAGACAAGCACCATGAGCAAAAGGTGAATGAACTGACCTTATATTAGACAAAGGAAAGGAAGATTGTGACTACAATGCATACACATCATTTTCAAATATTTAAAAGCCTCTTTGAAATGAGTGAAGGGGCAGGTACCTTCTGTACTGCCAACTGATAGAAGAAGAGGCATAATAGTTTTATGCTTAAGGGAGGGGGATTCTGGCAAAACACCAGGGAGAACACTTTTTAAATGTGAAGGTCAGCAGCCAAATAAACAGCCTTCCTCCTTCAGTGTTTCTAAAGGAAACAGGCACTTGTCAAGGGTGTTTTAGATATAAAGTATCCAGGATTGGGGAAATAGGCTTGGATTGAATTATGCAGTGGATGCTTTCTCAGCGGTCTCATTCTAGGTTATTTTGGTGACCTTCCCTGTGTCCTATGCAAGCCTTAGAAGTGTCTGATTACCCTTATATAAATGTTTTGTAACCAGTTCTCGAGAAGAAGCAAATTTGCATTGTTTCCCAAGCCTCTTTTCCCCATGGTATTTTTCTCATGGGAGTTTTTGAAATATTCTGTGTTGTCCTGATTATCCTGGAAAAGGATATTCTTTAACCCCTCAGGAATAATAGCATGGAGATGTTTTGTTAAAAATGTTCTCCACAGTCCTCATCTTCCCCACCAGCCACAGTAAAAAAAGGGGGGAAAGAGGAAGAATCTTTCCTCCAGTGGACATGCAGTTTAACCTAAAGCATCTAATAGATCTGTTGTCCAAGCTGGAGCATCTCCCTTGTGAAGAGTAACAAGTTCAACTTGTTTTTATAGGCCTTTTTAACTTTGGGGAACGTAACTTAGATATGCTGGGTGTGTTGTTTACCTGACCTCAAAGGAAGTTGGTTACTTCCTGCACTATGGGGTTGGTGCATTCTGACACGTAAAATGCTAGCTACTGGTTAAAATCACCATGTGCAGAGCAAAACAAAACACAACATACAATTAGGGGCTGCACGAAACCTTCAGGATTATATGCTGAAGAGGAGGTCATAAACAGCTAGAGGGCCTTAATGATAACAACAAATCTTTATAGAGCCTCTGCCTTTATGATATGCATTCTGCTCTTTGAGCCTTTAGGGAGAAGTAGCCCAGAAAACAAAACTGATGCAGTTCATCCAGTCCGGATGCAAGACTGTCTTGCCTGTTGTTGTTCCTGCCAAAAGACAACATTACAGAGGTTAATCCTTTCCCCCTTCTCTTTCTGTAACCAGGCCTGAAGAATAATCCCGATCTCAGAGTGGTTCTTTTGTTTGGGTACAACACATGGAAGTCAGGAGGAACCCGATTTCTACACCAAATAGTCAATCGCTTGAATGAAAAAAGCATCATCTTGGCTGGGGGACATGTGGAGAGCTTTACATCTCTAACTTCTGAGAAGTGGGTATCTTTGGAAGAGTGGGGGATCTCTCTGCCCTCAGGTGTCCACTAGAACCCTGTATTGCCTAATGATCTCTTGTGTACCAGATAGTTAATTTAGTTTCCACCCATTTCTGAAAACCTTGGCTTCTGTTAAAAACAAGTTTCTGACTCTCAAGGTCTGCTGAAATCTCTTGAGGCTAGAGGTGGTGATGATTGCTTAACAAAAGCCATGATGAATCAGAACAAAGGTCCAACCTCCTGTGTATCACATAGTGGTCAGTCAGATGATATGAGAGACCTTCTGGCAGACATGAAAGCAGTATCTCTCTTCTGTTATCTCCTCTGCAACTAGCATTCAGTGGCATACAGCCACCAAACCTAGAAGTTCCATTATCCCATGTGCTTTGTTTGATCTGTTCTCATTCGCCTGTCAATTTCATTGGGTTAGAAGAGGGAATAAAACTGCTATCTAATTTTTCCCTTAGAACTTTGTGATCTCCCTAACAGCCACATCTGTCTCAAATAATAATTGGTTTGGTATGTAACAGGGCACAATGGATTCATTGTTTTTCATTGTCTTGGAAAATAGATTATCTGGGTATTGGATCGTGGTTATTGGAGTCGGATCACTACCTTTTGAAGGCATAGAAAACATCACTGGTTCTAACGTTTCAAGGAACTCCTTAGATTCCTGAATCCTCTGTTGAATTAATAGCTGTATTCAACATAGAACTGAAGCAGCTGAGCCTGGAAGAAACATGGCTAGATTACAGATTTCTCTTTATTTTTGCTAAAACACTGATTGCAGCATTTATTTATAAAAGCTATGTCATGGCCGTTGCAAATGAAATCTTTTTTTTTGAGGCTGGTAACTGTATCTGCTTTGATATTTGAAGCTTGGAAGGCACAGCTCCAAACACAGCAGATCGTTTTAGCTGCTAGCCCATGCATGATCGTGCTTGGGAGTGTGCGGGAGATCAGCTGTGTGTTGGATTCGTTCTTTTCTGTTTGGTGAAAATTATTCAGGAGAGGGTGCTAAACAACATGTGGTTGTTTGGCTGCTAATCAGAAGTGCATCCTGGACCTAGCTTTCCTGATTGGTTACTAATCAGTCCAGCCTTCCCTGAAGAATGTTGCTGAGCTGAACAGGGGCCACCAGTGCAGGTGCTGTGAGCTTCCTAGATGCGCTTGCTGTGGTTTTTTTGGCTTGCATTTGAAATCTTGGCAATCTTAATTTGTGCATGGCATATCAAGCCATGTACATCCTCTCCCTTTCCCAATGAATCCATGGCAAATGCATGGGCTTCTGAAACTCTGGTAGTGTAGGGATGAATATAAACAGTGGTGTGCTACTTTTGTACACAGATGTAGCAGCTTACATTCCATTGGTGTTCTAGCAGTTGTCAGAATGAAGTGTCCCTCTCAAATCAGTCTGTATTATTATATGGTGTTTACTCAGTGTACAGTACAACTGGAACAGGCATCATGTCAGGTGAATCATGGTCAAATCACATCTTCGTAGCAAATTAACCAAAGGGAGGCAGAACTTTCACCACTTACCTCTCTCTTACAGTCCATTTGAAGTCTAGTCTGAGGATACAGTACTTTTTAATTCAATATCTGGGGGAATCTTGCAGGATAGCTGATGCCTTAATGGTAACTTGCAGTTGGTATAATGAAGTAATTTACTCGTATTATTTATTTGGGTTGGCAGCCAGTAGGTTCGCAGTATTCCTGGCATGCCTCCCACCCAAAATGACATTCTATAAATCAGCACAGAACAAAATCTTCAATAGTTTACAGCAGGTGTGGTGATGGTGATGGTGATGATGATCATGATGATAATCTGGCTGGGTTTCCCCAGCCACTCTGAGCTGCTCCCAACAGAATATTAAAAACATAAAATGTCAAACATTAAAAACTTCCTTAAACAGGGCTGCCTTCAGATATCTTCTGAAAGTCAGATACTGTAGTTGTTTATTTCCTTGGCATCTGGTGGGAGGGTGTTCCACAGGGCGGGCGCCACTACCAAGAAGGCCCTCTGCCTGGTTCCCTGTAACCTCACTTCTTGCAGGGAGGGAACCACCAGAAGGCCCTCGGAGCTGGACCTCAGTGTCTGGGCAGAACGATGGGGGTGGAGACGTTTCTTCTGGTATACTGGGCCGAAGTTCTGAACCTCTTCAGAACTTTATAAGTTTATACAGTGCGGGCTAGATAACCATTGTGCTGCTTTTCTAAAGCATTTTGCAAGTTCTTTAGTTTGGTAAGGGGAATTTTCATCTTTTGGACAGCAGCCATTGGTTGAACTGCACTCTGTCCATTTAAAGGTTAATAATGTAGCTTTTCAGCAAAGGGTGTTTAGCTACCTGTTACAGCACCTGTGGTTTCTTTCCCCTTGAAAAATAGTAGTCTTTCAGGAGCAGATATATTTCGTTTGTCAACATTTTAGCTTGGCTAGCTCCCATTTGGAGCTTGTAGGCCAACATCCTCAAAAGATAAGCTATCTGTTGATCTAGTTGCTAGCAAGTATAGAAGGAAGCCCTACATGGGTTATGAATCTGTCTGAGCTGATTTTAAGATACCAGTTGCTAGCATGTTGGGAAAGGTACAGATTCCATTCTTCCAAACTTATGGACCGCCTCTCCAAGACCCTGGGATCATCATCTGAGGTCCCACAGGAGATCTGAAGGGTGGCATTGCAAGAATGGTGGCCATTTCTACGGTGGCTCCTGCTTGTGGGATGCTTTCCCAAGGGAGGCTCACCTGTCACCAGGCAAAACCTTTCTCTTATATGAGGCCCTTGGCTAGTTAAACAAGCTATGGCCTTTTAAACGGGGGGGGGGGGGGGCTGGTAAAGGGTTTTTGTTTGTTAAATATTTTTGTGTATTTATATTGTAAATTCCTAGCAATGTCTTCCAAATAGTAAAGTCAAGCACACAATTTATGGATCCCTCAGTAACAGACTTAGATTCTCCGGGGGAGGGGGGTATATAGATATATTTAGCCAGGAAGGCATTCAGTAAAGAAAAGCTACAACACTGTTGTGTTATGTATTATAAGTATTTTTATGTTATACTACAATTATATTCCCAATGGAAGCACACATAAACAAACAGAATAACCAAGTAGGTCCTGTTGGAAAACAATTTGCTTGTTTGGGAAGTTAAAATTTTCTGGATTCATAAATGTTCACAGCCTTCAAACAAGACTTTGGGGACGTGGGCAGGAACATGCTGAGAGAAACAGTGGAGTGCCTAGTGTTTATGTATAATAATAATATTCACATTGTTTTTCTTGTTTTGTATTGTATAGAGCCTTGATGATGCTGTTCCATTTGACAACCCCACTTTGTAATATGATGTTTTGTTTCTCTTCTCTTTCAGTAACACTCAGGCTGCTGATTCTTGTGGTGTTGTTGGCTTGGCTTTCAGTGGACCGCAGATCCAGAGTGCGACAGTTCTGTTAGATCAGGATGTAATTGATGAGAGGACAGCAGAAGCAGCAGTTCAGCGCCTCAAAGCCACAAACATTCCTGAACACAATAGCCTTGGTTTTATGTTCGCATGTGTTGGCAGGGGATATCAACATTATAAAACCAAACAGAATCTTGAGGCTGATGCTTTTAGGAAGTTCTTTCCTAACATTCCCCTCTTTGGCTTTTTTGGACATGGGGAGATAGGATGTGATCGAATTGTGACCGGGAATTTTATACTCCGAGAGTATAATGACACAAAGGATGACTTGCTCCATGGTTACACCACTGTAATGACCATTATCCATCTGGGTTCAGCCAAAGCAAATCAAGCTTAAACCTTTAGTTGTAAATGTGCACCAGAGAAACGATGCTGTTTTAATTCCAGCAATGTAAAAACAAAACAAAATCTGAAACACTGTACACACTTCCAACAGAAGTGGATCCTGAAACAATTGTAATCACTGTACCATTGACTTAGGGTGTCTAGGTGGCATAATATTAAATTAAATTTGATGAGGAAGAAAGGGTTTTTTAAAATTTCAGATTTGTCAGATCTCTGGTAAAGGGTTCTAGTCAACTAACTTTTTGCTGATAGTAGACCCACTGAAATCTATCTAAATGATGGCTACTAACTTCATTGGATGTCATCTGACTAAATGTTAGTTGAATACAACCCAAAGAATTTATTTATTTCTAAATTTGCAAATTATTTAGGTCAGAGTTAAGTGAACTCATGTCTTTAGAAGTAACATAATTAGCATTTCTGCATGCAGTTTATGGACCAGATTTTGACACAACAATCAAGTTAAGCATTAAATGAACTTTCAGTTATGTTTTTAAAAAACGCTGTTGCTATGCCTCTGTTTTACAGCAACATTACATTACAATTTTCTACTGTGACAGCAACACCACTTTGCAGAAGGCAAAGGACAATTCTCGAGCTAGAAAAAGTGGTTAGGAAGACCCTTCAAACCAATCCACCCAGTTTCAACTTCCACCCAGTTTCAAAATCCACCCAGTGTGTTGGAAATGAAACCTTATGCTGCCCTTGGCTTGTTTGCAGCACTACCTCTCAAGCTGCTTTTGGCAGGAGGTTAAGCTGTTGTTGGACACATGATCACATAAATCACTTTGCTGTGTGGCAAATCCTCGTGAGTGGATGTGTTTGAAATGTAAGACAATGCTCTTTATATAAAGATACCCACAAAGAGATGGAAATGAATAAATGGGGTTGATAAGGCACTAACGACAGTTTTCCATATCCTTACTGTTGGATTTACAAAACTAATTCCACTTCTTACAGATGACATGCTTCCTTGGAACAGTATGAAAGGAATATCTCGGTGTGGGGGACAAGGTGAAGCAAAAACATGAAAGCAAGAGCCCGCAATCTTTACTGGAAGTGTTCAGCTAGCTCTGATTCACTGAGCTACTCAGGAGTGCCAGTGTCACCGTAAGATAAACAGCATATTTGGGGAACCCTCTGCGTGGGCTTCCTATCTCTGGCTCATTTCTGCAGGACCCTTTCCCATCAACTATAGGCTATGAAAACTGTTGCAATCTTGCTCATTTGCACCCAAAATAGCAAATGAGCTTGTGGTCCTCTTAAAGACTAACATGTTTATTGTGGCAAAACCTCTTGTAGGTCAGAACCTACTACAATATAGGTTCAAAAATCAGGTGTGATCTTGGAGACATTTGGATGCTGCATACAACCTGTTACCTTTTGTATTTCACAATCATCCATATATATATATATATTTTAAAATGCATATTATGCCAGCCAATAACATGTAGCCAGTAAAATTTATGTCACAATGAATCAGTATTCAAGGTGGTATTAGCCACTCCGCTTTTGAAGTCACAAGAAGCTAATTCACTTAACCTCAATAGCTTCCTTTAATTTGTTGCTTTTAATTAGAGAGATAAGGCTCTCTTCAGCTCAACACTGTCCTTTCTGCATTTGAAAGCTCAACTCCCACATTTAAAAACAACAATATTATTTTTTAAAGTTTGCCAAACAATAAGAAATGTGATATAACTGTACTGTCTCTAGCCTTTTTAAAATCTTAATCTTTAAGGCTAGGGGGAAAGTATATAATAAATATTCTCTAAGCTGTAGAAGAAGAAGCACATTTCTTTTACCAGGATGGAAAACATATTATTTAGCTCTCTTTAACGAGCAAATCTGGATCTC
The DNA here is from genome assembly GCF_965113315.1 of Podarcis vaucheri. NCBI lineage: Eukaryota > Metazoa > Chordata > Lepidosauria > Squamata > Lacertidae > Podarcis > Podarcis vaucheri. Next base: position 80,711,426 of record NC_138767.1, read on the forward strand.
TAGATTATTCTTTTTCCTCTGGAAAAGCTGTGTGCATAACATTTTGACAGGTACAGCTTTTACTGGCGTGCAGATGGTACTGGTGAGAGAAGTGTTGGTGAATTCCTTCTGGGTTACACAACTAATAAAAGTCTTAAGTAACCTGCTAGAAATAAAAGCAGATGTCAACCATTGGTAACCTTTTCATCTGCCATCTGTGAAACCCCTCAACTCCCATCAGCCTCAGTCTTAGCAAATGGTTAGGGATGATGGGACTTGTAGTTTATATCTTTGTTTGCGGAGTAAGATGGCAACAACAAAGCAGCGGCAGTGAGGAAACCTCCCTAAAAATGCCATCTATTTAAGTTAACTATCTGAATTGTGGACAACCAGCAGGATAAAATTAGAGGGACAGTTTATATTCATACTTAGATATACCTGTAGTGAAGGCTCCTCTGACCTTAGCTGTTAAAAGGTAATTGCAGACAAAACATACCCCAGCTGCTTATGCTGATAAAAGTTGAGGAGGGTTTAATTTAACAGTGTGATGTCATCAAGCAAGATGGCTGCCTAACTCTCTTACTCTTAACACCCTGTGCACTATCAAACCTCCCATTTAAGCTGAAAACCTTAAAAAATGACTCTGTGAAACAAGATCTCTACAGATTATGCTCCAGGGATCTCATTTAACACCACAACAGTCACAAAAGCCATGTATCAGGAAATCAACCGCAAACTTCTGAGCAGCAGGAAGAACTAGGCTCAAGCGTGGCAGCTAAGACTGCAAAACTCTTAAGGCGAAGCATTTGCCAGTTTCCTTCTCCCTGAGCTCACTACCCACCTGGGAAAGCTGAGACAGGATCTCAGGGAAGATTTAGCATTAGAACTAAAAGCAGCTTTGACTCCCAAGTGAGAAAAGACTCAACAAAACAGAAGCCCGGATCTCTGAGGCCTCAAAGACTGCAAATGAAGCTCTAAAGTTAGGAATCAGGAGGCGAAAATCAAGAAACTGGTGGCCATAACTAGAGAAACACAGCTTTGTATGAAGCAGACATTCTTGTCACTTCCATCTGTAAGTGAGAGGCCTACCAGAATTTCTGGAAGGCAAAGATTTACTCTCTTATCTTCCCTAATCTTAAAACTTAAGGCCTCCGATCTAGAGTTTGCATACAGAGCAGGCCAGTGCTTGCAAACTCAACCACAGGCCCAGAGACATTGTTATTGAAAGGTTTTTCCTCCTTTCCACTAAGCAGGCCATTTTAAAGGAACTTCGTATACGTGACAGTCTGGCATGGGAAGGCCAGAATATCTCTATTATGTAAGATTTGTGTCTGGCAACCTTAAATTGCAGACATTCCTTTAAACCATATACAGAAATGCTTCAAAATGCTGGAATCCACAAGAGATGGGGCTACCCATTCCATCTGAGAGTGCTGCTGGATGGGGTACAGCATGAAGCATCAACACACAAGGAGGCAAGACTACTCCAGAGCATGCTAAAGCTGTTTGTACCAAGCAACCCCAAAACCAGCACCTGCAACTCAGACTCATCAGATGATGAGATAGGACTAGGTTGGCAGCAGCAGTGACATCAAGTAAAAACTTCTTAAAAGTGCCACTTTCAGCATACTGAAACCCACTGGGTCCTGGGAACTGGAAGAGGACACCAGAGCAGTGGTCAGCAGAATACCAATTCTCTTAAACAGCAATAGGGAACTAATAACCACTAATGTACATTATTAGCTGTCAGCATAACAAGGAAGCATTGAGACACATGGAGGTGCCCAAAGCAAATGAAGCAACCTGGCACTGGGAAATTTAGAGAACTGTTAAATTGATTAAGTTTTTTACTTCAGTGTCCCCTTATATTTGCTATCAGAAAATGAATGGTGTTAAACATTGGAAGGAGAGACTACCTCTTCTCATGACCATTCTAGCAGAACTTTGCAATATCTTTGTGTTTTATCATTGGATTACATAGTGAAGCTTGAATTTTATCCTATACATGCTATTACTCTGACCTACATTTTGCCACCTATCAAAACAATCCGTTAAAATGTTTGTACAATTTCCTAGCCAACATACTCTAACCTGGCCCAATGGTTGATCTGGAAACTATAAAAATACTCACCCTAAATGTCAACGGTCTCAACTCACCGGTGAAACAACAAAGAGTCAATCTAATGCTCAAATGGGAAAAACCTAAAATAATATGCCCACAGGAAACCCACTGTAAGAAGCAAATGGATAGAATTTTTCGTCTCAAAGGCTTTGATGTCCAAATCTCATCTCCTGGCTCATCAAAAGGAAGAGGGGTAACTGCTGATTTCTAACAGTCTGAATTTTACCCTCAAGAGAACTTTGACAGACGAGAGGGGCCACTAAGTATTTGTCAAAGGCCAAAGTAATGGCATCACACTAACTATAGCCTCACTTTACTCTCTGAACAAAGGGCAGTTACAATTTCTCCGACTTGCTATGCTAGAACTATCTGGATTCCAGGGAGGCAAGGTGCTATTAGAAGGGGATTTAAATCTTGTACAAGATCCCCAACTGGACAGATTAACCCCTCTATTGAATGACAACCATACCTAAGCCAGGAAAAATCCTGCGTCAGTAGAATCATATAGACCAATAATCCTTTTAAATCAGGATGCTAAAATCTTTACAGCAATCTTTACTGCAAGGCTCAACACGTTTATTTCTTCCTACATCACCATGGACCAAGCTGGGTTCATACCCCAGAGACAGATCTGTGATCCAATTCACCAGCTACTAAATGTTATCCATCATAGCAAAAGAAAAAATTTACCACTAGCCGTCATATCATTAGATATGGTAGTTCCTAGAAGGGTTGTTGTCAAAAATGAACATGGGACATTTTATGAGTTCTATCATGAGACTGTACAAAAACTCATACACTCGGGATAAATGGCATAGACTCTGAAGCCTTCTCCACTGCAAGAGGGGTGTGGCAGGGATGCCCTCTGTCACCCCCTCTTGTTTGCCCTCTCAATTGAACCACTAGCCCTCTCCATTAGAAACAATTTGGAGATAAAAGGAGTTGAAATTTTAAAAAATGCATAAAATAAGCCTTTTTGCAGATGATATAGTAATAATGCTCTCTAACCCAAAAGCTGCAAAACCTGTATTAATGAAAGAACTAAGCAATTATGGTAAAGTGGCCAGATTCAAAATCAATGAAATCAGAAATAATGTAGATAGGCATTCCTCCACCTGTCTAATTAAACATTCTAAGCCAAACAGGTTTTAAAACCTGCTACAAGGTAGTAAAATATTTGGGAGTGCAGATAACTAAAAATCTATCCGCTTGAAAGAAAGCAAACTTCACACCAGTATTCCTACAGGTATGACAAAATCTTGAGTCTTGGAAAGATCTACATTTATCATGGTCAGGACGCATAGCTGCAGTTAAGATGGCTATTCCTACCGAAATTCTTGTTTCTCTTTCAAGTGTTGCCAATTATGATTACACTCATACAATTTAAAATTTGGCAGTGCTCAATAAACAAGTTTATTCATGAAGGGAAGAAAGCATGACTAGGCTCTAGAATTATATATAGAAGTGTCCAAAATGGTGGGATTGGAATCCCACATCTCCAAACTTATTACAGCGCCTTCCAAGTAAAGCATTTGATGTCACTGATCCACAGGCAAAAAGGTAAACCATGGGTAGATATAGAAATTTCAGATCCTGTATATAGAGCATATCCCTATCTACCCTCCTCACTCACTAAAACCCATACCATTGTGAACCCTTTTTTCCGCACCACTCTAAATGTGTGGAAAGCAAAATTTTAAAAACTGGCTCCCCCAAAATCTCCCCTTAGCTATCACCTATCTTTTAAAGAAGCAGGGCAATGCTTAGATTGGAATGGTTGGGAACAGGCGGGCCTTTATAGATTAAAAGATTTCTATGCAAACAGTAAAGGTAAAGGTAAAGGTCCAGTCGCAGATGACTCTGGGGTTGCAGCGCTCATCTCGCTTTACTGGCCAAGGGAGCCAGCGTACAGCTTCTGGGTCATGTGGCCAGCATGACTAAGAACGGTACCCCCTACAAAAAGAACAATTCATTGCAGCCATACCAAACCTTAAATGGCCATGGTACCACTTCAACCAGCTGTTAAGATTCCTGTTAAACCCAGACATTTCCACTCAAGTAAACAAAAAACTAACAGCAATAGAGCACATCTTTGTTAACTTCTCTCCACTCTCTAGGGGCACAGTGTCCTCAATTTATGAAGCTCTAATAACACTAGAATATGGCAATCTATTACACACAAAAATGCCGTGGGAAATGGACCTAGATGTGCAAATGCCAAATGAAAAATGGAATGGCTTTGTGGTCTGGGAGACCGTTGAAATCAGTTTCTGCAAAAAGAAAGGAAGCTTTGCTAAAACTTCTACATAGGTGGCATTATACATCGGTGAGGCTGTCCCAAATATGTAAACAACTAAAGAGAACCTGGCTGATCTGATCCTGTTGACAGCTAAAACAATTGATTCTATTTGTAAAACGCTTAGGTCATTGCTTTCTAAAATGGACATTTTAATCAGTGAGGTCACAGAGACACTCAGAAAAGAAATCAACCAAAGGAACCTTCTCTATCTAACTCACTGTGAGCTAAATATATGATCCAGGACACGTGTTCCAAATCATGAGATAATATAAACCAGAAGCTTGTTAGTGGAATGAAAGAACAACATCACTTAGTGTTACAACTGAATAAGCTTAGTCTTGCAATACGCAGCAACAAAGGCTGGGTTCCATCCTTTTATACAATTTGACTGGCCAAGAAGCACTGGAGGATTTTATTAGGGATACATAGACTTAATCAATGTGTAGCCTCTGAACTACTCCAATTAAGCTCAGAAAGTCTTACTTTAGAAGCCCCAAAATTCCCTCACTGATACATCGCACCAAGTCTATGTTGACTGCCAAAGGAATTTTCCCAGTACGTTTTTAACAACCTGATTTTATCACCACTAATAACTAACTTTAAAGCAGCCAGCCACCATAATTATAACAGGACCCTAATGAAAAGAACACAAAAGAGCTTAAGCAAATCCATTCAAGAGGATTTGATCAGTTGGCAGAACCAGAGGATCCAACCAAGGACAACTATGCATTGGAGGAGCATCTGAAAGGCTCTTTAAAGATTTGCCAACACAAGAGCAGCAACAGATTATTGAAAAACTAGCCTGCTGAAGATATCTGCAGACATCATAACTCCTACCATATGCCTAAGGAGCCTTCGAAAGAGTCCATTATCTCTACTACTGCCCTACGTAATGATCCCTCAATATAGAACGCCGGACAGGTATGGGCACGTCCCCTTCCTTTATTGCCAGTGATTACAGCAGGTATCTTTCAGCTCCTATGGCACATCTAAGCAGTCTGGAACTGCCTCCACATCGTAGGACCTTGTCCCTGGCTCAGTGCTGCTCCTGGAGAACGCTACAGAAAGATCTCGCAGCTGGAGAGATGCTGCCCCTGTGACTCTGGCCAAATTGAAACTGTATAACACAGGCTTCTTCATTGTTCTACAGAGATTTAGGCTCTGACCTTACTCTGCCAATACTCCTGAAATACGCTGGATGCTCTGATCATTTTTTTGCCACTCTGTTGCTCCTTAATAAAAAATCCTGTTATACAAGGTAGCCAAATTTTGTGCAGCAGCAATCAAAATACAACATATAATGACTAGCGCCAAGCATTAGTATTATATATAATATAATATATTGACCTCTCTAGGTCAGAAGGGTTTCCTTTCTGACAGATAAATGACTCCCTATAACTGCTTTTTATGTATATGTGATTTTTATATCATTTTATTTATTTATTTTGGTGTTTCTCTTTATACTATGACTTGGACTGTAGTCCAGTAACATCTAAAGGGCCACAGGTTTGTCATCCCTGAACTACAGTTCTGTGTTAAAAATATAATCAATTTTAGTCTGGAAAACTGTTTCCCCAAATCAACCATCTCTTTAATGCCTCAAATTGGAAGCATGGTTTTCCAGTTCAACTGGAACTATAAAGCAGCAGTTAACAATACCTCAATATACTTAGTGTTTAAAAATTAGCCAGCTCTAGACTTCATGCAGTGTTGTTGTTTTTTAAGGAAGTGCAAATGATTTTCAGAGGTTACATCATGCTATGTGGTTTTATTTTTGGCCAACAAAAACAGTTTTGTTTCCTAATATGACCTTTGCAGCCAGCTAAGCTGTGAAAGAACTGATTTGAAACTTGTGAATGCTTTTTAATAGAGACCTGGAATAGGCATTTAAAGAGAGAAAGATAAACTTTATTTACAAATGAAATTGTTTTGCGGACTGACCTTGATTTTTAACCACTGTATTTTGTGCAGGTCTAAAGCCCTCTGAGTAGTTCAAACAAAACTTAGGAGTAACTAAGTCATTGAGAAAGTTCTGCATGTCTTCAGCCAGTTACAACTTGTGGTCCATATATAGGGTCCATTATATATATATATTTACTAGCCCTGCCCTCCCATTTAAAGTTCTGTTCAACAGAATCAAAGGCCTTACCATTTTCCATGTCTAGGTAAAAGCATATACCTATTTTTGCCTTTGATAAATACAGATGAATGAAACATAGCTTCTCAATATTATCTAACAGTATTCTGTCATGATTCAACAGTATTTTATCTTTTTTAACTACTATGCATAAAGGTTGTTCTAACTTGTCTCTGATAAGCTTCACATACCTTGTACATTCTGTGTCTGACAACTGCAAGAACATAAGCAATGCACATTTATGCGTATATATTTGGTCTTGTAAAATATTAGCAATATCTTCTTCTTTCACAGTGTCTGGGAACAGTGTTATGGATTCCTGAAAATTATATAAGAGAATAGCTTTATTAGAAGTGATTATTATTATTATTATTATTATTATTATTATTAAAAAATAGTCTCTTGGCTTTCCACCATTATTCAAGGTGATTTACAAAAATCATTAAAAGAATATAAATAGTCTCCAAAACAAGTATAATCACATAGCCTAGAGCATAGAAGCAGTAAAAATTAGGTGATGAAGATACGCACAATCTAATTAGCAAATCATTTGGCACATCTGCTTTCCTTATGAGCCCAAAGTTAGTTGTGACTATTTTGAATTCATAGAAATAGAAAACAGTGGATTTTTTTTAGCAGAATCAGTGCTTAATTTATGGTGTGCTTTCATATTTTGCTTTTGGATAGCAATTTGCATTTTTTTTTATTTTTTCCACCTGATCCTACATGCAATTCTTTGGTTCTTTATTCCACATCTCATTACATTATTGTTTGTTCTGGGGGGAAGTGTGAGCTACTTTTCCTCAAAAGAGAACTATTAGATATCCCTTAAGGGGTTGTTTGTTTTTTCATAATTTTCCTTTCAACTGACTCTTCACTGAATTCAGCTGTTGTGCATCCAAGGAAAGACAATTCTGCTCTGCATTTTATTCTTTGCTGATTCTAGAAGCTGTATCAATGATACTCTTCTTTAGTACTGCTTTAAACGCCTCCTAATTTATTGTTGCAAATAACTTGCTATTTTTGTTATTAATGAAATGAATAGTTTTTCTGCTCAGAACGTTTAGCATGACCCCTCTTCAAACAGCAGCATTTTGAGTTCCCATTTTTTAGCCATTTTATTGTTTTTCTTATATTTGCATATCATCATTGGCCAACGATGGCCATTCTCTCTTCTTTTTATCCCCCAGAAGCTTTTCAGTGAAAACACAATTAGAATCCACTGGAGTGCGAGCTACATTTGGGCATGAATGATATGGGTGATTCCCACTGTTCATGAGTATAAGCAGATGGGAAACATTTTGTTTTAAATATGGGTCAGTGGGACTGGAATTTTCCCAGTTCCCTACTTTTAGGTTTAAACTAGTGGCTAAGTAGTCTACAGTAAGATTCTCTGAAGAAAATTTCAGGACAGGAAGAGCAGAATCAAGAAAGCCCCTTTGTCTAATATTAGGGATAATTTTGCCCATAAACTCTCATCGTTCACAAGTTTCTCGTTTTCATTTAAATGTTGTTGTTGTTGTTTTAAAAAAAGGTCCTTCGAGATATGTCTTAAATAGAAATTCAGATTATTGTATATGTACCACTCTGCCCAATTCTATGATGCCATTAAGTCATTCTGGTAACAAGATGTTTGGTGTGGTACCATCCCATCACCTATCAGTACATATTAGATAATAATTAAATAGAAAATAGCTTGAAATGCATTTTACAAAAACATAGAATTCACGGATAAGACATTTGTACACAATGTCTCTTTCTTTGAAGTAACCAGGATCCCTTTTAAATATAACTTTGTCCTGATAGGTTCCTACAGAAAACTCGCCTCTGATTTACACAGCACCTTGTCTTCTCTGTTCAGTCTTCTTACCATATTCTCCAACATTGTTTTTGCTTGTCTATAGCTGTCTTGCTTGTTGCTGTTCCATAATTTCTTGTTTTGATTGCTTTATTCAGTTATCTCGGGGAAAAACAAGAATTTTATTTTCATCAAGACTCTTTTGGCAGAAAGTCTTTACCATTTACTGTATCCCTTTACCATTACTGTATTTGAAAATTACTTACTGTTGCAACCATCCCTGCTGTTCCCTTCAATCAGGTTGTTGCCATGCTCTATGGAACTGGTCCGTGGAATCTGGCCCTTCCTGACAGTGATTAGGAAAATTAAAAAGAATAAATGTGGATGGGAGTTCACATTGCATTTAGCGGTTGCGGCTTTTGCTATTATAGCCTAATGGGCTTTTACATTGAACTTTCAGACTGACTGCTCCACAGTTAGGTAGCATTTAATCAGCCGTTAGTTTGAAAGAGAGACATGGATTGGGCTGTCAAGGCTTAGTCATGCATTCTCTGTGCACATGACCAAATGCTGTGTACACTGAATGGGCCATCTGAATAGTTTTTTAATTACCGTATTTTTCGCTCTATAACACGCACCAGACCATAACACGCACATAGTTTTTAGAGGAGGAAAACAAGAAAAAAAATATTCTAAACGAAATAGTGGATGTATGATTTTTGTGGTTCATGCTGTGGCCACAGACATGTGATCTGACAGTGAGTTTGGAGTAGCCCAATGCAAAAATCCTGAGGATCCATGTGGATCCATGCTTTGTAACCATGGAGGAGGGAAGGAAGGGGAACCATGGATCCTCTGCTCACGACTGCAGCAGATCCCCCCCCCCGCCACCCGCAGGCATTCGCTCCATAACACGCACAGACATTTCCCCTTACTTTCTAGGAGGAAAAAAGTGAGTGTTATGGTGCAAAAAATACGGTAATTTTCATTTTTCACATCACACAGTCATCTGAATTATTAAGTTACAAGTCCACATCATTATTTGCTGTGTCATTGCAATTCTTTCTTTTGTGGAGACAGGACATTTGAAATAAAGTTTATGCTAATCATTTCTGCCCTATACACAGTATGTTGGGTTTGGTTTTACAGAAGCTGCTTTCATATGTATATTAAATTGCTTTGATATTTTTAAAAGGGAAGGTGTTCCAGAAATTACATAAATAAATGTTCATTGCAGAAATGTTTTATCCCATTAAGCTATTCTTCTGTACTTTTAATATTTTCTAAAGGTGACAATGGGCAGTTTAAATAATGCATTCAGTTCTCTATTGCTGAAAGGGACTCGGTTCTAATGTGAGATTGGAGTGTGTCACAAAATATTTCCTTTTAAGAGCTGCTGTTACAAGGTGCCTCAGCAATGCTTTTTCAAGTTTTAAAAAGTGAAAAACCATGAGCATAGTGAAATGTTTTTATTAACCTCAAAGACTAATATTGCATGCATTATAAATGGAGAATATTTATATCATGTAGAATATTTAAATTCTGTCAGGACAGAATCAGAGTCGTTATGTGAATCGCTAAGCCAGCCTTTGCCCAGGGCCTTCTAAGTCTTCTGCCCTACAACCCCTACCATCTCCAAGACGTCTAGAAGATGCTGGGTTGGCAGAGTCTGACATAAGCACTACCATTTTACCTGCAAAGAAAGAAGAATGCACCAGCAACCAGGACACTTAGGACGACCACTGAAGCTAAAACAGCTGCAAACAGTTCACCTCTTGGATGGCTCTTGATGCTCGGTAGTAAAATTTCCTCACAACGGTTTCCTGTATAATTTTCAACACACCTGCGAAACAGAGGTTTACATTAACTGAGTATCTTGTGGCACAGCTTATATATACTTAATCTACTGGTACTTCTCAACACTTGCTTGTCTTGACACACAAGCATGGCCAGGAAGCAGCAAAATCTTGGCTGTGCCGGTAGAATCAAAGATTTGTAGAGTTGGAAGGGACCCTGAGGGTCATCTAGTCCAGCCCCCTGCAAGGCAGGACTGGGGGCTGGAACCTATGGCCCTGAGATGAGTCTCGCATTCTAACAGTTCAAATGAGTGTCATTCTCCATGGCTCCCCTTAAGACAATTTACATTGGACATTTCAGTTAGTGGGTTATGTCCTGGTTCTGAATAGGCTACACGCTGAACCTGAGTCCACAGTGTGATGCAGCAGCAAAAAAATATACTTTTCTAGGCTGCGTCAACAGAAGTCTCGTGTCTAGATCAAGAGAAGTAATAGTCCTGCTCTACTCTGCCTTGGTCAAACCACACCTGGAATATTGAGTCCAGTTCTGGGCACCATAATTTAAGAAGTATACTCACAAGATGGAGTATGTGCAGAGAAGGGTAACCAAGATAATCTGGAAACCAAACCTTATGAGGAATGGCTGAGGGAATTGGGTTTATTTATCCCGGTAAAGAGGAGACAGCAAAGTTTTGTTCTCCTGCTCCAGAGGGTAGGACCCAAACCACTGGATTCAAATTAGACAGATAGAGCTTCCAGCTAAATATCAGGAAGAACTTTCTGACAGTAAGAACTATTCACAGTGGAACAGACTCTCATGAAAGATTGTGCACTCTCCTTCCTTGGAGGATTTAAAGCAGAAGTTGGGTGGCCACCTGTCATGGATGAGGTTCCTGCATTGCAGGGGGTGGGACACGTGACCCTCTGGGCACCTTCCAGCTCTGTGCTGTGTGCTATATATCTTTCATGATGATGGAAAAAGGCATTCAGAGGCATTTCAGGTTGTAGGAAATTCATAAAGGTGCAGTGTTGGCAACCCATCCCTAATGGCTAGTCAACTCTTGTGCAACTGTTTGAAGCAGAGTAAAGTAAAAGGTAAAGGACCCCTGGATGGTTAAGTCCAGTCAAAGGCAACTATGGGGTTGTGGCACTCATCTCGCTTCAGGCTGAGGGAGCCAGCGTTTGTCCACAGACAGCTTTCCAGGTCAGGCGGGCAACAGGACTAAACCGCTTCTGGTGCAATGGAACACCATGATGGAAACCAGAGCACACAGAAATGGTGTTTACCTTCCTGCCACATTTATTTATCTACTTGCACTGGCGTGCTTTCAAACTGCTAGGTTGGCAGAAGCTGGGACGGAGCAACAGGAGCTCACCCTGCCGTGTAAATTCAAACCGCCAACCTTCGATCAGCAAGCCCAAGAGGCTCAGTGGTTTAGACCACAGCACCACCTGTGTCCCTGAAGCACTTTATTAATATCCTAGTGCCAGTGTCCTTCCAATAGCAACTTGTGCCCTTGTATTTGTGCCAGACCAAAATGCAGGTAAAGTTAGTGGTACATCTCCTTGCTACTAAACATAACTATGTCATGAATAATTAGTACTACTAGTAATATATTTATTTGTACCCCACCTTTTCCCCTGATGGGACTAAAGGAAGCTTATAGTATATGCCACTGGAGGGGTAGAATGATCGTAGATGTGTTTCCTCAAATTACTCTTACCGTTAGCCCGCAACTTAAATGCATTTAACTTTTATGCATTCAGCTTTATACACGTGGCAAAAAAACAAAAAAGACAGGGCAGAAAGGGGAACAAGGTTCCGGGGGAAATAACTTTGGCAATTCCACCTGCCATTGAACCCATTGAGTTTTGACTGCACAGGATTTTGGCTTTAGGCTAATATTACCATTAAAAGTAGAAACCCTTTCTTGATTTATATACAATGAACTGAACTGAAATACAACTGGAATTTACTTAACACTTGGGTTATTTCTTACATGTATGGCCTCTACTGAGACACAGGGTTGACCAGAGTAGCTGCTTTATTTTCTGAGCGGGCTACTTACAGACTTGCCTCGTTTCCTGCTTGCATTCTAGTGTTTGCCAACTCTGCTGTTGATGTTTGCGCTGCTCATTCAGCAGTGGGAGGAGACCTGGTGTAGTTGCCTGCTGATGTATCACTGCTCTTCTGTATTTTTGATATTTCACATGCGCACATTAACAGTAGGAGCGAAGTTGGGGAAGGGGTGCTCAGTGGAAGAGCATCTGCAGAAGGTCCCATGGTTAATCCATGGCATCTCCAGGTAAGTCTGGGAATGTCCCTTACCTGAAACCTGAAGAGCCAATACCAATCATTGTAGACCACTGAGCAGGATGGACCCAGTGGTCTGACAGTGTAGGGCAGCTTCCTATGTTCCTATGTTCAAAAGTGCTTTGAGTGGCACATGGGAAATCTGTCCTGGTCTGCAGCATAAAGTAGTTTTCCTTTTCTTTCTTCCAGTTGCACTGCAGGTTTAGTAGGCGTTGCACTCATATACTACCCCCCACTGCTTTCTTTCTGATTAGCAATATTAATCAGAACATATAGTGTTATTTTTAGAACTCTAGTCTAATCAGGAAAATCAAGGGGGTTTCTTTATTAACGTGCCTTGTATATAAATATCCGTTGCAGGCAAAAAATACCATGTTCCCACTAAAGTCTGCTCAAGCCAAGGAGGCAAGATCCTTATTACTTATGCAAAGTTTTAGTGCCTCATAATTCTGCAGTCAAAACAAAGCAATGCAAATTATAAATGTGTATGCCAATAACTTGACCTGCATGTTTATACTGGTAACAGAATTGCACTTTCTCTTTGCAGGATTTGGTAGATATTAGTGTTGCTTTACACACAAACACACCACATTCTTCTCTCCCAAACACCATGTGCTATTTCCTGTACTGCACCTAGTTGGGTCTGCCATACTGTATTATGGTATGTTACCAGAAACATTATATTGTTACCAGAAAAATGCCCATTGCCTCCTCCCTTTGCCCTTCTCTAGGCACCTGTTGTGTGCCCCCCCCTGTGCCCCCCACATGTCCTTGGGTCCTAGATGTCCACAGTGACCTTTCCAAGCAGGCCATCTCATCCTGCCCTCCAGTCATTCCCATCACATTCTGTTTTATTTTTCCAATTTACTGTAATCATTACATAGTTAGCAGTCTTAGTCCTCATTGGTCGGTTTTGCCCACCAGGCTTTTTTTTTTAAAAAAAAAAAACTTTCGTATTTCTGCAAACCCCTCAAGCCTGCTGATTCCCCCTCTAGTGGCCTTGTTTTGGCTACTGTGTCCACTCTGCACCAGAGTTCGCTATTAGGAGAGATGCTGAAATGAAGATCACAGCTAAGTACTTACAGTCCAATCACAAAACATATTTGCCTCAATCTAGAAAAAGTTAGTTGCACATGTGCAATAAGTAGTCTTCAGAGTAAACATGCTAAAGATGGCAAGCACTAAATCCTTTCAAAATTGATGGGACAATGTGGTTCAACAGCTGTGGACATTCTTGGAAGACACAGATTATCTAGACCCATTTCAATCTGGGTCTAGCTCAGGCTATGTGATGGACCCTTGGTCAGAGGTCTGCACTGACTGCCAATTTGTTATCAGGCCAAATTAAAAGTGTTCCTATTGGTATATAAAAGTTTCTCCCATTGACTGCTACTGATTTTGGAGGACCTAACATTTTAAATGGAGCCACGGGATTCAATGTGGGTCCTGTTAAATTCACTCAGCCTTATTTCCAAAAAATATGTTACCATGGGTGTGGGAATTTGTATCTGAATAGGTAGTAGTAGCCTAATAGCTCTTGAAAGGCCATGTGTCAGCTATGAGACCTCTCCCGCTTCACCCAAATCCCCATTATTGCCAAAAAGAGCAGTAACTGAAAATCCAAAAGCAAACAGGAATCATTTCCTTCATGTACTCATTAAAGGGCATGTTTATCTATTCAAAAGAAAGGTGTAATTCTGCTGTGTACACAGTCCACAGAGTTACACAAGGTTCTCTTGCATCATGTGTCCTGGTTTAGCATTCCACTTTTCTCAATACAGCATTTTTTTTATTGCCAAGAAGCCTCAGACCACATTTAGACCTGCACTGCAGTGATCCCTCATCATTCACTCTTTAGGACTTTTCCAGAGAACTTTCTGCCTTGATAAACAGTCAACTGCCGCAGAGGAGCTAGAAGTCTTCCCCAAGCAAGCACTTTTGTTGCAGGGATATCACATTTTCCTTGTGCTCAAAACACAATAAGGGACTAAATCAGCAATATGATGGAAAAGTGGAGGTTTTATATCCTCTGCAATACCCCAAATATGGCAACCAGGCTAAACTACAGATTAGATGCAGATCTGGCCCAATCACATGAAACGTGGAGCAGTGTGGGATCAGGTGCCAAATCAAAGTGCAAAGCAGTTGGTTGTGGGGAGGCTGGCCCCTCCCACCACCAAATTCTCCTACCATTTCCTCCCCAACTGAACTCTGATACCAGAAGTGGGCTTTCTGGGGACAAACACAGATGAGGGAAATGGGGGAGTAGAAAGCTAAAAATTCTACTTGCACATTTCCTTTGCATTTAAATCACACACCCCCCCATTGCCAGTCCACACATAATCACAACAGATATACATTAAAGTTATAGGTCCATTGGTGTCCTGGACAGTACAGCGCAAATAGTAGTGGTGGTAGGGCATCCAAGTATGACTATTACAATTTTAAATGGCAATGCAGTTTCTTTTCTTTACCATGAGAACTTTAAATGTCTGGGGAAAAAATTTAGGGGTGGGTGGGCAAGTGAGGAAGATGTACTCTCACAAGATCTTCCTTAGGCAGAAAGATCACTGTGAATTCTTACCTTACATTTTATAGCACATAGAAACCAGCCAAGATGATTCAAATGTCATTTCAATGAGATTAGCAACTTGGAGAAGTTGGGGTGAGATCTAGGGATAGATCCTTTACATTCCAGTATTTGTCTAAGCAAGGATTTGGTTCTTCTGTAATACCACTGAGCTGTGGAATATGTATTCTTCCATTACTACTATTCCTAACTCTACTGATTACCAAGTGATAGCACTGTGTCAACAAAACCTTTCTTATTTATAATTAGCGTTCTTGCCTGACTGATAAGGATCATGCCATGCTTTGAATAAGAACATGCTGGAACAGAATACTCTAATT
Source organism: Podarcis vaucheri (assembly GCF_965113315.1). NCBI lineage: Eukaryota > Metazoa > Chordata > Lepidosauria > Squamata > Lacertidae > Podarcis > Podarcis vaucheri. The sequence goes on from NC_138767.1 coordinate 80,726,781, forward strand.
CACAGAGCGATCCCATTCATTAGTTACATACTTGGCAGGATAGAATTGCGACTAAATAAGTTGATAAGAAGTTGTGACAACTTCCATATTCATTGCCTCTTCTGGTGCAATGGGAAAAAAATGAGTCACTAGTCCTGACTTTGCCCAAAGTTATGCTTGCTGAAGTGGTACGAGTGAAAATTCAGAATGTGGCTACTTCATTTAACACTAAAGCCAGGTAGATGAGGAAGATCCTAGCAGTTCAGTATCCTGACTCCCAGCCCCAGTGATTGCTAACACAATGAAATGCAGCCCATTTCCTGAAGGGTGGAGGAAGGGGAATGGATAAGCAAGGTGTGTTTTACACTCTATAGCAGAAAGGGAGCAGGTAACACAACAGGAGGTGTAGGTTATCCAGCCAGCAAGTGGCCTCTTTGTTCAGATACTGGTTTCTGAACACAGAGATGCATGAAACACAGCTTTGTGCATGAAACCCGCATATTGGTATATGTGATTGTTGTTAGCTGATTTGACTAGAGCAATAAAATGCAATATAAAGACTAGTAACTAACGAACTAAATAAACAAAGCAAAATGGATGTTTATACTAAAACCAGATGTCATAATACCTGACAGTTGTCTGTCCAACTTTAAAAGAAATAGAAAAATCAAAGGAAGGGCATTTCACAACTTCTCTAGCCAAGCTGTGCCATTGCTGTGCCACTCTTTAAGTAGGCGGTTAATGTTTACTCGTTCTGTTGAACCCTTCGCTTCTTGTCTTGTCCTGTGAACTGAGGAAATAACAATTCTGTTCCCTGTGCTGTGCTTTGTCAGTATAAAGTGCTCTGTCTCATCCCATATATGCTTACCACAGGCAGTTACTGTGTGCCAATAAGCATTTTTATAGAGGACAATTATGATTACAGTCTTGGTTTATATGTACTACTTAGCAACAGGTACTGGCATTACAACTGTGCAAAGAAGAATATAACAGATGTGTTACTAAATGGAAGTGTGCTAATAAACTAATAAACTGCTCCTTGACACACCAGATTGGGGCTAAAGACAAAATAAGCCTGGCAGCGATGGCAACTGCAAAGGCAATGAGGTGGCAAAGTTACTAGCACCAGAGGAAAGAGGCGTAAACCCTCAGGCAGCCTTGGCAGCCTTGTGTGTGACTAGGTGGTTAGTGGGTGTATTAGGAGTGCACTATCTGTGTCAAGCACTACAAAAGTCTGGAGAAGCCCCTTTGTATATTACCTAAAAACAATGCAGCTTAAATGTTTCCAATGTGATTTTGTGATTTACCTTGAGTGGGATATTCCCTGAAGGGTGGCACACAAATGATTATATAATCAATACATAAGAAACATGCTCTAGATAAGCTGATGAAATAATGTGTTTCCTCCATTGCTAATTCAGCCCAGGAGATGACTCTTATGTAGCAATGAAAATACAAACATTTACCTGCAAAAGGGACTGGAAATGGCAGGTATCGTGTAACAAATCCCACCATTCAGACAAAAAGATCCATAACTGCTGCCACAAAGTTCTTCATGATCTAAAACAAAAAGAAATATAAGGTAGGTTAATTTTAGCCTGCTCTTCTTGCATGAAACAAATGTGATGATGTGGGGAAATAGAATAACTTACTGAAGTGTTTTAACACCTTGTTTGCCTTCATATTGTATGAAAAAGTGTTTCTATTATTATTACTTTTAATCATGACAAATAAAAGAAGGATTAACCTTACTCTCACAGCCTGCAAATGCATAGGCATCATCGCCATCTCCTCTTATGCAAACACAGCTTTTGGGATTCTTTTGCATGAACAGGTGGACACAAGATCCAAGCACAAAACCCTACAAAAGAGGAGTGGGAAAGGCAGCGTTGTCGTTTGTTTGCTTTACGGTCTGTGCAAAAGGGCTTCAGCAAAGGAAAGCAGAGACTTCTTGAATCCTCTCCTTCTGCCAAAGGACCAAGAACAGGAACCCTGATGCAGGGCCGGCTCTTCAGTGCTTTGTGGGAAACTGGTAATGCAGGAGTCAGGACCAGTTTCAGTCCAACATCTGCACAGATCCGAGGTCTCTGCGAGTGCATTAGAGTAGGGGTATCCATTTGCAACTGAGTTCAGTGGGATTTTAATTGCATAAAACTCAGCACTAGATGACAGCCTTCAGATTTTACTTGATAGGCTCTGCTTGCATTATTATTATTATTAGTAGTAGTAGTAGTAGTAGTAGTAGCAGTAGTATAAGTATTATTAGTATTATTTTCGGAGATCTCAGGGAGGTTCACAGAATAAAAATCAAGATATAAAACCACAAAATACCTAATAAAAATGAAAAACAACAACCCAATACTGCCCCCCAAAAAAACAACACATTTTAAAAGGGCATAGGATATAAATCACATCAACCAAAGGCCTGGTTAAAAAGGAATGTTTTTGCCTGGTGCCCAAAGGTGTATAATGAAGGCTCCAGGTGAACTTCCCTGGGGAGAGCATTTGACAGATGGGGAGCCACTGCAGAGAAGGCCCGTTCTTGTGTTGCCACCCTCCTGGCCTCTCAAGGAGGAGGTACATGAAGAAGAGCCTCAGAAGATGATCCCAGGGTCTGGGTAGGTTCATATGGAAAGAGGCAGTTCCTGAGGTATTGCGGTCCTGAGCTGTTTGAGGCTTTATAGGTCAAAACCACTACTTTGAATTGGGCCCAGAAACTAATTGGCAGCCAGTGCAGTCAGGGCAAGATCGGTGCAATATGCTCAAACCATCTTTCTCCAGTGAGCAACCTGGCCGCTGAATTCTGCACCAGCTGAAGTTTCCGGGCCACTGAGGCCACCTGAGCCTCGAGCGACTGCAAAGGATCCAGGAGGACCCCCAGGTGACGAACCTGCTCCTTCAGAGGAAGCGTAACCCCATCAAGAGCAGATGACCTCCCACCCATCCGGTCTGAGGAACCACCCACTAACAGTGCCTCAGTCTTATCTGGATTGAGCTTCAGTCTGTTGGCTCTCATCCAGTCCATTACTGAGGCAAGACTTCCAGCACTTCCACTGCCTCACCTGCAGATGTAAAGGTGATGTAGAGCTGAGTGTCATCAGCATACTGCTGACAACATACTCCAAACCTCCAGATAACCCCACCCAGCAGTTTCATGTAGATGTTAAACAACATGGGGGATAGGATTGAGCCCTGTGAAACCCCACATTGAAGGTTCCACAGGGCTGAAAAGCATTAAAAGACAAATCTTGAAATCTTCCTTACACCTTCAGATTGAAAAGTCTACTTGTTTCCACTAAGCACAGATAAGATTAACCACAGTTTTTCTGAGTTCAGACAAAATCAAGAGGCAAAACTTCTGATTTCCTCCTCAAAGTTGCACCAGAGGAGGCGAGGAGCACATTAGCCTAGGGGAAGGCTAGGCTTGTTCTCAGCCAGGAAAGTAACTGGCCAAATTCACAGATAGAACTTCTCCAGTGAGTAAGGACTGAAAATCTAGTTCTCCCAGTCCTAATCAAACAGTGTAATGATTATGCTGCACTGTGTCTCCAATAGCTACTTCAGAGCTGCTGATACACACATAAACATTTATATCCCACCCTTCTGGTGGAAAAGAACATAAATGTTGAGCGCAAAAGCACACAAATATTTGCTACATTTAAAATTGCTATTTCATAAAAACAACAATATAAAACAACTAAGCAAGGATAGAGGAAACCAGAAGTGGCTTGTCAGGTGGGGCAGAGGGAGAGGCATCCTCACAGTGGTGGTGGTACCACTGTCTTCAAAAGGATATGGTGTTAGCTCTGACATACAGGTGTGTGCAAACCCACCAACCCAGAGCTCTCCCAACTACTTGACTTGCCCAGTGGTCCCTGCCTCCACTGCTGCTCCCGAGCCATAGATGGAGGGACAGCAACAAACAAAACAGATGGAGGAAATATGCCACTCACAAGAAAAGTATGCCACACACTATCTTCAACTAAGAACTCCAAGTGAGAGTGCTAACGCACTTCATAGCGCAAGGTATTCCATAGTTGATGTACAGCCACTAGGAAAGCTTCCACAAAAACACCCTAAGGGTACACAATATTTAAATAAAAATATCTTTCTTGCTGAAAACTCAAGGACAGGAAGGGGACAGATGGCAGAATATCCTGGTTAAAAGTGTATTCAAAGAACAACATAGAAAATGCTAAAACTCCATCCGTCCGCCAATTTAGTTCTGCCTCTGACATCTTTCCCTGATAAGGATCTCTTACAACATTTCTGAATTTTCCTGAAGCTTTGCCAAATCATCAAGAGAGGCAGGCAGACAACACCTTTCTTCATTTCCTGCATTTTGAGTTGCATGAACAATGCTGTAAGGAGGCTGTAAGGTACAGCACAATATATTAAAATACCTAGATTAAAAGTTGCCTTTAAACTAGCACTGAGAGTGAACTTTAGTAACCACTACAACAACCCTATTCAGAAATAAACGGGTCCAACAGATCAAAAACTAGCCATCTGCACTGCCATAAACCCTGTGGAGATCCCTAGGCAATTGAAATCTTGCCCCGCCCCTCTGTATGCACGCTCTAGTGGGATAACATGGAACTAAGAAAGCTTGACTGTAATTTTCTTTCAAGATCAAATTAGTATTATTTTGATCCATTGTCATGGGGCCCCTAAAAGGCCCATAGGCCGCTGCCTACTCTGCTTATCTGGTAATCTGACACTGGCCAGCTGGTAACCTGAAAACTGTGATATTATTTTGCTGGGTTTCACCTAGTATCGGAGTTTAAAGTGGAAGAGAAGTAATGCTAAAGATCTTCCAGGAGAACAAAGGAAATAAAGAGCTGCTGCTTTTACTCTTCTTCTTTGGCGATCATATGCAGCCGAGTAAGATTGTCTTCCATAAACACGGTTTTAACAATGAGTCTGTAAGTGACTGTGGAGGCTAGTTATGGATCCACATGTCCTTCCACAGTGGGGACATAGGTTTCCAGGTGGGAGTTGACCATGGTGATGGTTTGCCAAATGAACCTTCCTCTTAGCACGTTTTCCCCTTTCATCCTGAGTTTGAGCGTCTTCAGAGTCCATGACACCTTTGGTAAAGGCTGTTCTCCAACTGGGGCACTTGCAGGCCAGTGTTACTGAATTGTCAGTGTTTAAGCTATACTTTTTAGATTTGCCTTGAGAAAGTCTTTAAACCTCTTTTGCTGACCACCAGCATTACAATTTCCATTTTAAGTTTGGAATAGAGTAGTTGCTTTGGAAGACGGTAATCAGATATCTGAACAACATGACCAGTCCAATGAAGTTGATGTTGAAGAATCATTGCTTTGACACTGGTGATCTTTGGTCTGGTGATTCCATCAATGGTGTCTCTGAGAAAAATTACATATGACTTGGGAAGACAAGCAAACTAATGTCAGCGCACTGGAAGAGGCAAAGATCAGCAGCTGCTTTTGCTAACACTCCTGTCCAGATCCACTATAACCACCTGAAAGAAAGTGGCTGGTGAGACGGGACAGCAAGAGCCGGGAAGAGGAGCCCAGCATCTCTTCGTGGCCTTAGAGTTCTCTCAAGAGATCAGCTTGCAGGGAATATCATTCCACAAAGAAAATATATTATTTGCCTTTAAGGCCTCCCCCCCACCAAATAATTTTTGAAATAAATAAATTATACCCCCCTCTCTACGTGAATGCAATGGGTGGGACAAGTTAGCAGCTCCTCCTGCTATAGATTATATCAATATTTATCAGAAATAATATTTTAGCAAGAGCTATTTTTAAAAAGATTTTTAAAAATATTGCTACATGTTAAGACCAAGCATCTCCATTAAGAAAGAATCCGCTTGTGGCATAACACCCTTGAGAACTGTGTGCTACCTTGCACTCTAGGTGTCATAGTCACTGTTATTTCTAGCAGCACCTGAAAATGGGACAGCAAATATGGAAACATGGTGCCACAGTAAGACCACTTTTTAAATGGTTGGAAAGTTGTACCAATTTTTCCATTCTCAAACACTAAAAAAGAGATCTAGCTTAAGCTGATATTTCCAATATATAAATGTGAGTCTCTAAAGGCCTCTCTGCATGATCTGTCAAAGTGGAGAAATATCCCGCAGCCCAGCCAGTAACAGAAATGCTGCTTCCTGACTATCACAGCCCAGGTAGGAAGCCAGGAGGGCAGAGAGGAGCTCAGGGATGTTGTTTTTACAGAACCATAACCAGATTTGCTTGTTCATCCGGTACTGTTCTTTGTTGACAAAATAAACTCATCTAACCTGAGTTTCTCTATTTTTATTCAGATTCTGTGAAGTTTGTTAGAGAAGTCTGATTTCGAGGCAGGTCTACAGTCTGTATTATGGCATGTCTACAATGTGACTAGAATACAAATGTTGTGTTACTGAATTTAGAGGGCTGTAATCACTACAAGTAACTTCATGGTTTACAAAACACTCTAAAAGCTCATATAAAAAGCTACAGTAAATATCATCAGTCTCTGTACTCATTTGTAGGCTCTTCTGAATTTTGCAACTTGTGCTGTAAATGCAGAACTCCATGCAGCTACAGTGAAGGAAGTGGAATGCCAACTTGGCTGGGGGAAATTTTCATACAGGCTTTGTGACAGGAGTGCACTGAAGGGGCTTGAAGCCAGGGGAACTTTGGGAGTTAGTCACTTGCTGAATGCCGTGTGGCCATGGAAGTAAAGCTCCCCCTTCCTGGGTGAGAGAGAGATTCTGACTAGGTATATTAAAGACTGTGTGCTGCGGGAAGGCATGGGATCTAAAAGGCTGCGCAGAAGCAAAAGGGGAAATAGAAATCACAGGGCCTAAGGATAAAGAATGCCAAAAATATTCAAATTCAGAATAATTAGACAGGTATTTGCCTATATGACTCCAAAATATTGCAATCAAGTTATCATGTAGAAATGATTTGAATATTAATTACATGGAGAACAACAAATGAATTTCTTATATAGTAGTTGTTTGTACACTGTACCATAAACAAACAGGATGAAATTGTATTCAAGACATCAGTCAGTTGTGTGGGTGGAGGAGCATTCATTATTTGCATCCTATCTCAAAGGTTCAGGACACTTTGCAATTTGAAATGTTTATGATCTGTGGTTCAGTACAACTTGCCTACTGGATTCCTTCTTACTAGTACATGCAGGGGTGTGGGTGGGTGTGCATGATTTCTGGAGATGGGAGAAACAAGTTAAGGAACTAAAAAAATAAACTAGTCTGGAAATCTGGGGTGGGGGGGTGGAGGGAATCTAGTCAGGAGAAGCAGAGAATAGCCTATTAAGGAATTCATATTTTTGATGAATTATTGTATTGATTTTCATGGTAAAAAAAAGCTTGTATCAAAAGTGCTAGAACTCAGTTCCTGCGGCCTCCTCCCTTCCCAGCATCCTTGGAATGGCCATATTTATTATTTATTGATTGAATTTATATACCGCCCTATACCTGGAGGTCTCAGGGTGGTTCACAGAACAAAATCAAAATATAAAATAAAAACAACAACCCAATAACACCCCTAAAAAAAGAACCACAACATTTTAAAAGGGCATAGTATATGGGAAGCCACCTTACACTGCCAGACCAGAGGCATCAAGCGGTATCTGCTCTGAATGATCGTGGCACTCTGTCTCTTTCCCATCCCTGAGCTCCTTTTAAACGGGAAATGCTGGGACTTTCTGCATGCTAATTATATGCGTGCCAAGCTATAATCTCACTCCATTGGAGGACAGGAAACTCAAGATGCTATACGCTGGGCCTGTTCCCTTGCTCAGGTCCAGAAAGAGGTGATGGGAAGGTAATTGCAATGAACCACCTAGTTCATTTCCCCCAAGCTATACACTGAAACTAGTGGGGAAAATCACCTCTCTTAGAAGCCATCCTATTTCTGCAGGACACTGATTTTATGGCAAAACCATAAGTTGATAGTAAAGAGAAGGGCTGCTATGTGCTTGCGCTATAAGGGGAGCCCCATCAACTAATGGTACCGATGGCCAATGACTACCAGCCAGGGTGGCTCTGCCCTGCCTCCCCAGTCAGAGGCGGATGCCAGTTGCCGGAAACCACAGGAGAGGTCTCTTGTGCTCAGGTCCTGCTTGCAGGAACTAGATGAGCCCTTGTTTCTATGATGTTATGGCTGTGTTCTTGTGCAGTCTAATAGAGAGTGGAAAGTGATGCCATTGCAAACAACTCATGATCTAGTAAACTTCAGGGAAACCGTTAACAAAACATTCTTGAACATTAAAGAACATATTGCATTCAAGAACATACTGAGGGTGGGCATATACTAAATCAAATAAAAATTAGATACTAAAATAGGAAAATAGTATTTAAATGGTGGAACATTTCTGTGAGAGCAGGTAGTATTTCATTTCTCCATAAGCTTTCTTGCTTAGAAAAGTTAATTAATATATAGGTATGATCATCTCCACTGTGATCTCTATCACTGTGCATAGGAACAATATGCTGCCCACAAGCAAAGCAAATATGGAGCTTCTTTAATTATGCTAATTCTTTTATGCATAGATAATTCCACATTTCCACACTAATATGTTATGCTGTTCAATATGCACATCAACATCAGCTGAATATTTGTGCCCACTAATCTGGCAATGTAAACAGAAGCCTAAAATTTGTATGCACCTGCAAATGAGGGACACACCACTGCATGCACATACTTTAATACATCAGGCAATTCAGTCCAAAATAGCAAATGTCTGAAAATAGTCTGCAAAATCCACAATCTTGTCAACACACATTACCTATGAGTGTTTTGCCCACGAAACAAGTTAATTTGCCAGAGGAAGCACAGAATGACCTTCTTTTCTCCAACCTTCTCTATTCTTTTGTATAACTGTATCTCACCTCTTGCCATGACTAAGTAGCGTTCTTACTTTCTAAACTTCACCCACCCATCTGAAATATGGGGATAACACGAATCCATATGACAGGGCTAAATGTAAGGAGGATTACAAGATACTGGTTGCAATCAAACAATCCAAACCAGGTTAAAAGGTAATAAAATAAACCCTTTCCACAAGGGCAGGAGAGAGAACAGGTGAGCACAAGTATATGAAACCAGTTTGTGAAGTGGTTTGATGAGTCACAAAAACAAACCATTGAGCAGCCAGAAATATAACAGAGTTGTGAATATCGGTACAGCCAAAAACCTTAAGGAAGTTACCTGTTCGCATATTATTCTGACCCCTCGTAGTTCTTGATCACCGCCTATTCTTCGAATGCCCTGAAGACAAAAACACCTTGTTTTATTCCAAATGTTTTCTGTCTGATGAAACAGCTAGGATTATTTTCATCAAAACTAAATAAATACTCAGTTGGCAGTCAGCAGATATCTGTTACCCTTTATGTAAACACAATTAATTTTAAATCTAACAGCAAACACTGCTGCATTCAATAGCTCAGTGGTCCTGATTTTTTGTTAACTGCTTCCTTTGTTCCTGCAGTTACTGTACTTTTCCGTGTATAAGGCTAGATTTTTTTACTTTAAAATAAGGTTAAAAATCTGGGGGCATCTTATAAACAGATATTGCATATGCCTATTTTCTAAATTTGGGATCCCCAAAAGTATGGGGGTGTCTTATACACGGAAAAATACGGTAATTTATTTGGGCAATTCTCCTTTATTTTTTGTTAACTCCACCTCCACGCCCCTGCAAATTGCAGCACCAGTCTGTCTAGCATAGTCAAACAGCACTATAAAATCTTTAAATATTATTGTAACTTTAATTAAATCCAGTTTGGAGGTTATGTCCATTGTACTACATCTCAATGAGTTTAAATAGGTTATGGCTGATCTATAGCCTATTAACTGCTGTTTATTATTGTGAATATGCATTGTGATATAAACAGAATGAGGGTATTATACTGAAGTATGGTTTAGCATTACATCTGAAAGTGCCCTCCTTAACCTATGGATTGCTGTGTGTCTAAGACTGAGTCCAGTCTGCCTTTCAATTCAACCTTTGATCTAGCAATCTCGTGGCAACCAGAATGAGAGGAGAGGAGAGGAGAAGAAAGTAATTTATGGAGCAGTTACCAAAGAGAACGGAGCTTTTCTTCATCAGTCTTCGGCTCATCTGCTAGACCAGGCTTCCTCAAACTCGGCCCTCCAGACGTTTGGAGACTACAATTCCCATCATCCCTGACCACTGGTCCTGCTAGCTAGGGATCATGGGAGTTGTAGGCCAAAAACATCTGGAGGGCTGAGGTTGAGGAAGCCTGTGCTAGCCCCTGGTCTGCTAAATGAATAGATGGGCACTGCTCCTGTGTGGCTTGCAGATGATGTTCCCAAACCCCTTCCTCTCCAAGAACTCAACACAGATATAGTTCTACCTCTTAGTATAAATCAAGAGTGAGGTTGGTAAGGAAAACGTTTTGTCGAAATCTCTGTCATCAGTGGTAGCTTTATTTATGAATTATGATGCCAGCTCTTCAGTCCACTACACCAGTGCATACGATCGACATTATTAAAGTGTAAACTTAAATGGCCTGTTGAGCTGACCTCCAATCAAGGTGAAGAAACGGGGAGGGGGAATCCCACTAAGGCAAAATTAGTTACCATAGAATCATAGTTAAAAGGGCCACATGGATCATTCTAATCCAACCCCATTTCATCCAATGTGGGGCTCATTAGAATAGTTTCATGTGAGTTCTGAATAGGGATGCAACCCAGTAATAAAAATGTTAATTCATTAATCATGTAAGTCTCGGACAATTAATTTATAGATTAAATTTGTCTAAATTTCATATTAGTAAAAACAACATCCCCAAAGCCAAAAGCACATTTCCTTTAAGTTTATGCACACATGTATGCTGGCCAGGGATTTGTGGCAAAACCCAGCATCCACTCAGCTAAATGAGCACCAGGAGGACCCCAGATGCAGCACATTTAACAAGAGCAGGCACAGGACTATAAATGCCAGAGTGTAAGTGATACCTAGCTGACCATTGTTTGGTGCAGCAAGCATCATCTTAGAAGAGCATTCTTTTTGTGTGAGAAGACAGCACTTGCATCTACAGTCTTTATGAGTAATTCGTGTTAAAAATAATAAACAATATGTAGTGGAGGATTAATTGTGAAGTCTTTTAGTCAACTAAATATGTTTAATTGATTAATCTGATTAAGCAATTAAGCATTGCAGCCAAGGTGTTTGGTTTGCCAGGTTCGTTGCTTGCTAAAGATACATTTACATAACTTATTTACATTGGCCATTATTGATTTCACATACATTTGGGAACAAACTATTTTTTAATCTTTATTATTTATTTATTATACTTGTATACTAGCAGTGTGGTTGGATTAATTCAATTCCTTTTAATTATTTCCTTTTCCATTGAAATATGCAGGGGATACTCATCATTTATCCAGGAGAACAAAATATATTCCTTCCTAGTTCAAGGATTATTAATGAGCAGATTTGATATAGATATGAGGACAAACAGTGGAGGAGAAAATCTTACTTCCTTTTCCAAGAAACATTAGTGAGTATCTTCCACGCAAACACATCTTCTGCTACTTTTCAAAGAAGTGCAATTTGACCCTTGCAACATACAATTTCTAGTGGTGTTTCTATCATTTCCCAGTTATTTTTAGTACATACTTCGGGTCAGCTGCTAGTTAAATCAGTCTAAACAATGGCCCTCAGTCAACTGATCATGCAGTTTCCCCTAGCCCTAGAAGACCTTCACAGACACACTTGCAATAGTAATAATCAGTGTCAAGGTCTCACATGTACCAGGCAAGTTTCCTCCTACCAATTACTCAGGCAGTGCGTGAACAATAGGAAATGGCATTTTGTGTAATCTGACTTTAGTGCTTGACAACTAACTGCATTCCCACTGTGTTTACAAGGAAAGGAGCAATACAAAGTACTGTATTGCATAATGTAATGTACAGATTACTATATCCCAGGAGAAAGCTCAATGAGTGACAATGCTTTAGGAGTTATATTTTTGTTGCTGTGAATTCACCATTCCCATACTATGGGTGCACAGGGCTATTAACCAGCAGCAGTGGCGTAGTGTGGGTTGTCAGCACCCGGGGCAAGGCAAGTAATTTGCGCCCCCTAGCCCGTGGATTTTAATAGGGGCAGAGAGCTGCGCGTGCGAGCGCCCCCCCAGATGTTGCGCCCGGTGCGGCCGGCCCCCCCCTGCACCCCCCACACTACGCCACTGACCAGCAGAGTCTCCAAAGGAGATCAAAAATTGAAATGGATACCCACTGTGCTTCAAGTAAATATACAGAAGATCCTGTTTTACTCACGGTTGGAGGAAAGAAAGGATTAAACAACCCCTTATCCAGAGCAAACAAAATTGAAAAGAAATAACCATCTAAAGGAGCTCAACTCTGTTTCGAGTTGCAGCCTTGCAAGAGAGAGTGAGAGAGATTCAGAGATTTCTTGCTGAAATAGCCATCCCTGTCCTAAACTAAACATGTTTAATTTGGGGGAAATATAATAAATTGCACTTACTAATTTCCATAGTTACTAACAATGGTTATTTTCAAATTTACATTTCATACTTGTGCAATAACATCTACAAAAAAGGTAAAATAGTGCTATATTGCTTTTGTTGCAGGTAATCTAAATCCCGATACTAAATCAACCAGTAGAGCATGGACCTTTTGTGGATGAAAGAGGTTGCACTTGGAATATTACACATTCACCTATGTCACTTGAAATGCTTTTTTCCATTTGCCCTGGATGATGCAGGATCATCCAATATTTGTCAAGAGGAAACGTCTGAATAAATTTTGTTCATTCTAAATGGCATACTGTTTCATAAAAAGGTTAATGAGATCTATACTTACGGTATAAATAAAATCAATGATGATTCTCGAAAGAATAATCAATTTCTTTATGTATCCTGATTCTGCAACAGAAACATTAAATGACAGCTCCCTGAATTACACTGGTTAATTAACAGTTCTTCTCTGTGGCTCATTTCTACAGCTGTATGTTCTATCAACTTTGTATATAAGGAAATAAAACTGAAAACAGGCATCAGTAAAAAAAAGCAGACCTGAGTGCTTACCTGAGTGTTAAAATTCCAAACTGCGTGCACAAAATGATGCATTTAAGTTAAAGAAAATGCAGTGTATTCAGCAGCAAGGTCTGGCATTATGTACTTGATGCTCAAAGCTGACAATTTATATGACTGCATAGTGCAACGTGGGTGAGGTTGAGGCACAGACAAAGGTGTACACAGAGGCCAAGTATGGGTCAGGAGAACCGCCCCTTTGTTCTCACAGCATTGCATACATGTCACTGTAACAGGGCTTTGATCGTAAAGCAAAAATGCACTGTCAGTGACATTTGACTGAACTTCAAAGCAGCTTCCAAATAGCAACATAAACAGAAGAAGCTAACTCTCTGGTTACAAACGTAAATTTAATACATGCTTACTTTGTTTAACACTTGAAATGTACTGTATTCTGTATTCTTAACAGATAGTTCCAAGCTACTTTAAAATGCCAGTGGCTAACCTTGCAGTGCTTAGAGGCAGTTCCATGACCTACATTTGAAATCAACTAGGTTGCATCCAGATTGATTAGATCTATGCACCTGAACCTATACTTCAAACCAATTCCCGAAAGTACTTTGATTAGATCCATATAATCACCTTTAGGGCAACCTGTTGCCTGTGAATTACTTATGTGACAGTGATGTTATCTTTACTATCTCTTTGTCACATTTTTCAGAGAAAGCATATCCAAATTCTGAGGCATGCATATATGTATGTTTGTGGGAAGTTGGGTAATAAAATTATTTACATATATTTACTTAGGGCACAATCCAGAAGCATTACAAACTATTGGAGTTTTTGCATTTTAACTCAATGGGCCATAAACTGCAGCATTTAAATGCATACTGGCATATAATTTAAACTTTTTAGGAATGCAGAATTTTTGAGAATACAATTTCCAGCAAATATCTTATGATAAAATTGTAACGTACATTTAAAAAAATTCTTTGTGCACTAGATCCGGAACTCATGTCGATGGTGATTTCAACTTTGTTCAGCTAGAAGAAAAACACAAAGTAATTTCATATTTGCATTATGCTTCTAAGCTTAATTTTTATGGCAAATGTAACTACTCTTACTGTGCAAATAAATTCCTAGAAACAATATCATTTCTAAGAGTTTGCTTACATAAAAAGGGAGGATTGTTCTCGTGTCTCTGGTTGTCATGAGCACTGACTATATTGACTTTATTATCACCCCCCCCAAATAATCCTGAAAATTGTAATTTGCTAAGGGCGTTGGATTTGTAGCTCTGTGGTTAACCAAAATTCCGAGGACTTTTTTTTTGGGGGGTGCTTTAAATGTACGGTTTGTGTGTTCAGTTAGACCAGACATGGCCAAACTTGGCCCTCCAGATGTTTTGGGACTACAGTTCCCATCATCCCTGACCACTGGTCCTGTTAGCTAGGGATGATGGGAGTTGTAATCCCAAAACATCTGGAGGGCCAAATTTGGCCATGCCTGAGTTAGACCAACCCAGAGTATTCTGAGGTAACAAACTACCCTGCTCTTTATTAGGTAGCAGAACTTACTTATAAACATTTCTAGTTCTGAAAAAGACTAGTTGTGCCATGGAGCCAGGTTCTGTAAACTTCCATGTTCTTCCAAACAGCATTCACACACACACACACACACACACACACACACACGGGTTGCCACATGTCCAGGAAATCCCGGACATAATCCTTTTCAGAGGCCAACATGTCCATCAAGGGGAATTTTACATTTTAAATTAAATGTCTGGGGTTTGGGGGATTTATTTATTTATGGCTGGCTGGGACTCTGGTGTGAAGGTTTAAATACGACCTGACACTCCATTGGGATAAAATACTATAAATCCTAGAGAGTCACTGTTTTTAATGATTTTGCAAATAGTTACAAATTATATTTCCTGTCTGGCTAAGATTTATTCTCAAATGCTATGTTGAATCAGATTTCTTAAAGCAATTTCTAGAATTCTAGATACAATCAGCTAGATATGAGGGGGAGGTCTCTTACCTGTCCTTCAAGCCACATGCAGTTTGGATGGGAAGCCATGGTAACTAGTCATACAAACTAGATCACTGTTTTGTTTTACAAATAGGCTGAACTGATGTGAAAAAAATGTATACGTCACTGAATCTCTAGCAGCAACTGATTGTCTAAAAAACATTTTGTTACGTGTTGTAGGAAATTATCTTTCTATCTAGAAATGGCAGGATTACTCACTTTGTTTGCAAAATGATATCACTTTACTTGGAACCTAGTCATAAAAATGCTGTGACACATTGATTGACATAGTCAAGGAAGTAGTTTTCAGAATGGCATTCTGTGGCAGACTGTTGCTCCGTGGCACAAACACACACACCCTGCACATCCCCCAAGAAAAGCCCTTGGGAGCCAACAACGTCAAATAAAGTTCTGTACAAAAGTGCGCACCACTTGCTGTCGGCCCTGCTAGGCTTGCCTTCTCCTGTCAGCAGTCAGGTGAAGGTGGTACAGGTATGACAAAACTGATACATTGCCCCCGCTTCTCTCCTTCACACACAGACACACACACTGGCAGAAGACGAGGAGTGCGGGGGGAGCACAGCGCCCCCGGCAGTGCGATCCCGGTGGGGTGCCATCATGGCTGCCCCCGGCAGGCGGCACGCCATGCCCCCAGGACACGCAACAGCCCCACCCCCACCTGCTCTCCGCCCCCGGGTGCCAGAGCATGAAACTCCGCCACTGCACACACACACACTTGGAAAACAATTTCTTAGGTGACATAGGACTACTACTCTCCAGTTGAACCTACCCAAACCCTGAGATCAACTTCTGAGGCCCTTCTTCATGTGCCTCTTCCATTAGAAGTCCAGAGGGTGGCAACACAAGAATGGGCCTTTTCTGTGATGGCTCCCTGTTCCTGGAATGATCTGCCCAGGGGGTTCAGCTAGTGCCTTCATTAACAGGCACCCGACAAAAACGTTCCTCTTAACATTTGATTCCCTTTTCAATATGTTGTGGAATGGGGCATTACTGGGTTGTCTTTGTTTTTGCTTTTATTACGTATTCTATGTTTTTTATATTGTAATTTTATGTTGTGAATGGCTCTGACATTTACAGGTGTATACAAATTTAATAAATAATAATAATAACAATAATTTGGTGCTTGTCCTGAAGGTAGAGATTGCTAGCTATGTAACTTTGCATTAGGACAAGAACTCTAGATACAGCGAGTTGCTACAATTCTGTGCAGATGGACTACTCTTATTTCTAGACTAGTGCAGATATTTAGGCAGGGCAACAGAAACATGAAAGGAAGAAGCCAGAATTACATTTTTGTAGATCAAGCAAAGCAACAACAACTTAACTCATAACTTAACAATAATGTATTTATTGGCATGTCTTTAATTTACACCTCTGTATATATTTGTCTCCTCAAACAGTTCATGGAGCTTGGAAATCAGAATTACGGTAATTTTATACCTTTCATTTTATTTAAATATTTTCAAACTACTCAGTATTTCACCAAATAATAGTTTTCTGAAACCAAAGGCATATTTTTCTTGCATTTCTAGTAAACTGGACTAATTAGAGATAAATACCTATATTGATATGGGCTCTTATGCCCTCTTAGATATACCCCAGGCATTTCTATTATCATAGTAATGCAATACCTTCATGTAAATTAAAATGCAATTTATTATTATTATTATTATTATTAAGAAATCTACATCAAGGTGGATGTTAAACAAAAGCTACTAGAAGTAGCTCTACACATTTTTCTGTTATCTAAATGTTCCTAGAACATAAATACTTCCAACTTCCATTTTGAGACTACAATGCAACAAGCATCTCAATTTCTATCTTTAACAAAAGCAAGGAAATGGGGGGTGTTGTAGCAGCTAAACCAGTGCCTCAGTTCTTCACTTGTACTGCCAGAGGAATGTTGGCCTGCCAAATAAATGGCATGATGAGAAGTAGCTGTGTCGTTCATAAATTGGGGTGGAGGTGGTTAAAAGATAAGAGGATCCCTCACATCAACTGAGTAACAGGTGCATTATTCTTCCGTGCTAATAATCCCTGAGAAGAACCTGTGCAATATGTTACTGGGGGGATGAGGGTAGAGACACTAAAAAGGTAAACATTTCTATCCCCTTAGGAAGAGCTCTCATCTTACGGAGTGCATCTTTTGTTTCTTCACTCCAACCTTGAAATAGAAAGAATTCTCGCCTTCAAGGTGTTTGCAGCCCAGTTTAACGGAATTCTTCATATGGCCCTGACAGAAGTGCTAAAGGCAAAGCTGCAGGCAAAGCGGGATAGACAGACTCCTTTGTCAGGATTTTGTCTGATCTGCCCTTAGAGCAAACCATATTTGGCCACTAATGAGGTCCAGCTCCGAAGGCCTTCTGGCAGTTCCCTCGCTGTGAGAAACCAAGTTACAGGGAACCAGGCAGAGGGCCTTTTCGGTAGTCGCACCCGCCCTGTGGAACACCCTCCCAACAGATGTCAAAGAGAAAAGCAACTACCAGACTTTTAGAAGACATCTGAAGGCAACCCTGTTTAGGGAATCTTTTAATGTTTAATAGATTATTGTATTTTAATATTCTGTTGGAAGCCACCCAGAGTGGCTGGGGAAACCCAGCCACATGGGCGGGGTATAAATAAATAAATAAATAAATAATAATAATAATAATAATAATAATAATAATAATAATAGCTGGAGGTCAGGTGGTTTCCAACTATTAAGTCTTTAAAAAATGGTGCAGTCTTCTTAGATTAATTGTGGGAACAAAGGATGCAAGAATATATATTTATTCTAGTGCTGAAGTTGTGGTTCTTTGGAGATTTGGAATGGCTCCCCAAGTAGTTAGCAGCTAGTAACTTTTAACTGTTCATTCCATTTAGTTGCTGGAAGTTATCTGTTGTGCAGAACACACTGACTCTACCTTGTCTGTTATGGGCAATACACCTGTGCAAGGATCACTCTGTGTGAGGATCATTTTGCTTTGTTGATCATTGCCAATGATCTTTTCAGCCCACCAAATGTGTAATGCTGCTGATGCAAAGCTCTCTCTAGGACAATTATCAATGCAACCTGTTTCTGTTAACATTCACTTTCAGCTACGATCCACTGGATGCCATAGTCACCACTGATGTGTTATGAATTACAGTGATAAAAACTTTTGATTGTATAAGTTAGTTGCTTCACGTTTTTATTGTATCCATTTTATTTATTTTTTTATTTTTGCAGTTTTGTTTTCCATGGATGCTAGTCTAGTAACCATACCTACACAGAAAACCATCCCTGAGGCCTCTCTGGTGCATGCAGGGAAGTGTATTGTTACAAGAAGATTACATTAACTGATTACAGTCAGGTTTTACTAGAGTGCCTTCCTCCTATAGATAGCTCTCTACCACACGTAAGCCATTTTTCTTTGTCAACGGATTGTTATCACTTCTCAAAACGAGTATTCAAAGAGTAGAAATGACAGCTGTAAAACCTGGAGATAATAGACCAGAGTAAAAACTACACAATTTAATAACCAGCTCTGTTCCTTTTTAACTCTTGAGGCACTGGCTTCTGTACAAAGAACACTTGTAGCTCTAACACTTGGAAGTCCCATTGGTAAGAGAATGGTAGTGCTGGTTTTGCCCTTTACAACTCTGTAAAACAGTAATTGAACTCAAGCATTGTAATAGTTGCATTAATATAGCGTTCTAGTACTGGCTGTCAACACTCCTTGCAGGTGTTACTACCAGAGGTGGTAGTAATTTCTGTACATGGTACTATTCTCTTAACAACTTTAATATATCAGTCCCTCACAAACTGTAAAGTATAATAAATAAGCATTCCAAATCTCTGCAAGTCAATAGATTGTATTCAGCTAAGTTTTACTCAGAGCAGACCCACTGAAATTAATGGACCCATGTCATGTCCATTAATTTCAGTGGGCCTCCTCTGAGTATGGCTAATATTGTATATATCCCTATATGCTCCTCCCCCTGAACCACATTGCTTCAGAAACGCTCTTAAGAGTGGTTAACCAATTATTTGACCTAGAGTGTCCAGATGGAGCTGTTTCTGCATCGGGAGGATTTGTGGCCTCTGATAAGTGAACAGACTCCAGACAACCCCAATGCTGTGTGTCTACAGAAGGATGAGCGAGCTCATGCCACTATCATCCTGGGTTTGGAGGACAGTCAAATTGTCAATGTGAGGGCGTTGCTGAAGCTAAGCAGAGCTAGCAAGCACTGAGACATTTATGTTAAGGCTACAACAGCAGCAAATACCACCTGCTATCTATAAAGAAAATATTTGTGGAGCTGCAGGAACGAGACATTGCAAAGGTGTACGTCATACTGCCAGCCCTAAATGAAAGTTGGGACAATTTTGTTATGAGCCTGGAGGCGATGCCTGGAGAAAATCTTTCCCTTGACAAAATGGGTAGGGCTATAGCTCATTGGCAGGGGACATCCATTGCTTGCAAAAGGTTCCATTTTAAATCCCCTGCATCTCCAGGTTGGGCTAGGATAGAAGTTTTCTGAAACTGCAGGGCCAAATAAATACTGTAGATGGGGAGACTGAGGCTGCGAAAGAGTGACTTACCAAATGCCATATAGTGAATTCAAAGCAAAGACTTAAGCAGCAGACTTCTTGATTCATGGCTCTGTCAGTCTCTTGGCTAAGCTGCATTTCAGGGTTAAATGCAATAGCCAAATCAAACAAGTTTGCATTTGTTACAGGGAAATTGGAAGGGGGGCGAGAGACCTCCCCCACACTCTGAGCCTTGTCTCTCCGCTCTATGAGGCAAAGATGAAGAGCCTCCAGGCACATTACAAAATGTAGCAATTCATTGATAAATGTATCTATGTACAGGATCAATGGGAAACTTTAGAAATTCATAAGAAATCACATCATTGTATCAATCTTCTCAGTTCCAATGGCATTTAGGACCCAGGGAAGTGAGGTATAAGGGGAGGGGTGAGAGAGCCGGCCATAATCCCCAAGATGTACAGTCAGGTCTGCAGGGCCTTCCCAAGGAGTCATGACGGGTGATATTCTGCCCTCAAAGTGTCAGACAGATACCCATCTCAATCCCAATGCCTACCCTCCCTAAAGTAGGATGAAGCCACAAGACAAAGGGGTGTATTTGACTAGTGTAACCCCCTGCAATGCAGATATCTCAGACAGAGTATCCATGACAGGTGGCCTTCCACCCTCTGCTTAAAAACCTCCAAGGAAGGAGAGCCCACTACCCCATGAGGGAGGTAATTCCACTGTCAAACAGCTCATACTGTCAGAAAATTCTTTCTGCTGTTTAGTCGGAATCTCCTTTCTTGTAAACTTGGAGCCACGGGTTCAAGTCCTACCCTCCAGAGCAGTGGGGGGAAAGTTTGCTCTATCCTACATGTGACAGCCCTTAATATATTTGAAGATGGCTATTATATCTCCTCTCAGTCTCCTCTTTTCCAGGCTACATACCCAGATCCTCATATTGCTTGGTTTCCAGTCCCTTGATCATCTTGGTTGCCTTACTCTGCACATATTCCAGTTTGTCAACATCCTTCTTTAACTGTGCTTCCCAGAATTGGACACGGTATTCCAGGTGTGGTCAGGCTAAGACAGAATAGAGTGCACTATTACTTCCCTTGATTTGGACACTGTTCATGCAGCCTACAATAGCATTAGCTTGTTTTGCTGCCCAAAAGAACATCTGATACCCACACATGTACACCAGTAGTCTAGGAGGTTCTGTTAGTTACTGCACCAAAAACAAACAAATGTATTATGACATAAGGCTGAATAAGAGCTAAATTGTCTCTTTGAGATAGACATTTAAAACATATTCTTTTATTGAAATAATTTCAACTATAAAGAAATAAAGTGATACAAAGAAAAAAGGGGGAAGTGAGGGAGAAAAACTAAAGCAAACATGTGCATAAGAAAGGGGGGGGGAAATATACAAAATTGAAATGTAATCTACTCCCATAAATTCTTATATAAATTGATATAGTGTTATTATCCTAATAGATACATTGGCTAATAGTGTATTACATTCTGTTTAAACTCATTCCGAATGTTGTCATATTTATCCAAACAAAGTCTACATCTGTTAAGTAGTCTGTTCATAAATTGCATGTGTTGTCATACTGTTGGTCCATGAATTAATGTTGATCATAGCTATTCAGCAGTATCAGACTCTTGGTCACTATTAGGGCATGTAGAATCCATTTTCATGTCCCATTGTTAGGTATATAGCTCAAAAGAGGTATATAGTTCAATAGGTATATAGTTCAAAAGAATATTCTCCGCTGAAAGATTGAACTTTTTTCTGCACAGTCCAACACCTTCTTCCAAAACTTGGTGCGTACAGAACACTGTACAAACATATGTTTCAGGGGGGCATTGTCCTTGCCACATCTCCAATACAGAGCTATCTTAGCTAGTCCTTCAATCCTTAACTTGTCTTCACTGAGTTATCCCATTGTTCTAATATCTCAGGTGTCTCAGAAGCTGAGAGGGCTGCCAGCCCAAACACACTTCTTAGGCATGTTGTAATTGAAGATATTGCCATTGGGCCGCATCTGATATTTTCTTCCTTATCTATCAATCAATACACCTTTTTGCAATTTTTAGAGTAGGGTTTCCTTAGAAAGTAAGTTTAGGATGTGAAAATGGATCAAATTTGTTTTTATTATTCTATATCCTTCTAATGTAGTTGTTTCCAGTCACCTGGGATTTCAAATATTTTTTTCTGAGTATTGTCCAAGCAACCAAAGGTACTTATGCATATATTCCAGGGTTGCTCACGCTGGAAAATTGAGGCCAGCAGTAGCTTTCCAATATTTAATTTACTACATTAACAGTATATAAGCATAATTATCTAATTCTAAATTCAGAATTCTGAAACCACCTTCTTTAATTTCTAGCTGCATTCGCTGCAAGAATATCCTTGGTGTTGTTCAGCCCCAAAGGCATTTCCTAATGAGGGTGTTTATCTTTGGAAATATGATCCAGATATAAAAACTGAAATTCCTTTCAGGATATAAATGAATCTCGGAATAATATTCATTTTGAGAGCATTCACCCTTCCCCAAAGGGTAAGGTTCAATGACTCCCAACTATCAATATCTGAAGAAAACTCTTATTAATTACTTTATATTAACTGTGACTGTGTTATATCTTTTCTGTGACTGTGTTATATCTTTTGGTATTAATATACCTAGATATTTAATAGATTCAGAACAAATCTGGAATTTTCATGGCCCTCTAGCAGCTATTGTGGCTCATTGACTAGAATTAAATTCTTGCAGTGCCTTGTCTGCCAGGAAGCATGGAATTAAACAGAATTATGCTCAAACAGTTTGTTGGGCTGCAGCGTAAGAAAAATAGTAGAACGTAGCTGTACTTTAGATAAGAAAAATACTAAAATATACAAAATAAGCACAAGTTCCTTTTCATCAGAATATAACACAAATTAAAGTTGAACAAAACACAAATTAATGTTGAACTGTGTATATTGGTCATTACTAAGGTTGACAGCAGATGATGAGCATCCTGGATACTCCTGTACCCTAAACACATTAACAGGCTAATTTCCCTCCTGAAAACCAGCTGCATTCAGTAGGGATGCATGAGTGCAACTGAGAACAGCTGTCCCATTATTTCTGAATGCCTGATTTCATACTGTAATCTGTAAATTAGTTGACAGATGTATAAAATCACATGTTCAGAACCTAGGGAACTCCCTAAAGATGTTCTAGAAGCATTATATATATATACTGCTTTTTAAATGCCCCATGTACATTAAATATAGCAAGGATAGTCATTGCTCCTAACTCTATGATGAAGATAGTGATATTTGTTCATATTAAAGAGCCATAGACCAGAGTTCTTGCAGTTTCACCTCACCAACAAAACTCTCCAATCTCCATCATTATCATTATTAAGGTCTCAAAGCAATTTATAAGTTTAAAATACAGAGATACCAAAAACAACAACAGTAAAACAGTAAAATCATACACAGTATCAACCAGTGTTGATACACAGTATCAACCAACATTCAATAACAAGGAAAATATCATTTCCCACCCAATTAAAAGATGGACACAAAAAACAGGACAAAAATGAAACCACACTGAGATTCAAATGTCTAGGAGAACAATGACACCTTTGCATGGTGCTTAAAAATGGACAAAGCTCACGCCAGGCAAACATCATTGGAAAAGGCATTCCACAGCTGAGGGACAGCAACTGAAAAAGCCTGTTCTCTCACTGCAACCCATGAGACCTTTTTCAGAGGCGGCACGCGGAGAAAAGCCAGATGATGATTAAAAGGTCCAGGAAGGTTTGGACTGGGAAAGCCTACAATTGGGGTCCTGAGCTGTATAAAAAATTGTGCTTTATAGGTCAAAACCTGCACTGTGAACTGGACTTGGAAAACAACTGGCAAACCAATACACAGTGAGACCAGAATTAGTATTATAGGCTAATACATCCTGGTTCCAATCAGTGATCAGGCTGCTTCTTCAGAGGCAGCTCCATGTATCACATTGCAGTTATCTAACTAAGGGTTACCAGAACATAGGCAACTAAAACTGCTTATCCTCACCCAGATAAGAGTTGCAGATGTGCCATTAGCTGAAGCTGATGGAAGGCATCCTGTGCCCGAGAGCTAACTTGTGACTCCATTGACTGGCAGTAACGTACCCAGAGGTAGCACACCTGATCCTTCAGGAAAAGTATGACCATATAAAGTTGCACCCCCCCCCCAATCCAGACTGAGTAACCACCATTTTAAAATGCCTAGTCACATCTGGACTGAGCATTAGGGTTTTTTTTGTTGTTTTTTTGCTTTCATCCAGTTCATAACTACAGCCAAGCACCAGTTTAGCACGTTCCTTCATCACATTACAGTGGTACCTCGGGTTAAGTACTTAATTCGTTCTGGAGGTCTGTTCTTAACCTGAAACTGTTCTTAACCTAAAGCACCACTTTAGCTAATGGGGGCTCCCGCTGCCGCATGATTTCTGTTCTCACCCTGAAGCAACGTTCTTAACCCGAGGTAATATTCTGGGTTAGCAGAGTCTGTAACCTGAAGCGTATGTAACCTGAAGTGTATGTAACCTGAGGTACCACTGTATTCAGTCAACCCAGTGCTCCTTCCATTCCCTGCTATATACTTGTAAAGCTTTGATTATGGAACAACATATAACTGAATTAACTTATTAAAAAACTACTTCTAATCATAGGCAATACACACAAAGCAAAAACAGTTTAGAAATCTGAGATTGATGTGGTACTCAGAAATATATATACTGTATATCAAATTGTATGAGATTGTGACAATTTATCCCCACCCCTCTTTTTAATGTAATTTTGTATTGAGTTAGTTTTTTCTACTTAGTTTGGAGCTTACCCTGTGTAAATGGGTATTCTTTACTCCAATGGTGTAATCTTTCTCAGACAGCCACAAGGCAATCTGCTGAATCAACGTAATCTCTAAGCTGCACCATCTAATCTTGCAGCTGTTCTCTCTGCATGGTTATGCAATCTGCCCAGTGTGCATATATGAACAAACAGGCAACATTTTAGCATTTTAAAATGCAGCTCTTTTGAAGCTTCTGTCATTCCCCATGGTGTGCCAATATGCCCTATGTCAATTAATAATATGCTAGCCAGACTCTAAAACATGCATTTAAGTTGCACAAAACAACAGACATTGCTTTGTTAGAATCATGGAATTCTAGAGTTGGAAAGGACTGCCAGGGTCATGTAGTCCAGCCCCCTGCAATGCAGGAATCTCAGCTAAAGTCTCCATGACAGATAACCTAACATCTGCTGAAAAATCTCCACGAAAGGAGAGTCCACCACCTCCTGAATGTCGAACAGTCCTTACTGTCAGAAAGTTCTTCCTGAAGTTTAGTTGGAAACTCCTTTCTTGTAACTTGAATCCATTGGTTGACATCCTAGCTTCCAGAGCAGGAGAAAAAAGCTTACTCAATCCTCCATGTGACAGCCATTTAGGTATTTTAAGATGTATCTCCTCTTTTCCAGGCTAAACATACCCAGCTCCTCGAAAGGCTTGGTTTCCGGACCCTTTTCATCTTGGTTGCCCTGCTCTGCACACATTCCAGCTAGTCAATATCCTTCTTAAACTGAGGTGCCCAGAAGCAGACACAGTACTCCTGCTGTGGTCTAACCAAGGCAGAATAGAGCGGGACTATTCCTTCCTTACCCGGAAACTACAACTAATCCAGAATGCGGCAGCTAGACTGGTGACTGGGGGCGGCTGCTGAGACCGCATAACACCGGTCTTGAAAGACCTACATTGGCTTCCAGTACATTTCTGAGCACAATTCAAAGTGTTGGTGTTGACCTTTAAAGCCCTA
The DNA here is from genome assembly GCF_965113315.1 of Podarcis vaucheri. Taxonomy (NCBI): domain Eukaryota; kingdom Metazoa; phylum Chordata; class Lepidosauria; order Squamata; family Lacertidae; genus Podarcis; species Podarcis vaucheri. Next base: position 80,752,177 of record NC_138767.1, read on the forward strand.
AACGGCCTCGGCCTAGTATACCTGAAGGAGCGTCTCCACCCCCACTGTTCTGCCCGGACGCTGAGGTCCAGCGCTGAGGGCCTTGTGGTGGTTCCCTCATTGCGAGAAGCAAAGCTACAGGGAACCAGGCAGAGGGCTTTCTCGGTAGTGGCACCCGCCCTGTGGAATGCCCTCCCATCCGATGTCAAAGAGAACAACTACCTGACATTCAGAAGACATCTTAAAGCAGCCCTATTCAAGGAAGTTTTTAATGTGTGACATCTTAGTGTATTTTTGGTCTTTGTGGAAGCCGCCCAGAGTGGCTGGGGAAACCCAGCCAGATGGGCGGGGTACAAATAATAAATTATTATGATGATGATGATTATGATGATTATGATTATTATTATCTTCAGGAGAAGAAAAGCCTAAGGAGCAAACCCTACATAAATGCGGAGCGCAATCCCTAAGATGGTTGGATAGCACCTTGTACACCTCATTCTGGCAACTCCCGCAGCCAAGCTGGTGCCAAAAGTATTGCTCTGCTTTCTTTTGGACCACATCAGCCAGGCCGCATTGGGGGGCAGGGGATCTTCTTGTCTGGCCAGTCCAGGACTTCCATACACATTACCCAGGCTTGTGCTGCTAACACAGAAGAAACAATGTGGAAGGCAGCAGTTACAATTTACAGGTCTCTGCGGTCAAAGCGGCTGCTGTTATTCTCCAGTGGTTTAACTTCACCATTGTTTCTCGAGACAGACGGATACCAACAACAAATTACTTCCCTTGAATGGTATACTATACCATTGATGCTGTTGTTGCTGACTAGAATAAGTGTTTTTTATGCTGCTGCATCATACTGTTGACTCATGGCAAACCTTTGGTCTACTAAGACCCCTAGATCCTTTTCACATGTACTGCTGGCAAGCCAAGCGTCCCCCATCTTATATTTGTGTAGCTTGTTTTTCCTGCCTAAGTGCAGAACCATTCATTTGTCCCTACTGGAATTCATTTTGTTTGTTTGGAACCTGTTCTCCAATCTATTAAGGTCATTTTGAATCCCAATTCTGTCTTCTGTCTTCTGTGGCATTGGCTACCCCACCCAATTTGGTGTCATCTGTAAACTGGATGAGCATCCCCTCAATTCCTTCATCCAAGTCGTTGTAAACCTTCATTCTGAGCTCTGGCTCGTCTGACCTTCTCCCTACAACTGTTTGCTATTTGCATTGTTACCGGAAAAATCTGAGGGCTCCCTTGGACAAAAACAAAGACACCAACCAGGATAACTTGGAGCAAAACAGCAGCCTGTAGGCTTGGCCTTTACTGACCTGTTGCAACAGGGTGTTCCCCTCATTTGCAGGAGAGAGGAAAAGACCCAGAAAGATGGTGTGCAAGACCTTATAAAAACTTTTGAAATTCCCATCCTCTAGGGCAAGCCCACCCCCAGAAACATCATGCATACATTACAGAAGGGGTTGACATCATGCATACATTACAGAAAGGAGGGGTTGAGGGAGGAGTTGTGGTGGTAACCTGAGTGTCCTGTCACCTGGCTGGTTCTTCCTTTCCCCCTGCCCATGAGTCACTTCCAGGAGACAAAGGGGAGTTGGCAGTTTCCTGCCCCCAGAGGGAAGATCTGATCATTGTCCTTTATTTCAGTCCATGCTGAATCCACTCCCATATGCAAGTTCTTTGTGATCTTGATTGTCTTCTGTCTGGGATCATCAGGGTTGACATAGCAACTGGGCAGGGCTCCTGTGGATGTGCTGGGATGGTGAAGGGATTATGGCTGACCAGAACCAAGCCACCCCCCTTTGATAGTCCTTGTAATATGGAGTAAAATAAAAATGGAACAGTGCAAATCCGATGTATGGTTGATTTTCTATGAATTTATAACAGAAATGTGGCGTATGTAGTGTGTGAGTGTGAGTGTGTGTGAAGTTTGTACAAACAGAATGATGGGGGGGGGGGGTCCTGCTACAGTATACACTCTTCCTTTCTGATTTCTCCTTTCTTCCATTTCTTATACATAGCCTTCTTACATCTCAGTTCCTTATGCAACCAAACCAGTTTCTCTAGATGTCTCTCACTTCTCTTGTAGAATTATGTTATTTGAATGGATCCAGTATATATCAGTTGCTGTCCGAAGTATGGTAACAACAAAGTCCATTATATTACTAGATCCCTTTATACAACTCATGTATTTTATAATGAAGCGATAATAAAACATGCTACAGAAAAAAGTTTGATTATATCACGAGACAAATCTCCAACCAGACCCCCCCCAAAGTCAAATCCTGTTTGATTTTGTCCTTTTCTGACCTCAACATTTAGATTAAACTCGTTTAGTGATGTATAAAAAGGTAAAGGTAAAGGACCTCTGACAGTTAAGTCCAGTTACAAATGACTCTGGGGTTGCGGAGCTCATCTCACTTTACTGGCTGAGGGAGCCAACGTTTGTCCGCAGTTTTTCTGGGTCATGTAGCCAGCATGACTAAGCCGCTTCTGGCAAAACCAGAGCAGCGCACGGAAACGCTGTTTACCTTCCCACCAGAGTGGTACCTATTTATTTACTTGATAGTAGCTCTCACCGCCGCGGGGATTCGAACCGCTGACCTTCCAATCAGCAAGCCCTAGGCTCAGTGGTTTACACCACAATGCCATGTGATCCATGTTGTTTAGTCGTTTAGTCGTGTCCGACTCTTCGTGACCCCCTGGACCAGAGCATGCCAGGCACTCCTGCCTTCCACTGCCTCCCGCAGTTTGGTCAAACTCATGTTCGTAGCTTCAAGAACACTATAGTGATGTATAAAGGTAAAGGGACCCCTGACCATTAGGTTCAGTCATGACCAATTCTGGGGTTGTGGCGCTCATCTTGCTTTATTGGCCAAGGGAGCTGGCGTACAGCTTCTGGGTCATGTGGCCAGCAGGACTCAGCCGCTTCTAGCAAACCAGAGCAGCGCACAGAAACGCCGTTTACCTTCCCGCCGGAGTGGTACCTATTTATCTACTTGCACTTTGATGTGTTTTCGAACTGCTAGGTTGGCAGGAGATAGTGAAATATAAATATATAAATTCTAGTTATGTATGGAAGCTTTCATCAGCTATTAAGTCCTGATAAATTCAGTTAGATTTACCGTACTTCCAAAAAATTGAATGGAGGATTGTGGCCTTAGACCTGGCATCTAGTTAGTTTTGCTCTAGGGCAGAGGTTTTCAACCTTTTTGAGTTCACGGCTCCCCTGACCAACTACCTTCTTTCTGCGGCTCCCCTAGGGGGCTCTGGAGGCATTAGGTCACCCCTCGCCTGCAGAGCCAGCAGCCCCTCACCCCTTTCTGAACACCCTCCCTTGTGTTGAGACATGCCAAAGAGAGGAGCTTCCTGATGCCTCCCCCCCCGGGGCCTGGGAAGAGGGTGGCTCCAGCCTTAGCGGCCCAACAGAAACTGGCCAAAGGTGAGCGTGAGGCCGGCACCTTACTCACCTTGGGAGGCAGCAGAGTCTCCCCTTCAGCACCCGACCCTCGGCTCCCAGGCGGGCCTTGCATGCAGCAAGCACAAGGCAGGCCAGCGCAGCACCGCCTGCCTGGCCTCCCACTTGTCCAGCCAGGGCTGGCGGACTGGCTGGCTGGGCTCCCTCGCCCGCTTCCTTCCTTCCTCCGAGGCTGCCTCGGCTCCTGGCACCCAGCACCCCCTGGCCAGCCCTAAGGGCCCCCTTCGCCAGGGCTGCTGCAACAGCCAGAGGCAAGAGGGCACCCGAGGAGGGAGGGAAGAGGGAGGGGGGCCAGGGTTGCCCGCAGCCCCCCCCAGCCATCCTTCGAGGCGCCCCAGGGTGCCATGGCACACGGGGTGAAAACCACTGGCTTGTCCCACCATTCTCCGCCCCACTGGCGGAGGGCAGGTGGCAATTAGCTTAGCTTGTTGCTAGGCTTTGAAATTTTACATTAGGACTTTGTAAGTAAACTTGCTGCTAAGAGCAACAACCTTCAATAAAAGGAGAATTTGAGTCAGCTGTGGGCAGGTTTTCTGACACCTGTTGACAACTGCAAATAGTCCTCGTTTCATTTAATTACTTATAAATATGACGTGAGGGCCCGTTTGGGATGGGAGGGTAAACATACAAATATTCCATGCCAGTTAAAAGAGAAGAAAGAAAGAAAGAAAGAAAAACCCCACCCTTGTAGTGGGGCTTAAGTCATGGTGGCCCCAGTTTGGCTCTCTTATTCCTGTTGGCAGCTTTTGGACTTCCAGGTGCCGGGCCAGTGAGGAGCCTCCCGGCCTCGCTTCCCGCCTAAACCTGAGGCGAAGGCCAGCCCCGCCAATCCCCTTCCTGGCCCCGCCCCTTTCTCCTCAGCCTTACTATTACTACCGAGCCCTCCGCCCGCCGCCTCCACCACGTGACCCGCAGCGGGTTTGTTTCCAAGGCGACCGACGGGCGGGAGGAAAAGAGGGATGAGAGAAGAGGAATGGCGGGGGGGGACTCCTTCCCTCCCTCCCCCCCCGCAGAAGGAAGCGCGGGCTCGTCTGCCGAGGGAAGGCGGCGGGGGCGGGAGTGTGGAGGAGAAGGGGCTGGCGCATGCGTGGTGGCGCTGGAACCCTGGACCTCGGAGGGAGAGGGCGCGCGCACGTGCGTGTGGCTCCGCGCTCGCTCGCGCGCCGCTTCGCCTGATCCTTCGGAGCTGCAGCTGCTCTTGCAGCAGCCGAGGAGAGCGGCTTCCCGTTAGGCTTCTCGGGCGGCGGCAGCAGCAGCAGCAGGTACGTGGCTCCTTTGGGGCGGGGGGTTTCCTCCCCCCGCAACCCCCCTCCCACCTCTCTGCCTCTCCCGGCCTCTGCAAAGGCGCACGTGCTCACCTGCTGCAATGGGAGGCGCTGGGGTCCCCAGTCCCGATTGCACTCCCGAGCCCTGCAAAAGAGGTGACAGCGGAGCATCCACCCCCCCATCCCGAATTGCGCCCGGGGTGCGTGTGTGTGTGTGCGCGCAGGAGGGAAGTCCCCTCCGGCTGGCCGAGCTGGGCAGTGGGCTTCCTGTGCCAAGGAGCCCGGCATCCCCCACTGCAGAGGAGGAGGAGGAAGGCGGCGGACGAACGCCGTGCGACTGTCATGGTGGCGGGGATATCCTGTCTGCTAAGGTGCAAGGCATCCCTTTTGTGAGGGACAGACATATTGCACATTAAGAGGTTGTATTAGTGGAGGAAGAGGGATGGGGACTGGCTTGTTAGGAGTGCCTGGGACTCCCTTCTACGAATTTTATTTTCTTAAAAGCAGGCATTTCTCATGTGAGGATCTGCACCACAAGCCGGGGATTCCCTGTTGCCTCCCAAATGCAGTTCATACTTGACGTTGCTTTGTGGTGAGATGCTCAGCATCCTTCCCTTCAGTCCAAACTCATTCTTAAAGCTGCAGAGTTAAAAAGATTAGGGCAATGAATTGTCCCTTCCATCAGCTTATACATAAAAGGTGCATATTTCTGTGGTGGAGGACTGGTCATCATTTTATCCTGTTGCCACTGTGGTGGTGCTGAACTCCATGGGATTCTTTTAAGTGTTGCCACTGCAACACTTTCTCCATAAGAAGAAGAAGAAAAAAAGAATACCGTGTATGGTTTTCCCCAAGGGAGACTGTTTTCCTTAATCTTTCTTTCTCTGTACCAGATTGCAAATCTCACCTCAGCAGGGAACGAGGAGGAGTGCATGCTTTGAGCCATTTATCTGCAAAAAGGTGATGAGGTACCCTTTGCCAAAGTGTGTTAGGAAGGCATTCCTCTCTGCCCATTGAATTTTTTGTAGGTCCTCTCTGGTTACCTACATACTTGAAATAGAAATATGAATTTACTACTTGTCAAGTTCATAGTGGCAAGGATTATGTGGCAAAGAAACAGTCCTTTGCTTTGTCACTGTAAAACAGTGTGCATGTCAGGGTGGGTCTAGTGAGAAGTTCATGAATTTTCCTATGGAAATGTATGTAGGACAAATCCTATTGATGTAGTACTTTTTGGGAATTCATTCATGGGCGTAGCCAGGATTTTTGTTAGGGGGGCAGAACCTTAGTAAAGTATTTTTATTGATTTAATTGATGGGGGCAGCTGCCCCCTGCCCCCCTTCGCTATGCCCATGAATTCATTGTGGGTTTTTGTATACAAGCTTGGCTGGCCTTTTGGGAAGGCTTGAGGGAATCCTTTGTATTTAAGAGAGGTAACTTTTGATGACTTGTTAAATGAGTGGTACTTGAAAGTCAACTGCTATGATCCTAGTGATTTTTTTCCTACAGTAAGGGTAGTGGGAAGAGGTAAAACAACAGAATTCTATATGACAGGGAAACAGATTGTTTGGGAGGTCTCCGCCTTGGGCTTAACTGTAGTTGGTAATTCAGTTATTTCCTAAAACTGTGTTTTACATGAAACTAAGAGGAGAGCTTTCCTTAATGTCTGACTCTAAAATAAGACATTTTGAGTTACTTCATGTTGAAAGCTCTTCTTTTTAAAAAGGTGCATGACTAAGGGCATTTCTGCACAGCAACGGGCTGTTTAGTGCAGTAAATATGCTTTGCTGTGCACTTGTTGCACATGGATTTGGGTTGCAGAGCCTCTCAAAGTGAATGGTAGCATACCTCTTTATTTTCATTTGCCTCTTTTTGGTTTTTCTGAGTGGCCTTGACATGCTTTTCTTTTGCATTGAAAATTAATTTGCAACAATACATTGGCCTTCATTAATAAAGATTGCTCACTGACTTTCAAAGACCTAATTTAATGATATATTGGTTCCTTGGTATTTGGGTAACAGTCCTTAACCACACTAGTTTATGTAATATAGGCCGAATTTGGGGGGGGGAACACAACACCAACCAAACGAAAGCTAAACTTGACAAAGGACCAAGTTGGAGCGCATCAGAAGGTAGCTAGACTCTGTGCAACTCTTCTTCGTTTTGACCTGCTTCTCTTTATGTGAACACAGTATTGCTTTTGATTCTGCAGTGCTGGCCCTTGCACATCCTGGCAGTATTTTCTTTAGCTTAGGTTTGCTGGTATGCAGAACTAATGTACCTGCATGTCTGCTTGCAGACACACACATGTACCAGAGGGTGGCTTGGGGCATGGGTCTGGCAAGTTATTTGCTCTGATCAAGTACCCAACTGAAATGCAACTCTAGATCTGTGACTCTTGGAGCACTTGATTACATATTGATCTTGTCAGCAGTTTTCATTTATCATGCAGTAACTTGTCTTTTAAATTTTACTGTTACCTACCATCAACAATGTAAGTTATCACTTGGGCAAATATCTGCTGATTAGCTAGCAAATAAATGCCATCTTGATTGTGAGACTGTAGGTCTAAATTGCTTTTACCTAGATTAAAATGCAATAGTGACCTCCTAATTAGCAATCTCTTCACATGAGAAAAATACTCCCATGAGGCATTTGCTTCTTCCTATATTACATTAGTTAATGTGACTTTACCCAAAGTCATACACCCCCCCCCAAAGCTCTAGAACTGCCACCTTGGTAACAGCGTTGTTTCATTTTTATCGGAGCAGCTGATGAAGGTAAATGCTTTGCCACGTGAAAACACACAAGTAACCTCTGTTAATCACAGTAGCATAAGTATTATTTTAGTGATTAACCAAATCCTAAAAGGGATCCAAAGGAAGTGTGAAGTGTTTGTTGCTTTTATAACTGTGTGTGCGTAAACCTAAGAGCAGGAGATACCTGCATGCAGAAATGCACACACCTCTCTCTCACAGAGTTGTGTGTGGGATGAGCTGGAAAACCCTAGCAGTGAGCTTGCTTCTGGTCTCAAATCATAGAGGAGGGCTGCAGTATCCAGTGGCTTAGCAGCTGCCCTTCCCAAGATCAAAATAAGTGATCAATTCACTCAGGTGGGGCTCACCACCAGTGCCCCCCCCTGCTGCCCCATGCCTCTTAGCACTCCCCTAGGTAATCCCACAGCACCCTTTGGTAGCTAGGGCTATATACCTTAAATCATATGGTAGTCATATTCTAGAGGTGTAAGTTTAATTGTCTACTTTTCTAAATAACTGTCCAAAATCTGCTGTGGTTTTTTACCTAAATGCAAAGGTCTTATGTAAGGTAAATGATGGTGTTGGAGAATGCCTCTGACTTCTCTGCCCTTGTATTCTATTCTATTGCTATGGCACCTTCCTGTTGGCTGTCTCTTGTGGCTTCTGAAAAAGTTCCCCCCTCCATGTTAATATAACAAAGGCTAATATAGTTGTGCAAGTGTGATGTGAAATCTTTTCTGCCTTAAACATTATCAGAAATCAGTTGGCACTTCTATTTCCAGAAAATGATTCTAGATTCAGGTAGGTAGTCGTGTTGGTCTGACGCAGTCAAAATAAATTTTAAAAATTAAAAAAATTGTCCAGTAGCACCTTAGAGACAGACTTAGTTGGTCTCTAAGGTGCTACTGGACAGTTTCCCCCCTGTTTTTTTATTTATCCAGAAAATGATGTTGTTGAAAGCGATGTAATAGGAACTATCATTTTCTCTTCCCTTCTCTCTCTCCTTCCCTGCTCCAGCTTCCTTTTATGTGACTCTAGAGCGGGGAGGAGTTCCTGTGACCTGGTACTAGTTGCTAGTGATACCTAGCAGTGCTGTACACAGGGGTCTCAGTATGCCCCTTTCAAAAATGGTGCCAGGCTCTGTCTTGCGCTGGGACACAGTGTTGCAGGCAGGAGGGGAGGGTTTGCGACAAGCAGACACCCTGATTGTTTTTTAAATGGAGGAACAAAGTCAGTGATGAAACAGACCCTTGCCAAGCAGTGCATACATTAGGGGCCTGCTTTGTCTCTGGGGAGCAGGAAGTGAGAAATCCAAACCTCAGTGATACTAAAACAGTCATTGACTGTGAAACTCAGTGAATAGTTGTTGAAATCTGTAGGTGATTAATTTCCCCACAAAACTAGTTTCAGCCATGGTGTTAAGGTACTGCATAAGTTTAAAGAGTGAAGTAGCCATAGTGCTTAGCAGGCAGCCACATTTTAAAACTGCAACAATACTGGAAGACAAAAAAGGCAGACTCATCTTTGTTAGGGGGAACACTAGATGGCAAAACTAAATTGACAATTGGCCCCAAACTCAAAACAGTTAGATTTTATCCAGAAAAGACTAAATAAACTCATCTCCTGGGGAAACAATTCTAGGAGGTGACTTCAACCAGAGATACTTCTCCAAGACATTCACCCCCAAATCCTCTGGACAACCTTTCTCTGAAGGAAGCCAAAAAAAGAGCAGCAGAGACTCCAATAGACTACAGAGGTACCTCGGGTTACGGACTCTGCTAACCCAGAAATAGTACCTCGGGTTAAGAACTTTGCTTCAGGATGAGAACAGAAATTGTGTGGTGGCGGCGGAGCGGGAGGCCCCATTAGCTAAAGTGGTGCTTCAGGTTAAGAACAGTTTCAGGTTAAGAACAGACCTCCGGGACAATTTAAGTACGTAACCAGAGATACCACTGTACTAAAAATGCTGAAAAACGAAGGCCTGTATGAAACATGGGGTGACAAAACCCAGGCAACACCAGTCTCACATTCCTGTCTGGATGCCATGGCACCAAGGTCTAGGCAGGACTGACCATGCCAACCCTAACTGCAGAGGAACAAGAATTATGGACAACCCTATTACCCCAGAGGAAAAAGAGACTGTCCTCAAAAATGTAGAACCACACAAAGCCCTGGGCCCAGATGGCTTTACAGCAGAATTCTGCAAGAAATTCAAAGACACCCTGATTCCCTTTATGACACGCCTGTTCAACGACCTCATAAAAGGACCCCCATGCCTCCTCCAAAATAGTCTCAATCCCAAAACCATTCAAAGACAGCACAGCCTCAAAATAGAATCACACCGCCCAATTTCGCTGATAAATCAAGACTACAAAATATTCACATCAATTCTGGCCAACCGTATAAAATGTTTCTCACACAAACTTAATAGCCTTGGACCAGGCTGGCTTTGTCCCCAGTTGCAGTATAACAGACCCCATTAGGAAACCACTGAATTTGATTGAACACGGCAAAACAACCAGGTATTTCCATTCCAAACAATCAAAGGCCTTAAGGATATACCGTATTTTTCGCTCTATAACACGCAGATTTTTTCTCCTGAAAAGGAAGGGGAAATGTCTGTGCGTGTTATGGAGCGAATGTGTGGTCCCTGGAGCCGAAAAATGAGGCAAAAATCAAATCGGGCTTCACAATTGCTGAACGGAACAAAGAGCAGGGAAAGCCCCTCCCCTCCAGGCAAGAAGAGGAAGTGGCAGCTTTCCTGCATTCTGCTTCAGGGTCTTACTGCCCTCCCTCTCTGTTTCATTGCTGTGTTTGCTCAAACGGAACAAAGAGCAGGAAAAGCCCCTCCCCTCCAGACAAGTAGAGAGGAAAGCAGAGCGTCCCTCTAATTCCTCTCTGTGCTCCGGAGGGAACAATGTTTGTGAAGGGAGAGAGATTACAGGTTCAGTTTAAAATTCTGATTTGACTTCCTGCTTTTTGTTTTTGGGGACACACAGCATTCAAATATGCTTTCTTCCATTTAAAAGGATGAAATCCTTAAACAGTGTTTTGCCTGTAAATTCATGCGATCTGGAAGATTACAGTGTTGTGTACCTCTTAAGGGATGGCAAAGCTTAGGTTTCGCTGCTAAATAGTTCTTAATGCAGTTAAAATGCTTTCTTCTGTCAAGGCAATTAAAAAAAATAAATATCAGGCAGCCGGAAAACATGCAGATGGGAGGGAGGGAGAGAGAGAGAGAGCGCTGGCTGGCTTGGGTGGGTGGGTGGGGGGAACTTTTGCCTTCCTTTCCTCACGTTATAGCCCTCTCCTGCATTCTTAGCCTTCTGTGTTTTTCCTTCCCTCCCCACTTAAAATGTGGTTACAAAGCATGGATCCACATAGATCCTCAGGATCTTTGCATTGGGTCACCCCAAATTCACCATCAGAGCACACAGCATGTCCATGGCTACAGCCTGCCCCCCCCCCAAATCACGCACCCACTGTTGCCTGGGGCTGCAATGGTGCAAAAAAGTGGTACAAAGCATGGATCCACAGGGATTCTCAGGATTTTTGCATTGGGTCACCCCAAATTCACCATCAGATCACATGTCTGTGGCCACAGCATGAAGCACAAAAATGATACATCCACTGTTTCATTCAGAATATTTTTTCCCTTGTTTTCCTCCTCTAAAAACGATGTGCGTGTTATGGTCAGGTGCGTGTTATAGAGCGAAAAATACGGTACCCAAGGAAGTCAGTGGGGACCTGGTTGTTTTGCTGTGTTCAATCAAATTCTAATAGTACTAGGCAGTTTTTGAAATTAGCCAGGTGCCGGGCGCATTTTGCACCTGACTATCAGCCACTTGCTACCACTTTGCACATCTACTCTGCAAAAGAATGAAAGTTCATCACCCACCTTCTTTCTCCCTGCCCCACCTCACAATGCCTATGACGCCAGTGCCTCACACCGAATGTAACTGACATGTAGAAAGGACTCTGAATTGAAACAGAGACATTGTATGTACCCTTGTGAAAATGCTTTAATAAAAACAATTTTATTTTATTTTTGAAGCGTGTGTATGGAAGCAATTCAACTTAGGCATGTGATCAACTTTTAACTGGAGGGTGGGATACCTGCTCACCTTCCCAAAGTGGGAATTTGCCCGTTTCCATCCTTTGTTGATGTGCTGCTGTGATCTGATCAGATTAAAACAGTAATCTTTCGCGGGCGCTCTCTCTCCCCCCCCCCCACTTTTTGCATGGGTGAAATGACATTTCACAAAGCGTTTGCTCAAGATGGTTGCAACATTCCTACTGGGAAAGGATGACTATAGGAACTTGCTAGGGATGAAAGTAACAGCAGGTGAATATATGCATGTAGTCCTTCACATCTTCTGAATTAAAATTTGGGCTCACGTGCTACAAAAACTACACCCTTAAAGTTTGATTAAATCATGACTAAAAAGTATATCCAGATTTTAAGATGTAGACCATGGACAGAAATGCATTCCCAATTTCTAAATGTCATAAAATTTGTAGCCACTCTCCCAGCACAGAGCTGAAATATATATTTCATATTCTTAAGTGGTGACACATGAGACTTAAGCCACTGGGCTCCTGGGATTCCCCCTCTGCTTTGACCTTGGCCGGTTTAAGGTCCAGTGAATCCACTGCCATAATTCACAAACAGGCCTGTTAGTATTAAAGGCCAACTAAAGTCCCCGTAGCCATTTGTTGAAAAACCATGCCATCATTAATAATAATAATAATAATAATAATATTTTTTATGTATATCCCGCCCTCCCCAGCCAAGGCCGGGCTCAGGGCGGCTAACAAGCAAAAATAAAAACAAGTTGAATGAATACAACTTAAAAACAAAATTAAAATACAACATTAAAATATTGAAACATTAAAATATTAAAATGTAGCCTCATTGCAGGAGGAGAAGGGAAAAGAAAAAAGAAAGAGGGGGAGGGAATCAAATTGACTCCAAGTCAAAGGCCAGGTGGAACAACTCTGTCTTACAGGCCCTCCGGAAAGAAATCAGATCCTGCAGGGCCCTGGTCTCATGAGGCAGAGCGTTCCACCAGACCGGAGCCAGTGTTGAAAAAGCCCTGGCTCTGGTTGAGGCTAATCTAACTTCCTTAGGGCCCGGGACCACTAGGGTATTGCTATTTATGGACCTTAGGTCCTCCGTGGGGCATACTGGGAGAGGCGGTCCCGTAGGTACGAGGGTCCTAGGCTGTGAAGGGCTTTAAAAGTCAAAACCAGCAGTTTAAATCTGGCCCTGTACTCTACTGGGAGCCGGTGCAGCTTGAAAAGCACTGGGGGAATATGCTCCCATGGCAGAGACCCCGTGAGGAGCCTCGCTGCAGCATTATGCACCCGCTGGAGTTTCTGGGACAGCTTCAAGGGCAGCCCCGCGTAGAGCAAATTACAGTAGTCAAGCCTGGAGGTGACCGTCGCATGGATCACTGTGGCCAGGTCGGGGTGGGAAAGGTAAGGGACCAACTGCTTGATGTGGCGAAGGTGAAAAAATGTCGCCTTGGCTGTTGCTGTAACTTGCGCCTCCATGGAAAGGGAGGCGTCAAGGATTACACCCAAACTCTTAACGGAAGGCAATGGCACTAATTGGGCCCCCGCAAGAGAATGGAGTTGGTTCCCCATCCCCATGCCCATGCCGACCCGACCCTGTCATAGGACCTCTGTCTTTGAAGGATTTAGTTTCAATCGGCTCCCACGAAACCATCCAGCCACAGCTTCCAAGCATCTGGTCAGTGTGTCCGGGGCCGAGTCGGTGTGGCCATCCATCAGCAGATAGAGCTGAGTGTCATCGGCATATTGGTGGCAGCCCAGCCCAAAGCTCCGGACAATCTGGGCAAGGGGGCGCATAAAGATGTTAAAAAGCATCGGGAGAGGATTTTGCCCTGCAACACTCCACACACCAAGGAGTGGCGCGACGACATTTCCCTCCCTAGTGCCACCCTCTGTCCCTGACCAGAGATAAAAGAGCACAGCCATTTACGGGCTATGCCCTGTATCCCCATGTCGCTGAGGCGGTGGTCCAGAAGATCATGATCGACCATGTCAAAGGCTGCTGACAAATCTAAAAGGATCAGCAGTCCTGACCCGCCTCGATCCAGTTGTCTACAGAGATCATCTGTTAGGGCAACCAGAGCCGTCTTGGTCCTGAAACCAGGACGGAAACCGGACTGTAATGGATCTAAAGCCGATGTTTCCTCCAGAAACCTACCAAGCTGTTCAGCAACTTCTCTCTCAATTACCTTACCCAGATATGGGAGATTTGAAACTGGGCGGTAATTGGATAGATCTAAAGGATCTAGTGAAGCTTCCTTCAGTTCCCCCTGGGAATATCCCCGTGCCAAGGGACAAATTGATAATTTCAACCAGGGGGTCTGCGCGACATCTGGACACAATTAATTAAGCAATTAAGGATGCTTGGGGAATGTACCTGTATTGTAACTCATCTCCCATTAAATCTCTCATGACCAGTATGTGATACATAATGTATGTATTTCCAGCCTGACTTTTTTAAAAAATGGAAATCTTTAAGGGGTTGTGCAGTTTCTGCTTAATATTTTACATGATCCTTAGCTGCTGTTGTCATGTGGGAAAACAAATTGAACCCTAGCTGATTTATTTTTATAAGATATTTTTAAATAGAAATCAACAGCATTAAAGTTATGGTCTTAATTGTGATCCTATTGTACAATATGGGGGAAATGGTATCAAAGGGTCTTGGAGACAGTGCTGGTCACTCCAGAGCCTCTGACCTGCTCCCTTGGGCAGAAGAAACGCTCCAGATACACTGGAGGGCCGGGCTTAATTTGTGAGCGGCTCTAGACCCTGTTCTTCATGACAAGAAGCTGGAACTTTGAAGAGGAAAACTAATAAATGCCTCTGAGTACATGCAGAGTGCGTTTCCTTTTTCATTTAATAGCCAGAACATAGAGCTTCACTCCTGGGATGTGGGCACAGGGGTTTCCTCTGGCTTCAGAAATTTTGCAGATAATGCGTTTTTATGATAGAGAGAGAGAGATTGAACTAGGATTGCCCTTGCTAGCTGTGGAAATGGCAGCAGCGCCTCGGTGGAAGGGTGGGATACGAATGTAATATTATACAGGCAACGCCCCATTTACTCAGGGGTTATGTTCTAAGGTACTGTGCGTTTAAGTGAAATCACATATATCTGAAACACCATTGAAAAAGCCTGCAAACATAGCTTTAGTCACCTATCTAGACTTTCTTGTACAGTGGTGCCCCGCAAGACGAATGCCTTGCAAGACGGAAAACTCGCTAGACGAAAGAGTTTTCCGTTTTGGAGGTGCTTCGCAAAACGAATTTCCTATGGGCTTGCTTCGCAAAACGACAATGTCTTGCGAGTTCCTGCTGGGTTTTTTTCCTCCCCCCCCTTTTTCTAAGCCGCTAAGCCGCTTATCAGCTGATCCGATCAGCAGATAAGCCGCTAAAAGCCGCTAATAGCGCTAATCCGCTAATCCTTCAATGGGCTTGCTTCGCAAGACGAAAAAACCGCTAGATGAAGAGAATCACAGAACGGATTCTTTTCGTCTTGCGAGGCACCACTGTACTGTGTGTGCCCATTTTCAGACTTTTCTGCCAACTAGAAGTGTATTGGACTATATGTGCCCCAAATGTGAGCTTTCTACCTGCCAATCAGTTTCTTGGCCCAAGCCAAAGTGATGGTTTTGACACATAAAGCTTTAAACAGCTTAGGACTGCAATCAGCGCTTCTTTTCTGGGGGGACACAGTGTTACACATACCCCTAAACATTTTGTGAATCTTTGTACTTTTGTCCATTTACTGTATTTATTTCCCCCAATTTGAACTATAAAATGCTGGTTTTCTTGAGTCAAAATGAGAGTATCCCTTAACATTTTTTAAGAAAAAAAGCACTGACTACAATACCTCAAAGACTGTCTCTCCCCATGTGAACCGACTTGGACCCTGGGATAATCACCGGAGGCCTTTATTTATGTGCCTCTTCCATGAGAGTTCTGGAGGGTGGCAACATGAGAATGGGCCTGTTTGCGGAATGCTCACCCCAGAGAGTCTTGCCTGGCGCCTTCATTATACATCTTTAGGCACCATGTGAAAACATTCCTCTTCAACCAGGCCTTTGGCGGATTGACATTCTATGGCCTTTTAGATGTGTTTGTGGGGTATGGGTTTGTTTTGCTCTTGTTCTCATTTTGTAATTTTATGCTGTGGACCGTCTTGAGAACTTCGGATGTAGGGTGGTATATAAATTTAATAAATAATAAAAAACAATACCCAGTGTGTCAGCAATGTAGTCATTTTGATGTGTATTTCACAGGCTCATTATTATTATACATTTACATATACCCCACCTTTTTCCCTGAGGGAACTCAAAACAGCTTACAGATAAAAATAAGAATCATTAAAAACATTGAGAAAACAATTAAATAACAGTTAAACAATAGAATTAATAGAACTATATACACATGTAAAATAGGTTTAGAACGTACAAATAATTACAATAAAAACAGCATGGCACCAGCCTTCCAGCAAGAATGAAACAAGAATGTCTTCACCTGCCTGTGGAAGGAGAACAAGGAGGGAGCCAGTCTAACTGCTCTAGAGAGATTGTTTCAGAGCCTGGGGCAGCCACCAAGAAGGCCCTTTTCCACGTCCTCACCTAGCATGTCTGTGAGAGTGGTGGGACTAAGAGAAGGGCCTCTCCTAAAGATCTCAGAGCCTGGGAAGGTTTGTATGAGGGAATATGGTCTTTCAGATAGCTTGGACCTAAGCCATGTAGGGCTTTATATGCCATAGCCAGCACTTAGAACCGGGCGATATTCATAGGCGCCGACTCCATGGGGCTTGAGGGGGCCCGAGCCCCCTCAAAAATTCGTTTGGGGGGCTCTGCCCCCCCCAATAATCTCGGGCGCCCCTCCAGCAGAGCGCCGCCGCCGCGCTGGCTCTGCCTGTCGACGCTTGGCGCGTCCGCGGCTTTTATAGGGCGCCCGGCGCGCACCAGCTTGATAACAGGCACCGGCACGGCGGGGGGGCCGGGGGGCGGCCGGCCTGTCTCCTTGGCAACCCCATTGAGCAGCGCCGGCTCCCCCGGGAGGGTCATCCCCCCGCGCCGCCGATCACCAACACCGCCGACGCTGTGGCTGCCCGAGCTGGAGCCCGAGCCCAAGCCCGTCAGTCAGGAAGGAAGGAGAAATGGGGAGGGAGACGAGGGAGGAAAATTGCGCGCAGGGTGAAGAAAGGAGAAGGGCGAACGAGACGAGCTTCCAACCCAAAAAAGGGCTGGAAGACTCGGAGGATGAAGGATCGGGAAAGAAAGCGACGCCTTCCCCGCCCGCGACGTCGCCCACTTGTCATTGGCAGCGCAGCGGGCGCCCAGAGGGGCTGGGCACTGGCGCAGGGCCGCTCCACAGCCGCGGAGGACAGCTGCGCGGCTAGCAAGGTGCACCGCGTAGGGCGCGGCCCTTGTCTGGCCCGGTGGCCACGCAAGCTCGGGCGGGGACCCCCATGCGAATCTAAGACGGGAGAAGAGGGCAGAGCAAAGGGGGTCCCTTCCCCAACCTCCGGCTCTGAGACTTCCCTGCGCCCCAGAAAAGCGAAAGGATTTTCTCTCTTTTTTTAATAAATATTTTATTAAGTTTTCAAATACAAAGTTAGAAACATACACTGAAGAAAAAAGTAAAAAAACAAGAAAAAGAAAAAAAAGAAAAAGAAGAAAAGAGAACCAACCATTCAACACATTTTTTATATAACTAACTGGACTTCCTCGCATCTCCCTTACCCTGCATTCTTTATAATAAAGATATCAGCAAATTATTACCTTGTTTCGTACCTTATTTTGTACTTTTCAAATACTATACCTCTAAATTTAACATACTTTTCATCAGTTACTTATATCTTAAATTAAACATAGTATTACCTTAGATTTTGACCTTTTCTTACTTAAAATATAATTTCCTGTTTCCCAAATCTAATTGCTGAAGCTATAGTTTCCGAATCGTGTAAATTTTTAACATTCATACAACTTATATTGTTTTTGTAAATAGTCCTTAAATTTTTTCCAGTCCTCTTCCGTTGTTTCTTCTCCCAAATCTCGGATTCTGCCAGTCATTTCAGCCAGTTCCATGTAGTCCATCAATTGCGTCTGCCACTCTTCCAGTGTGGGCAAATCTTGTGTCTTCCAATATTTTGCGATAAGTATTCTTGCTGCTGTAGTTGCATACATAAAGAAAGTTCTATCCTTCTTTAACGCTTTCTGGCCAACAATGCCCAAGAGGAAGGCCTCTGGTTTCTTGGGAAAGGTATACTTAAATACATTTTTTAACTCATTATAGATCATTTCCCAGAAGGCCTTCACTTTTGGACAAGTCCACCGGAGGTGAAAGAATGTCCCTTCAGCCTCCTTACATTTCCAACATTTATTATCAGACAGGTGATATATTTTTGCAAGCTTGACTGGGGTCATGTACCACCTATAAATCATTTTCATAATATTTTCCTTCAAGGCATTACATGCCGTGAATTTCATTCCGGTGGTCCATAACCTTTCCCAGTCCTCAAACATGATGTTATACCCAATATCCTGAGCCCATTTTATCATGGCTGATTTGACTGTCTCATCCTGAGTGATTTTCTCTTCAACCTGCCCTCCATCCTCTTGCGGAAAACTCTTTGCCTGCCCTGCCCGTATCTCGTTTTTGCTTTTTAATTCCACACACGCACCCTTCGGACTTCGTGGCAATCGGGCGCGCGGGTGCGTTTCCTAAGAGAGTGAGGACCCCCGCCTCCTCCCCACCTGCTCCCTCGCCAGCCAGCCAGCCAGCCGCGCGCCCTAGCCGGAGAGCCCCAGCCGTCCCCGTCGCGCAATCGGCTGGATCTCCCTTCAGCAGGCCGGGCTCACAACTCGGCCCAGGGACCCCCCCAGCAACGGATCTCCGGCCCAGCTGAAGAATCCGGCAACAAGCCCCCTCCTCCCCAATTGCTCCGCCGAAATACGCTCCAAAACCCCCCAGACAGGCCGCCGGCTGCCAAGTCTCGTGGCGCCCTGAGCGAGGGTCTCTCCCCAACACCGCCACCTCGAACTGCGTTCTCCCGGCTACCCGAGCGAACCAGCGGCAGGACCCCGGTATGGGCCCCCCCAATATTTTTTATAAGTCGGCGCCCCTGGCGATATTTCAATTCATTGTCTGAAACTGGTATGAAGTTCAGATTGCAGACTTCTTGAGCTGGCAATAAGTCACGGCTCCCTGGCTGCCGCCAGCACTCCCGGCTGCCTGCGCTGTGCTGGTGGTAGGTGGGGAGCTGCCATGTATTGCCCGCTCAGATTGCGTGCTCTGTGATTCACCTTCGCCTGAGCAAGTGGGGTGGGCTGCCTCCTTCCTGCCGGCAGAATGACCAGCTGGGAGGGAAGAGGCAGCCTCCCCTGCTTGCTTGGGCAGAAGAGGCGGATACGCAGGCCAGCAGCCACAGGGAGCACTTTCTTAGGCTTTCTCTGCCCAGGCTGAGGCTCGGCTGGGGAGGGAGTGGGCAGAAGCGCCTTTGCTTGAGCAAGCAAGCAGCCTCCTTCCCTTCCTCCTGGTCACTCTCCCCTCCCTGCACACCCCAGCTGCTTTTTCAGTGTTATTTCAGACATCATAATATATCACTATATCACAATGATTAACTGGTTGATATATCATGATGTTGAAAACCAGATATCGCCCAACTCTAACCAGCACTTTGAATTGTGTCCAGAAACAGACCAGTAGCCAATGGAGTTGTTATACTGAGTAAGTCATATGCTCCCTGTAACCAGCTGCGGTCAGCATTCTGGCTGCAGCTCTTTGAGCCAGTTGAGGTTTCTGAGCACTTTTCAAAGGCAGCCCCATGTGGAGCACGTCACAGTAATCCAAATGGGATGTAACTAAGGCATGTGTCACTGTGACCAAGTCAGACATCTCCACGAATGGGTGCAGCTGGTGCTCTAGCTGTAACTGCACAGTTGCACTCCTGGCCACTGCAGAAACCTGAGCATCCATGCTTAGGGACAAGTCTAGGAGCACGTTCAGTGAGCCTGTGTCTTTAGGGGGAGTGCTGCCTGATTCAGCACAGGCTGAATCCCTATGCTGCCTTCTTACTATTGAAGTTGCATAAATATCCCATTCTAATCATTCAAGACAACTTGTCTATGCAGCAGATTTGCTATGGAAACACCTTAAGTACTTGTTCATGTCTCTTCATGAAATGTCCTGTTTCAGACTCTTGAAGTAATCAAGACGGTCTGCAAAAGCTTCCAAACTCTGTTTTCAACTAACCATGGTTAGTTGTGTTATGTATGATCTCAAGCAAATAATTGGTTTTGGGAGCAAGCAAACTTCATAAACTGATTTCTGATCCTAGTTTGTTTCCCTAAACCACAGGGAAACAAACTAGGATTATAGATAACTGTAATTGCAAGTTTGTTATAATGTGTTGTTATGAAGTTAGTAAACTGTATTGTTATGGCCGGATACCAAAGGAACTAAGCCTTCTTCCCGATTCTTTAGCACACTGAAACAATCACACAGATTTAGGCTTCCCAAATGCCTTTCAGTTCTACGAGAGGGACAACCTATGAAAAATAAGCAGTAATTTGTGATGAGTAAATGAGACTGACATGAAATGTGTTGTGGACAAGTCTGCACATGCCCTATGTCATGGGTAGGCAACTAAGGCCCAGGGGCCAAATCTGGCCCAGTCGCCTTCTAAATTTGGCCTGCGGACAGTCCAGGAATCAGCATGTTTTTACATGTGTAGAATGTGTGCTTTTATTTAAAATGCATCTCTGGGTTATTTGTGGGACATCGGAATTTGTTCTCTTCCCCCTCCAAATATAGTCCAGCCCCCCCCCCCAAGGTCTGAGGGACAGTGGACTGAAAAGTTTGCTGCCCCCTGCCCTGTGTGCTTCCCCTCCCTTCTTGCTCCTGCATATTCACATTCCCTCCCTCCCTCCCTTGTTTGATCAAGCCAGAGTTTGCTGTTGCAGCTGAACTGGGCAAAATGTGTAGCCATACTTTCCTTTCAAGCGGAGACCTGGAACAATGGCTTGAAGTGGCTAGAGGAGTGGGAACATTTGGTTTGATCTCATCCTTAAGCGCAGCAGAACAAGCTGTCCTATGGCAAGAGAACCCTGAATCACACATGGGTCCCTAACAGGCACCTGCCCGTTCTTCATTTTGAAAGCCTGTGGGGAAAGAGTCGCCCACAAATAATCGTAGCATCTTCCTGCCCATGCAGATGAGGGGCATAAAAAATGAGGACCTATTCTTTCTTACCCAGTTTATAAAAACTTCCAGTTCACCTAGTCCTAGTTCTTACCTTTCAATGCAAATAAGCAAGTGACTTTTTATTTACAAGCCAGCTGTAGATAATTTCCTGTATTAATGAGCTCCCCTCAGTAGAACAGCCTGTCTTAATGTTGTTTTAAATCTTCAACCAGATCAAACTGACTGTTTCATGCCTATATCTTCAGTGGGCAGGAGAAACAAACTGTTCTGTACCTTACTGTGTGTGTGTGTGTGTGTGTGTGTGTGTGTGTGTGTATTTTTTCTTTCTAAAATGGAAGAAGTTTCAACTACTGTAGGTTTGCATCAATAAAAGTCCTAAGCTCAGTTACTGCACTTCCAGGTTGCAGCAGAATTAAGATAAACCTTCATCTGTGAAACCTTGGGGAGGAACTACATTTTATAGATGGTTCTGATCTAGATATGTTTGGTGTGTGGAAATTGCTGTGTAGTTTCTTCCGCTCTTCTCATCTAAACCTGTCCAGGCTGTTCTGGCTTGATCACAAGTCTCCCTAACAGGCGCCTGTCGTTATTCTTTGAGGTTTTCCAATAAAATGAACAGCTTGGGCTTCTGTCATCTTCATAGGTTTCCACCAAATTCTTTCTGCATCTTACTTGACTAGTTCTGAACACAGTACTCCATATGAGATTTTGCTAGCACTTTCCAGTTCTTCTTGAGATAAATTTGTTCTGGAGGCCCCGTAAAAGCTGTGGCCAGGTTGGGTTTAGGTTTGGCGCCACCTGGTGGTCAATAAGCAACATTGCAAGCTTGCAAAATTGCAACCAAACAGGATGCTGCTGTCTTGGCTCCTTCCTTCTTCAGTTTTTTATTTTGCCTTGCAGAAAGCAGTCATTTATTCCTGAGACTCCCGGTGTTCACCTTTTCCCCCAGGATGGTTAATTCCTTGTTCATTCTACCTCTCCTTGAATTTCTCTGTGGCTCTAGTTCCTTTACCTTCCGCATTACCATTTCCAGATGAACACTTTCGCCTTAGCTGAGAATTATTTTGGCAAGCTTGCAATATTGCCTGTTGACTGCCAGGTGGCGCCAAACCTAAACCCACCTTGGCGGCAGCTTTTTCGGGATCCAGAAATACCTTTCATTGTAAGTATAATGGCCTTTTTTGATTATTGCTTTGTTCACAGAAGCACCATCAGGTTTCTAAACCTTTTGGTGTGCGTTAAAAAAATAAACTTTATTATCAAATATGCAGAGTTTGTTTTGGAATATTCATTTTGTATGGCTTCTGTCTGTTGACCTTCAGTTCAACTTTCACTGTGGGTTTTACTGGTGCCTATCCACTGGTGCTATATCCAGATGTTTAAATTAGCAGACAATCAATTCTGCAAGAAAGCATCACCTTTTGAAGTTCTCTCTTGACTGTGCAGCACAAATGGTAGCATTGCCTGCTTCATAAATACAAAAAAATGAATATTAGTTCTTTGTTTTCCATTTGTTAAGACTATTATTTGTATCTCCCTCATTCAATTTGACTGACCTAAAAAACCCCCAAAGCTCACCTCACATCCTTTTTCAAAGGCTGCATTTTCAAAATTGAGACAGTTTTGATAACTCATTTTGATATGGAGCTCTAGTGCAGCCTTCTATCATTACTTCCTAAGCCCAATATTTTTAATGCTACTTCTGGGTATCCACAATTCTGAAATAATATAAAATAATTATGTTTATTAGGTGGGAACTAGTTTGAGTAGTACATTTAACTAGGGTGACCCAGATGCAAAAAACAAAACAAAACCAGGGTTCTTGAGTGTGTGAGAGAGAAATTTGGATAATGCTGAGAAGCTGTGCTTGCTGGCATGCGCTCTTCTTCTCTACTAAAGCTACTAAAGCTGTAGCAGGCCTGTCTTCTTGTGCATAGGGTCACCCTAACTTTTAACAAAAATGCCAAAGAGCGTGTTGTAAATTAATGCTCGCTTCATTTTCAGAAGGACATAATAGGAGGTCCTTCTGTTTCAATGAGCAACTGAAAAGCATGCCTTCTGGGGAAGGCTGGGAAGGCTAAGAAATACAGTTTAATCTTCTTTATTCTTTGATAGGAAGAGGCAGGGCTCTGTGTTTGTTGCAGTAAACTGAATCATGATATTGACAAATTTCAAGCCTTCAGAGAGTCTTTCATGCGATGAGGAGTATTTTCAGTTTCTTTTTCTCCTAGGTGTTAGCAAAGGTGACGAGAAGTTTAACCCTGCTTCTTTCTGAGGACTCCAATAAAAGTTTTAAAAACTTTTATTTTAAAATAAGAGTTGTCCTTGCAGGACACTCATTAAAACAGGATGCACACCACTTAGATGAAAGCAGATAAGTTGTAGATATCGCATTTTTCGCTCTATAAGACGCACCAGACCACAAGACGCACCTAGTTTTTGGAGGAGGAAAACAAGAAAAAAAAATATTCTGAATCTCAGAAGCCAGAATAGCAAGAGGGATCGCTGCGCAGTGAAAGCAGCAATCCCTCTTGCTGTTCTGGCTTCTGGGATATCTGTGCAGCCCACATTCGCTCCATAAGACGCACACACATTTCTCCTTCCTTTTTAGGAAGGGAAAAGTGAGTCTTATATAGCAAAAAAATACGGTAAATAGTTAGAAAATAAAAATGAAATGAAATTCAGTTAATATACGTTTTTTCAAACGTATATTAATAGTATATCATTTGGCTATTGAAGATTTTTGTTCTTTCCTTTTGTTCTTTGCTGTTCTTTGCCCTCTTTCTTGCCTTCTACTACTACTATATGGGCAGCCTTCAGAAGTACTGCAGATCAACAAACAGACCTTGGCTGTTGCATTTCCACAAATCTTTTGGAGAGACCTGAGCAGACATCCTGGACTTCCTTTGAAGTTCTTGCTGTAGCCAAAACAAGAATGCTTAAGAGGCAGAGGGCTTCTCAAGTTAGATTTTTTCAAGGTAAACCAGAAGTGGGTTGCCTCTACAGAATGCTAGCATGCCCTCCTTAGTTGAGTGTTCTTTTCTGAAATGAAAAAGCCTCACATACTTCAGCTTTTTCTCATGGGCTCACACCTTGATCAGAAGGAGAGTGGCACAACCTGGGATCTTGCCACTGGGTGCAAACTTCTTTACTTTGCCATCTTAGAACTTTAACATACTGTAGCTGGAGCTTCTCTTGTGCTCTTTGACAGCAACATCTATTTCTCCTAATAATAATAATAATAATAATAATAATAATAATAATAATAATAATTTTATTACTGATACCCTTCCCATCTGGCTGGGTTTCCCCATCCAAGGTATTCAAGGTATGTGAACTCACTGTTTTTGTGTTTTCTACTTGCTCTCTGAGCAAAGCAAGTGGCACTCAACTTTCTTGTTTTAAAACAGAGATTCTCTCTAACAGTAGCCAGATGCTGTTGGACAGATGTGTACGATCACATCCATTTAGAGTTCTACCTAGACCCCTGTGACAATGCCCATCTGTGCTGGCTTACTTAAAAGAGTTTAAGCATGTGATTCCCTGGCTGAAATATATCATTTGGCTATTAGCTTTTCTGGGTGTGTGGAGAGCATTTGTCAGGAGTAGACTGTGCCTTAAAAACCTTTAATTATACACCACAGCTTGTTCTTCTGGGGTCCAAAGACAACTCACTGTCAGCTGACAAGTTGCAGGCATTCTGCTTATAACAGCTTGACTGTAGTTTGACTGATTGGTTTCTGTCAAGTAAATGGCAGCAGTGTTTTCATTAAAGGCTACGTCGAAATGTTTCCACACAGCATATTTGGATTTTAAATGTCTTGTTCTAGAAGTACTGTAAAACCTGGATGGATTGTGACGTATTCAAGGAAATTGTTAACAGGCCCAGGATGTGCACCTCACATTCTTGTCTACTTTCAAACAAGATGAATTTTAACAGGGAGAAATGTAAAGTATTGCACTTGGGCAAAAAAAATGAGAGGCACAAATACAAGATGGGTGACACCTGGCTTGAGAGCAGTACATGTGAAAAGGATCTAGGAGTCTTGGTTGACCACAAACTTGACATGAGCCAACAGTGTGACGCGGCAGCTAAAAAAGCCAATGCAATTCTGGGCTGCATCAATAGGAGTATAGCATCTAGATCAAGGGAAGTAATAGTGCCACTGTATTCTGCTCTGGTCAGACCACACCTGGAGTACTGTGTCCAGTTCTGGGCACCACAATTCAAGAAGGACACTGACAAACTGGAACGTGTCCAGAAGAGGGCAACCAAAATGGTCAAAGGCCTGGAAACGATGCCTTATGAGGAACGGCTAAGGGAGCTGGGCATGTTTAGCCTGGAGAAGAGGAGGTTAAGGGGTGATATGATAGCCATGTTCAAATATATAAAAGGATGTCACATAGAGGAGGGAGAAAGGTTGTTTTCTACTGCTCCAGAGAAGCGGACACGGAGCAATGGATCCAAACTACAAGAAAGAAGATTCCACCTAAACATTAGGAAGAACTTCCTGACAGTAAGAGCTGTTCGACAGTGGAATTTGCTGCCAAGGAGTGTGGTGGAGTCTCCTACTTTGGAGGTCTTTAAGCAGAGGCTTGACAACCATATGTCAGGAGTGCTCTGATGGTGTTTCCTGCTTGGCAGGGGGTTGGACTCGATGGCCCTTGTGGTCTCTTCCAACTCTATGATTCTATGATTCTATGATTGTACTAAATGTCTGTTAGAAGAACTCTGCTAGTATTAATTTTGGGTTTTTATGTGTTTGGGGTTTTTAGGTATAAGTGTCTGTGGTGGTGGTGAGATGAGCTTAAAAGACATTTATAGTTCCAATTTTGAGGTGGCTTCCTATGAACACTTGAAGTAATAAGGCCACTATGGGGTGGGTTGAATGATGGAGTGGGTAGGTATCCGTAATTGTTTGATGCATGAGACTTATGGGAAGACGGACCAGAGCTTATCTCCTGATTCCATACAGATTTATAAGTTTCTCAAGATCTGTGTGTGAGGGGGGGGGTGTGACATGCCTTAACTCGGGAAACTGTGGTTTGTTTAAAGCTTTAAGCAAACCCAAGTTATGGCAAGTAATGACATCTGTCTTGGTTGAAACTCTAGTGAGAACAAACCAGAATTTGAAACCATAGTTTGTTCCTGGTTTATTCTTCATGACTGGGTTTTAATTACAATCAGATAATGGTTCTGTGAGTTCAGGCAGCATGGGGATTTGAGTCCATTTGTTTAAAAGCTTCCATTGCCTCTTGGCTGCGGAAGGGAGAGGCATGAAGAACATGAGCCCGAGACTTGTGCCAGCCTGTGCTTAAGAGTGTGCTGGCCCACTCCCGTCAGTCTTTGAATGCATTAATTACTGTGTCTGTTCCTCTCAAAGACCACAGAGCTTTGTTGTACAGCCTGCTAATGTCTTCCTTGCCCTCTGTAATCAGACTTGGGAATCATCAGGGTTCGACCCAAACAGGGCACAGTTTGGGTCTGCTGCCTTCTTTGCTTGTGTGGTGGAAGCCTCTGTGCAAGCGTGCCTCGGAAATATTCTCTAGTACGGTCCCAGTTTTGTTAGCTTGTAGAAGCAAAACTCTGTGGCATGTGGCTTGTTGATGCCTTGATAGCCCCTTCCTCAAGCATCTTGCCTTCCTCTGGGATCATTCCCTAGTAACTACCATCATGATTCCAATCTCCAAGGTAATGAGACACATAGAATATAACACTTTGGTACAGTTTCTTCAGATAGAAGATCAAAGCATACTAATAATAGGCTAAAAATGGGAGCAGTTAATCAGATTATTGTGTAATTCAACTGAGAACTGAATGCAAATCATGCAGGCTCAGCTAGGCAATCTTGTGTTTGCAATGGAGAGAATTAAAGAATGGCAAATGGCAAAAAACAAACAAAAAATTCTTGCTGGATCTGAGCAAGAGTCCATCTCGTTAGCCTTCTGTTTCCAGCAGTGACCAGCAGTGTCTTTCTGGGAAACATGCAAGCAAAAGCATGATTGTGAGAGCTATCTCCTGGTGTTTATCCCCAAAATTAATTGTTGGAGGTGCACTGCCACTGAACCTTCTGTTTTAGCTGTTATGGCTGGTCTCCATGGATGTAGCTATCCTCTACACATTCATCTAGTTCTGTTTTTTTAAAAGATCTATGCTAGTGGCTGGAAGATGAGTGAGCTACTGGAGATGGGCCCATGCTCCTCATGCACATTCTCTCCACGATCAAGAACTCACCTCCAGAACGGGATTACAATATTGGGGAAAATGCTTTCTGTTTGTCTCCCTGCTCCCCCCCCCATTCCAAATATTACCACATTGCTTTGGTTCTCTATTTTTGACTTGTAAGATTTTTAATGGAATTTGTGTTTGGTTGTTGTAAGCTATGCTAGCAACTCGAATCAAAAAGTGGGATACAAACCTAATAAATTGGAGTGCAGTTCAGTAATTCATTTATGTGTGGTAGCCTTTCAGGACTTTATGGAAACATCAGTTGGCCCCAGATGCTGTGGCCAGATTTTTGAGTAGCACAGACAGTATGTACTATAGAATTGCCAGACTTATAAGATCTTCATTGGTTACCTGTTTGTTTCTGGGCCCCATTCAAAATGATGCTTTTGATGTATTCCTCCACCCCTCAAGGCCCTAGAAAGATAAGGTCCCACTCCTGAAAAATGTGCCTTATGCCATATATTCATCTTTCTGTCCTGCGCACCCTGAATGACCCAAGGAGGTTCTTATGCCCCTAATTTTGTGCGGCAGTTGGCTGTAAAATCAGGAGCCTTCTGGACAGGAGCCTTCTGAGTTGCCCAGACCTTGCCTTGTCGAGGTTGGTCTCTTCCTTTTACATTTTTGGGTTTTTTAGCTTGTTATTTCAGAAAGCTTTTAGCTAAGGGAATTTTATAGGTGAACTTCTGTTTTAATCGTAGCCATATTCCCTTTCAGATATAGTGAATTATTATTGTTTATTGGTTTCTTTTTTGGAAACTATTTTGGAGAAAAAGTTGCAGAAACTTGAGAGGGAAATTTCACACAGAACACTTCTACACACCGTCTTGAGCAGCCCTCCTTCCATCGCATGTTCTCCCATAATGAGAGGGAGCTTGTCAAGTTGGGCTTTCAGACCCACCAGCAGTGGAGAAAGGACAGATGTCTTGCAAAGGTGGTGGAGCTCCCAGTAATAATAATAATAATAATAATTTATTATTTAAACTCCGCCCATCTGGCTGGGTCCCCCCAGCCACTCTGAGTGGCTTCCAACAAAACACTAAAATACAATAACCTATTAAACATTAAAAGCTTCCCTAAGCAGGGCTGCCTTCAGATGTCTTCTAAAAGTTCGGTAGTTGTTCTTCTCTTTGACATCTGGTGGGAGGGCGTTCCACAGGGCAGGTGCCACTGCCAAGAAGGCCCTCTGCCTGGTTCCCTGTAACTTGGCTTCTTGCAGCGAGGGAACCGCCAGAAGGCCCTCGGTGCTGGACCTCAGTGTCCGGGCATCCCTCAGTACAATCACAAGAGTGAAAGATCTTCAGTTAAGTCTCCCTCCTTTTCCTGAGCGCAACATCCACTCCATCATGGCGGAGCACATCTTGATGGGGGAGGGTTTCCACAATTTTATGGCAGTTTCTCCAGAAGTTGCTGTTCACTGTGTATTTCCATAAAAACCACCCAAAATATATTTCAACCAGTTAGAAATTTTGCTTATCTACTTTGCCCTTTTAGGAAGGAATTATTATATGCTATTTTTGTTGAAGAGTTGCTAGGTTTATTTTTCTATTATTGATCCAAAAGTTTAACCCAGACATCCCCAACCTCCGGCCCTCCAGATGTTCTGGCCTACAACCCCCATGATCCCTCGCTAACAGGACCAGTGGTCAGGCATGATGGGAATTGTAGTCCAAAACTTCTGGAGGGCCGGAGGTTGGGGGTGCCTGGTTTAACCAGAAACTTTCTGGTGCATGCAAGGAGGGTGGGGTTTAGAGCTTTAAGAGGAAGAAATTATTTCCCTATATCAGTGTGTGAAGAAATTAGTGCATTTTCATGCATTGTACAATTACCAGTAAAAATGAAGCAGTGGCAGCATTTTCTCTTGCCCCAGCATGCCACTTGCTTAAAAGAATTTTCCCAGGCTTCAGTCGACACACAACTACCACAACTGGCAAAGTGGACACATTGGGAGTTTTAAATTTAGAGAAATTTAGAGAAGAGTGAGGGAATGTGGCAACCAACCTGTCTGCCAATTGCTGCAGCTCAGTGATGCCTGAAGTGGTGGGGGAAACTGCCTTAAAATCGGGGGGGGGGGGGGAATATGCTGCCGCCACTGCTTTTACTAAGAAGCTCCCTGCCCCTGAAAACTTCATGACTTTCTCTGGCCCCCTGAGGAACTTGCCCACAATAATACCCTCTCAGGTTTTGCAGCAATTCTGGTGGGGGGTGATGGAGGATTAGGGGGGGGGCGCCAGGTTGTGGGAGACTGGCCTAAACCATGGGTAGCCAACCTAAGGCCCCGGGACCGGATCCAGCCCACTCACCTTCTCAATCCGGCCCTCGGATGGTCTGGGAATCAGCGTGTTTTTACGTGAGCAGAATGTGTCCTTTTATTTAAAATGCATCTCTGGCTTATTTGTGGGGCATAGGAATTCATTCATTCCCCTGAAACAATCAGCAGAAGATTCTTAAAATGCTTCTTATATATTTTTACCTCTTGTGCGAGTAGTGACTCTGTCCTTGCTTCAGAATATTGATTTAGTTTGCACAGAGCCCTTTAATTTCTGTGCTTTCAAAAACTATTATTCCCTCTGGCTTCATTGCTTCTCTTCATACATTACCCAAATAACTAATGAGTCTATTAACTCCAGTTAGGCTTTGCTAATTGCAGCAAGATCAGTTTTTCACAAGTTAAGTTATGAAACTTCATCATGCCCCAATTATCAAAGCCTATTTATTCCATATGCTCAGGCATTGCTACAAATCAATTGTTCTATCTTAATATTTAGTCCTGTACTGAAAAACAGTAAAGCACTGGACATTCAAAACACAATTCAAGGAAATTTGGTAATGAAACTCTTTTTAGCAGAAGAGAAAGTTTTAAGTCTTAGATGTGTATTTTAGCTGTGAAATACTCTTAATGAGTCTAGATTATTAGGTAGACAAAATTGTATTATTGTACATACTTTCTAAGTTCCAGCATTCTAAAGGAAATTTCTCTTAATATATACATTTTGTTTTCAATTCTGCCTAGTACACATTTTTTCGGGCAAAACATTATTATTATTATTTATTAAATTCATGTACCTCCCTTAATCTAAAGAGCACAGGGCAGTTTACAAGATAAAAACACAAAATGAAAGCACACACAAAAAAAATACATTTCCCCCCAAACACATTTAAAAGGCTATAGATGGTTTACTCAGTCAGAGTCTTGGTTGAAGAGGAACGGTTCACCTGACGCCTAAAGACACGCAATGAAGGTTCCCAGCTTTGCCTCCCTGGGGAGAGCATTCCACAAATGGGGGGCCACCACAGAAAAGGCTTGTTCTGTGTTGCCGCCCTCTGGGCCTCTCATGGAGGAAGGCATTCGGAAGATGATTGCAGGGTCTGAGTCAGTTCATATGGGGAGAGGCAGTCCTTGAGGTATTTAAGGATTTATAGTTAAGCCAGCACTTTGAATTGGGTCCAGAAACTAATTGGCAGCAAGTATAGTCGGGCCAGGATCAGTTCCCAGTGCTGCACCAGCTGAAGTTTCCAAAGTAAGCCTCAAGTGACCGTAGTGGATCCAGGAATATCTCCAGGCTACGGACGTGCTCCTTCAGAGGGAGTGAAGCCCCAGTTCCCCCTCCTATCATGTGTTTTTGTATGTTGTTTCCACTATTGTATGCATTTATTTTAACATAGTACTGTATATGCATTTTTGTGCACACGACTTGGCTGGAAAATTGCATCGTAAAATTTGGAGGCGTGTGAATCTTGAAGGATGACTATTTCAGTTTGTGTACTGTTTCAAAATGAGTGAATTATGTATGTTTGCCTTTAAATGCAAACAGAATTGAATTTCTGCATCCTTAGACAATAGTAGGGACCCGGGTATCATATGAGTATACTGTGCACATGATTTCCGTCCAGCATTACTCCCACCCATTGCAACTGTGTACTTTGCCAATAATAATAATAATAATAATAATTTTATTATTTGTATTCAGCTGATCTGACTGGGTTGCCCCAGCCACTCTGGGCAGCTTTGAACCTTCTTGTTCTTTACTGCTTCAGAAGTGTTTCCTTCCCCTTCAGAGATAAGATTGCTGATATCTAGACAAAGGATCTTTTTGGTGGTGTTGCCCTAAGACTGGAAAGCTGTCTCTGAACACATTTGTGTCTGCTGGCATTTAGGACACATGTTAGGTAGCTTTAACTGACTGCTGTTTTGTTGATGATTGATTTTTGATTTTCGTTTTTAACTGCTGTTGCTGCCTATGTCTAGTGGTATTAACTGTGTAACTTTTTATCTCAGGTTATGTTTTAGTCAGAAAGTAGTGCAGGAACACATGCTCTGAAAAAGCGTATGTTCCAGTACACGTTAAAATTGCACATGTTGACTTTCCATGGCGATGAGGAGGCAGGTGGAACTGGTCTCTGTGCATTTGATAATGTTAGAGTAAAAAAAGATTTTGAAAGATGGGGAAGAATGAAACTCTCACTGCTAGGAAGACTCTCTGCAATTAATATCTGAAGAAGTGTGCATGCACACGAAAGCTTATACCCAGAACAAACTTAGTTGGTCTCTAAGGTGCTACTGGACAATTATTATTATTTTTTATATATTTCAATTACGTCAGACCAACACGGCTATCTACCTGAATCTGCAATTGATATGAAAGTTTTGCCTAAAATGTTGTTTCTGTTTCAGACAATTCTGATTGTCAGAGTCTGAAGGGCAGCAGTTGAAGAAGGAGCAAAAAGGGTTTTCTTGTGTGTGTGTGTTTCTTTGTGGCTGGTTAGCTGTTTTCCCTGTGTAAAGGTCAGAGGGGGCAGGGTTTCTGTTGAGGCAGGGGATTAGCTGTGGGAGGAGCTTATCAGAGTCTGAAGGGCAGCAGTTGAAGAAGGAGCAAAAAGGGTTTTCTTGTGTGTGTGTGTTTCTTTGTGGCTGGTTAGCTGTTTTCCCTGTGTAAAGGTCAGAGGGGGCAGGGTTTCTGTTGAGGCAGGGGATTAGCTGTGGGAGGAGCTTATCAGAGTCTGAAGGGCAGCAGTTGAAGAAGGAGCAAAAAGGGTTTTCTTGTGTGTGTGTGTTTCTTTGTGGCTGGTTAGCTGTTTTCCCTGTGTAAAGGTCAGAGGGGGCAGGGTTTCTGTTGAGGCAGGGGATTAGCTGTGGGAGGAGCTTATCAGAGTCTGAAGGGCAGCGGCGCGCGCCTAGCGGCGCGCGCAGTTGTACCCATCTTTTAGATTTAGGGGAGCTAGTCTCAAACGTTTGTTGGGGGAGACCTAGGTTTTTTTTTGTGTGTGGGGGGGGAGTTATTTGTCCTGTCCTCAAGCTTTTTATGATGGAGGACCTCTGTAGCCACCCCCAACGACACGATCTCAAGATGGAAGGGGAGGGAACAGCTGCAGTCGCCTGTGATTCCTGCGCAATGTTTGCCATCTTGCCAAAGGTTGCAGGCAGCTTTACCTGCAGCAATTGCATGTTGATTGCCCTTTTAAAAGACAAAGTCCAGCAACTGGAGGAACGTGTAGCTACGCTCCAAAGAATTAGAGAGCTGGAGCTCTTCTTGGAAGCAACAGAGCACACCGTCTCCACCAGGGAGGAGACAGGGGACTCCCCTGAGAAGGAGGCTAGTTCACCAACACAGGAGCCAGATATATGGAGAAACGTGACTCAAAGAAGTAGGAGTCCCAGGGTTCACTCTGATTGTTTAGAAATACACAATCGCTTTGAGGTCCTCTCCCCTAGCATGGAAGACGAAGAGCAGACTCCATTTGAGGATCTCTCCCTCATTACAGTCGATCAGGTATATGAAGACGAGCAGCAAAGTCAGTCCTCAGGGAATGTGCAGGCGACCTTGGAACGGACAGCTCACGGAAGAACCCCGACCAAACCCAAGAGGAGGCGTGTAGTGGTGATAGGGGATTCCCTACTGAGGGGAACAGAAGCAGTGATCTGTGGGCCTGACAAGATGTCTCGGGAAGTGTGCTGTCTTCCCGGGGCTAAGATCCAAGATGTAACTGAACGACTGCAAGGAATCATAAAACCCACTGACGAATACCCCTTCCTCTTGGTTCATGTGGGAACCAATGACACTGCAAGCAATAGCCTCCAGAAGATCAAAAGAGACTATGAGGCTCTCGGCAGGAAATTGAAGCAACTAAATGCACAAATTGTCATCTCATCAGTCCTCCCAGTTGAACGACGTGGCCCAGGGAGAGAGGGGAAAATAGTGGAAGTGAACAGCTGGCTTCGCAAATGGTGTAAACAGGAACGGTTTGGATTCTTAGATCACGGACTGCAGTTTCTTGAAGATGGACTTCTGGCAAGTGATGGGCTGCACCTCACAACGGTTGGGAGAAATGTTTTTGCCAAAAATCTCAGAAACCTCATCAGGAGGGCTTTAAACTGACTAATGTGGGGGAGGGAGACAGTGCTCCTGAAGGTAGGAGTCTATCAATTAATGAAGATGATCATCCAAATGTCATAGACCAAATGGAGCAAACAGCACGCGGACCTAGTGGAGGGAGGAAAAAATCCTTAAATAAGAGACACGGGGGAATGATTAATGGACTTCAATGTCTGTACACTAATGCGCAAAGCATGGGAAATAAACAAGGTGAGCTTGAGCTCTTGGTACAGCAAACTAAATATGACATAATAGGCATCACTGAAACCTGGTGGGATAAGTCCCACGATTGGAATGTAATAATGGAGGGATACAATCTATTTCAGAGAAACAGACCAGACAAGAAAGGAGGAGGAGTGGCGTTATATGTCAGGGGTGTGTATACCTGTGAAGAGATCCAAGATTTAGAACCTCAAAGCCAAAGTGAGAGCATTTGGGTCAAAATTAAGGGAGAGAAGAATAACAGAGACCTCATTGTGGGAGTTTACTATAGATCCCCAAGCCAAACGGAGGACATAGATGATGCCTTCCTGGAACAGATGGCCAAGCATGCAAAAGGAAGGGAGATAGTAGTAATGGGGGACTTCAATTACCCGGATATTTGTTGGACGTCAAACTCAGCCAAGAACATAAGGTCAAACAGATTCCTCACTGGCCTTGCAGACAACTTCATTGTCCAGAAAGTGGGAGAAGCAACAAGAGGAACAGCCATTTTAGACCTGGTCCTAACCAATGTTGATGACCTGGTTAGTGGGGTAGATGTGGAAGGATCATTAGGCGCGAGTGATCATGCTCTTCTGAAGTTTACTATACAGCGGACAGTAGCAGCCAAGCATACTAGGACTCAATTTCTTGACTTTAAGAAAGCCGACTTCATAAAACTTAGGGAAGTGCTGGGTGAGATCCCATGGACAGCAATACTAAAAGGAAAGGGAGTTCATGATGGCTGGGAGTTTGTTAAGACGGAGATAGTAAAAGCACAACGTCAGGCAATACCAATGAGACGAAAACATGGAAGGTGCCTAAAGAAACCAGGGTGGCTATCTAAAGAACTTTTAACTGAATTAAGATTTAAAAAGGATGTGTACAAAAAATGGAAAAGGGGGGAAACCACCAAAGAGGAATTCAAACAAATAGCCAGCACGTGTAGACACAAAGTCAGAAAAGCTAAAGCACAGAATGAACTCAGGCTTGCTAGAGAGGTTAAAAGCAACAAAAAAGGCTTTTATGGGTATGTTCGTAGCAAAAGGAAGAACAAAGAAACAGTGGGGTCACTCAGAGGAGAAGATGGTGAAATGCAAACAGGGGACACAGAAAGGGCTGAACTCCTCAATGCCTTCTTTGCCTCAGTCTTCTCCGATAAAGAAGACAATGCCCGACCTGAAGAATTTGAAGCAAATGATTCAGCAAAGGAAACACAGCCCAGAATAACTAAGGAGATAGTACAAGAATATTTGGCTAGATTAGATGTATTCAAGTCTCCAGGGCCAGATGAACTGCATCCAAGAGTATTAAAAGAACTGGCAGATGTGATCTCAGAACCACTGGCAGTCATCTTTGAGAATTCCTGGAGAACAGGCGAAGTCCCGGCAGACTGGAGGAGGGCAAATGTTGTTCCTATTTTCAAAAAGGGGAAAAGAGAGGACCCAAATAATTACCGCCCAGTCAGTCTGACATCAATAGCAGGGAAGATTCTGGAGCAGATCATTAAGCAAACAGTCTGTGAGCACCTAGAAAGGAATGCTGTGATCACCAATAGTCAGCATGGATTTCTGAAAAATAAGTCATGTCAGACTAACCTGATCTCGTTTTTTGACAGAATTACAAGCCTGGTAGATGAAGGGAACGCAGTGGATGTAGCCTACCTTGATTTCAGCAAAGCATTTGACAAGGTGCCCCATGATATTCTTGTAAAGAAGCTGGTAAAATGCGGTCTTGACTATGCTACCACTCAGTGGATTTGTAACTGGCTGACTGACCGAACCCAAAGGGTGCTCATCAATGGTTCCTCTTCATCCTGGAGAAGAGTGACTAGTGGGGTGCCACAGGGTTCTGTCTTGGGCCCGGTCTTATTCAACATCTTTATCAACGACTTGGATGATGGACTCAAGGGCATCCTGATCAAATTTGCAGATGACACCAAACTGGGAGGGGTGGCTAACACCCCAGAGGACAGGATCACACTTCAAAACGACCTTGACAGATTAGAGAACTGGGCAAAAACAAACAAGATGAATTTTAACAGGGAGAAATGTAAAGTATTGCACTTGGGCAAAAAAAATGAGAGGCACAAATACAAGATGGGTGACACCTGGCTTGAGAGCAGTACATGTGAAAAGGATCTAGGAGTCTTGGTTGACCACAAACTTGACATGAGCCAACAGTGTGACGCGGCAGCTAAAAAAGCCAATGCAATTCTGGGCTCCATCAATAGGAGTATAGCATCTAGATCAAGGGAAGTAATAGTGCCACTGTATTCTGCTCTGGTCAGACCACACCTGGAGTACTGTGTCCAGTTCTGGGCACCACAATTCAAGAAGGACACTGACAAACTGGAACGTGTCCAGAAGAGGGCAACCAAAATGGTCAAAGGCCTGGAAACGATGCCTTATGAGGAACGGCTAAGGGAGCTGGGCATGTTTAGCCTGGAGAAGAGGAGGTTAAGGGGTGATATGATAGCCATGTTCAAATATATAAAAGGATGTCACATAGAGGAGGGAGAAAGGTTGTTTTCTACTGCTCCAGAGAAGCGGACACGGAGCAATGGATCCAAACTACAAGAAAGAAGATTCCACCTAAACATTAGGAAGAACTTCCTGACAGTAAGAGCTGTTCGACAGTGGAATTTGCTGCCAAGGAGTGTGGTGGAGTCTCCTACTTTGGAGGTCTTTAAGCAGAGGCTTGACAACCATATGTCAGGAGTGCTCTGATGGTGTTTCCTGCTTGGCAGGGGGTTGGACTCGATGGCCCTTGTGGTCTCTTCCAACTCTATGATTCTATGATTCTATGATTCTATGATAATAAGCAATACAGGATTCTTCAAACAATGGCAAAAGTATCTCTCAAGGTTTATCTGGCAAGGGAAGAAGCCCAGAATTAAGTATAAAATCTTAGCAGATATTAAAGAAAGAGGTGCATTCACACTGCCAGATTTAAGACTATATTTTGGAGCATCCTTTGTGTTGATTAAAAGAATGGAATTCATTGCCATATGCTAGACTATTTGATCTGGAAGGATAAAGGATATGACAGAAGATTTGGATGTCTCGCATATTTATAGTATGATAAAACAAAAGTCCACAAATGGTTTCTGAATCATGTTGTAAGGAAAGGTTTGTATGGTGTATAGATGAGATATAAGAATTTGCTTGAAAGAACACCTTTGTGGTTATTCCCTACTGAAGCAAGTTCACAAATGAAAAGAAACATGGAAATGAAATGGGAAACCTATAGAGATGTATTAATTTATGTGAATTCCTCTTTGAAGCTTAAAAAGTTAGAGGATGTTAAGGACTGGATACAAAATTGGCTTCAATATTACCAGGTTAATGAACTATTTAAGAAACTATTTAACACCAAATAAGCTAGCCAAAATATATAAAACTAAGTCAGGTATGTGTTGGAACAGCAAAATGACAGAAGGAACATTTTTTCATATGTGGTGGACTTGCAAAAAAAGCTAAGGACTATTGGGAAATGATATATAATGGGAATAAAACTATGTTTAAATTGATGATTCCCAAGAAATCCAAAGTGTTTATTTTAGGCATTATAGATAATGATGTACCAAAAGAGCTGGTTAACTTATTTATGTATCAAACGACAGCAGTTATGAGTACTGTATGCCCATAGATTGAAAGAAGGAGAGGTTCCAACAAAGGAAGAATGGCTTTTGAAAATGATGGTGCAGAATGCGGAACTGGCGAGATTAACAGCAAAGATTAGAGATCAAAATGATGAAAAATTCCTTTCCTTGAGGACTGGAAACTTTTTATTGATTATTACAAAAACTACTATAGTGAGATGAAAATGCAAGCATTTGAATGAAATATGAGCAACTGCGTGAATTAAGATAAATAGTTAAATTGAATGTATTGAATAGTATA
Organism: Podarcis vaucheri; assembly: GCF_965113315.1. Taxonomy (NCBI): domain Eukaryota; kingdom Metazoa; phylum Chordata; class Lepidosauria; order Squamata; family Lacertidae; genus Podarcis; species Podarcis vaucheri. The sequence goes on from NC_138767.1 coordinate 80,789,633, forward strand.
GGCGGAATATGCAGCATTTAAGGGTAAATATGGAAACAATGGAAGGGGAGGATGGGAAGTCAATTGATAAAGTAATTTATGGTTTATGTTAGTGTTTTTTTCTTTGTGAAAAAATTAATAAATTCGATTTTAAAAACAGGAATTGCTGATGGAGGGCTTGGGAGGGAAGGAGCCTGTGTGGTCTGGGTTTCTACTGGAAACCTGCTGGGAGCTAGTGGTGGCTATCCCACAGATCAGACGGAGAAGCAGGAGGAGCTAGGCTTTAGCATTCCATCCTTTCCAGTTGCCACTCTGAAAGCAAACTGTGGTGGAATCTACACGCACATAAAAAACGCTGTGAAAATGCTTTAAAAAAAATGTTTTGAAAAACATATTGAATTTGCCATAGTTCACCATTGCCATCTAGTGTCACGTTTGTATATTACACTTTACAGCACACTTAAAACGCTTTATTTGCAGCTGTATAGCTGAGTCCTGTGTCTCTGTTTTGTCATCTCTCTCCCTCTCCCCCTTCTGAGTGAAAGCCATTAGCACTGACGCAGGCATGTAATGTGCCAGTCCACCCTCGCTATACTGCGTGACAAGGGCAGCAAGACCTCCTTTTTCAGGGTGTAAGGTAACCCCTAAGGCCAGCAGAGGAGGATTGCATCTCCAGTTTAAGCAACTAAGATTGTCCAAAGCACAAGGCAAAAGATGAATACCACATTTGATGGATTACTTGGTCCAGGCTAGCAAATGCTGTACCCTATGGGACTCCAGGATGAAGTAACTGTAGCTTTTTTGGAAATGCACAGTCTTAAAACATCAGGAATATTTGTCATCAGGAACTAAACGGCAGAGCACCTCGCATCTGGGAGAAGATTGCTGCACTTCATATTAATAGGGTGACCTTGTGTTATTATGCAGGTGGTATTTAAAATATACATTTTGAGCTACAAATTCATACAGATTAAATGCATCCTTTCTGGAAGTATGCCCATAGTATTAATGGCAGATGCTATCTCTAGGTTCCATCAAATTTTATTTTGAGGAGAGTGGTTTTTAATGCAAAGCTTTTGCTTCCTATTATTGGATTTGACGTCCCCGTTGTGCCAGTGGGGAGAATGCTTAAGCCTGGTCATAACTCAAAAATTATACTGTATACAGCTTTGGAATTTTTTCCAGAGTAGCATCATGTCACTGGTCTTTAAAAGTAGTTTATATGTGTGTGACTCTATGAAGGCAAACACGGGTAATTTATAGGCTGTGTGTGACTTGAATCCTGTAGTGCTTTTGTATGCCAGGCAGTCTTTTGGTAGAGTATACCAGCTTACAGTTCCAAGTTGCACATGAGGAACTTCAAATGTCACAGTAAGAATGCTTTCATTTTTCACATGTGTGTGCTTTAACACCTTTTGTCTGCCCTGGGCTGGTGTTGTGATAATCATTTATCTCTCAGCTTCAGTCTTCCAGGCCTATAAAATAGGAGCATTAATTATTGCCTTTGGACAGGCCTTTGTGCAGTTTTCAAATTTTGTGTTCAGATCCCCTATCTGTAGTAATTCAGATCTAGATTTGTACTCCTGTGTACAGGTTATCTTTTTCTTTCTACGAAGAGCAGCTTGCATTCAAAGTGCTGAAGGAAGTGCTTTGACTACAAACTGCTTGATTGAAAAAGGAAACTTTTTTCCCCTTTCAAGGGGAAGCAGTTTATGTCCAAAGTGCTGGAGGAAGCACTCAGAGGCCACCACTTTGTCCAGCCCCCTTGGCTCCACTGGGAACATTCTAGTGCAGCCAATTCCAGCTGATTGTCAGACTGTGCAGGGCTTATACTCTTTTTTTAAAAGAATAATTTTATTAACCGACCAATCACATCAAATCAAACCAAATTACATAAATTCCAAATTACACAGCCGAATTTTAAATTTTTGTTGGGGGTACCCATATTTCAAGTTCCGAAGGGGATCCAATCAACTTCTTGCTTCTTGCGGCTGTTTTAATGTCCACAAATCTAACCATATGGTGTTCACAGTACTATCCAGTCCTTTCTTATTGTTTTTCCATATCTCTTGTTGTTATTTTCATATATTTTTCCTTTCTCTTTGTGACCTCTGATAGTCTCCACAAGCTGGTTAAAACAGTTTGCAATCCTGCGTGGATTTTTTTTTTTAATCCAGTAGCCATATCCAGACGTTTTCCATATAACATCACTTCCATACATCAAAACAGTCGTAGCGTCATTAATCTTCACCAATCTGCCTCCTTTCTCAAACCTCTGAGGAGATTCACCAGGAATGCAGTCCGTCGTCTTCTTTCGCAGAGGTCACTTAAATTAGCAGACTTCAGTCCCCTTCTTCACTTGAAATATGTGCATTTGCTTCTTTTGTAATTAATTATTCCAAATTGCTGCAGCTAGTGCATGATCAGAGACAGCGTCCAGGAGAGCCGAGGTCCACACAGGGGCATTCTGCCTAGTGCTCTCACCCCCTTCTTTCAAATTTGGGGGTGATTTATGGGCACAGCAGGCAAGTAATAATAATAATAATAATAATAATTATTATTATTATTATTATTATTATTATTATTATTATTATTTATTATTTATTTATACCCCGCCCATCTGGCTGAGTTTCCCCAGCCACTCTGGGCGGCTCCCAATCAGTGTTAAAAACAGTACATATTAAAAACTTCCCTGAATAGGGCTGCCTTAAGATGTCTTCTGAATGTCAGGTAATAATTTATCTCTTTGACATCTGATGGGAAGGCATTCCACAGGGTGGGCGCCACTACCGAGAAGGCCCTCTGTCTGGTTCCCTGTAGCCTCACTTCTCGCAATGAGGGAACCGCCAGAAGGCCCTCGGCGCTGGATCTCAGTGTCCGGGCTGAACGATGGGGGTGGAGACGCTCCTTCAGGTATACTGGGCCGAGGCCGTTTAGGGCTTTAAAGGTCAGCACCAACACTTTGAATTGTGCTCAGAAACGTACTGGGAGCCAATGCAGATCTCTCTGAACCGGTGTTATGTGGTCCCGGCGGCCACTCCCAGTCACCAGTCCAGCTGCCGCTAGGGCAAGGGCAGTGTTCCCCATTCCCTTGGGGCAACAAGGGAGGCTGCCTACTCCCATAACAGCCTCTTAATTACCCTGTGTGAGTCGGAGAGATGGTATTGTCGGCCATCTTCCAATGCGCCCCTAGTGGCCCCCTGTGCAGGGCTTATACTCAACCAGTTTATTGACAATTCAGATCTCTCTGCAAGGCACAATCCCTGTGTCATCTGAACCCCGGGAACAATGGGTGGTGAGAGAACATGCCAGCATCAAACTATAGCTTCAGCACCTGTCTTATTCTCATTTACCATTTAGAAAAACCATATGTCAGGAGTGCTCTGATAGTGTTTCCTGCTTGGCAGGGGGTTGGACTCGATGAAGAAGAGAAGAAGAGTTTGGATTTGATATCCCGCCTTTCACTCCCCTTCAGGAGTCTCAAAGCGGCTAACAATCTCCTTTCCCTTCCTCCCCCACAACAAACACTCTGTGAGGTGAGTGGGGCTGAGAGACGTCAGAGAAGTGTGACTGGCCCAAGGTCACCCAGCAGCTGCAGGTGGAGGAGCGGAGACGCGAACCCGGTTTCCCAGATTACGTGACTACCGCTCTTAACCACTACACCACACTGGCTCTCTTCCAACTCTATGATTCTATGATTCTAGTTCCCTGAATTTGATTTCAGAGAACAGTGGCCTGTTTAAAAATGGAAACAAATGCTGTTAAGGTAGAAACACAAAACCTCAAAGTTTGTTTTAGGTCATTGATATATTGTATTGGAAAACTGATGTTTGCTGTCTGGAATGAGCCAAAGTAAATTCAGTTAGTGGACATTCAATGACAGTTGTCCTCAAATGTATAAATACAGGCAATCCTTGTTTTGCCCAGGAGTTCTGCTTCAGATCCCTGTACGCATCGGCGGAGCATGCCTAACACTGTTAGAAAGTCATATATAGAGCACACCTTACAGTCTTGCAGTCTTACAGTCACCAAAACAGAAGGTCTAGTTGCCATTTTTGTAGCTCTAAAGTCTTATTTTTCAAATGATGGGCTGTTTGTGATTGATTATCAGTTAAACATCTGGCTAGTTCAGATGACAACTAGGTTAAGAACCTTGAGAACGTAAAGATATTATATATATATATATATATATATATATATATATATATATATATATATGCAGGTTTTGGTGTCTTCGGGTGTCTTCCCGTGTAAGAGTCGGGGTGTCTGGGCGACGTTTCGACACCCCGACTCTTACACGGGAAGACACCCGAAGACACCAAAACCTGCATTCCTGTACCCGTGAAAATCTACGAAAGCATATATATATATATATATATATATATAGGCCTATTCCTACAGGATGTGGTATTGGTATGTGAAAACATTCAAGATCCAGTGATCCGCAGGCATGCACCTTCAGATGGCGGAGATGTCAGGTGTGATCCTAGCGCCCAGACGTCTACACGCCGATAGCCAGGTGCAAAATATGCCTGTCTGATTTCAAACACTTCTTGCCATGTAGAAATTGCTATGTATAAATTCTCAGTCAAAGATTTTCTAGCTCAGACATGTGGCAGAACAACTAATAAACAAATATGGAAGACTGTAGATTAGCAGCATTTGAAACTCTTGACTGAAAACAAACCCAACAAAATTAATAACTAATGTTTACGCAATTCTTTCTGAAGTTAAATTTACTTATACACAGCCCACATATAAGACGAAATGGGAGACAGACTTGATAAAACAAAGTTCTAATATCCAGCATGTGGAATGAGCTTGGATGTCTAATAACATTCCTAGATCTTTGATGAGCTGTAGTCTGAAAACATATTTCTTCCAAGACAATCTTTCAGTGGTACAGGGGCACCATCTCCTTGGGGTTGAGCCCTTTTGGGGCCCCCAATATTTTTTTGGGAGTCCAAAGAGCTCCCGAGGAGGCCAAGCCCAGAGCCGAGCGTGACGCAGTGGAGGTGGCAGGAGCAGGAGACGTCAAGGCCATTGAAGCTGTGTTGCTGCTGCTGCTGCGCCTAGAAGCAATTGCAACTCTTCTTGTGACAGCCAGGATTTACATTGCTCAATACTGAAAGACTGAGGCGATTCCCACCCCCCCACCCCATTTGAAAAAGTGGCTAGATAAAATATGGCCAGTGCATTAAAACGACACAAAAGAAGTCAAACCAGCAAGAGAACATGTTCTCAGAATGAGTCCTTTTCATCTGTTATTGGAATGAAAAGGTTGGAGATAACACCCACCCTTACAACTAATGTTCAACTGTTTGGGTTATGACTGTTACTACTTTTGGTTTGGTTCCATGGCACCTCTCTTTACTGGTTTCCCAGCCCCCCCCCCGTGTGTGTTGTATCTAATTCGCCGAGTGTAGTTTCTAATCTGATGAAATTGGTTGGTTTTCTTCCCATTTGCTTTCAACCTTTTATTCTTTAGATAACCCCTCCCCACCTAAAAAGAAACGCAGTGATCAGACAGCGCCGAAATGTCTGAACTATATGACAACGCAAGCTTTAATCTGAGCTTTTTATTTTATTTTTAAAAAATGGTTTTCCAGCTCTGTTTCCTCCTATATACCTTCTAGATTAATCCTGGGATGTATTTTTCCTAGTTCTGTTTGGATATGAATGGTATCTATAACATGGGCTCTGTAATGGAAGACATCTAAGCACCCTTTTGCCACTTTTCTCTCTTCTGGCAAGGAATGTCTCTGACTGACAGCTGCCTAGTAGTGGGTCTGTGCCCGAAGGTGGCTGTTGAAGGGTTTGGCGGCTGCTGGCTTTGGATGCTCTGCTCTCCAACAGCTTATCCAGGAGCAGAGAACTTAAGAGCTGGGGAGCAATGCTTGAAGAGATGTTAGGGTTGGTTGGGATGTGAGGGTTAGGTCTCTGTGGGCAGCATGGAGAGGGCGCTTTCTTGCAGTTGCATGGGTTACTATACTGACTCATACTTTCCCACTTTTAAAACCTACCCCTCCCTTCTCTCTTAGTCTAAATCTTCCAACTGTGAGAGCTTTATCTGGAAATTCTTTTAAAATTAGATATTGAAATACCAGTATTTGGGGACAGAATTGGTCAAGAACCTCTGTAAAACATTATTTTCTCCAGGGTGAAAAGTACATGTGGCTGTGCTGGAACTTGACTTCAAGTTTTCTATCCAGGTTTTAGGGAGACTAAATAAGACTGAAATACTTGCTGTACTCCCCTAACTTCCAGGGGCACTTTTCATTGAAAAGATGCACAATGTCTGCTTTCCTAATGACATTTTCTGCTGTGCTTCCAGATGTGAATGGAGCTTTGTTTATCTCTGGAAATCTACTCATCTATTAAATGAAAAGGGCAGCACAACTTCGCAGCGGCACAATGGGCTTCAAAAGTGTTCCACTTTAGTTCAATAGATGGTGGATGTATCCTATGACTAATGGAATCTTTCTGCAGCATTAGGTGAGATGCCTGAAGCCAAGGTCACCACTATGGTGCAAAGGTATGGTAATCTATGCGTCTTAATGGAGTTGGGTCTACTGGGGCCAGTAATAGTGGGCTTCATTTAAAATAATAATAATCTTGGGTCATTTTCTGGAATTCTGGTTCACTCTTCTGGTATCTGAAGCACCCTTTGGACTGTGCCAGCCAAGTTTGCAAATCACACCAAATCATTGTTAATTGCTTAAAACAGGGATGTCCAACTTCCCAGAGACTGTGATCTACTCTCAGTATAAAACCCCTGGCACCCATTGGATAGAACAAAGTTGTTGAGTTTTTCTGGGGGAGGAAGATCAAAGTTGTTGATCTACTTTGGGGGAGGCTTCAGCAAAGTTGTTGAGCCCCCCCCCCCCCCAGTATGCAGGGGAAGCAAACTGCAGTCTCTGGCATTGTGTTGTATCTGAACCCAGGGACGTGGTTTGTTTGTTTCTTCTTCGGTTAAACAGACTGCAGCTTCTTGGGGGGGGGGGGCTTTGGCTACCAATCTTGGTTTGTTGGGAGTGAAACCCCCGGTTTGGATGTAATGCTAAGCCTAGGAATCATTCCTTGTTTCCTCCCAGTGTGAGCCAGCAGGAGCAAAGCAGTGTTCTGCCATGTGTGGTAAGCCATGTGACCTCCAAATGCATGCCTTGTGGCAGAGTCATGGAAAAGAGATAAAAGGAATCGAGTTTCCACTTCTTTGGCACTCTCAGAATGTTGTGAATTTGCTATCCTAACTGCAAATTTCAGATCTGGATTTGAACAGGTCTTGATGTGTCATGCTTGGCAAAGTCATCCTCTTAAGGATCAATCTTGGATGCCTTGAAAGGTCTTAAGACTGTCATTGTCTCCAAGTGGGGTGTGTATGTGTGTGTGTGTTTGTGTGTGTTTATATTTAAATTTCAGGAATTTACACACATTCCCTCCCAATATTTATCCCAGGATGGTTTGTCAAGCAGGGATTATAGCTCAGTGGTGCATCATGTGCTTTGCACACAATTCTAGGTTCGATCCCTGTATCTCCCAGTTTCAAAAGGACCAGGTAGTTGATGGTGGGGCAGATTTTTGTCCAGCTCTGCAAAGAGCTACTGCTAGTCAGAGAAGACACTAATAGTGTAGTCTGACCTGATGGAAGAGAGCTTTCAGGGTCCCTAGGGATTTCATTTTGTATCTTCCTTGACAAGTGTGAGCTGGAAATCTCAAAGCAGTGACTGTGACTGTGGTTGTTCTTCCTGCCCAATATGACCAAGCACTGCAGGACTGGGAGGGAACGACTCTATGGAGCCGGAGCGCCATGGAAAGTGGTCTTATCTAAAGCCACTTCATATGCAACAGCACACCAAGTCCTTCTGTCTTCACTGCATATCAACTGCATCTCTTGTGTGACAATAGAAGGAATTTGGGGTGGCTGAAAATGCAGTTTAAAATTTTCTCCCTGAAGCGAGTTGCAGGCCCAGATGCCATGTTTGCCAGATTGTCACCTCCCTGCTTCTCCAAACACAGATGCCTTTCCACCAGCACATGGTGGAAACACAAGGATCCATCCTTGCTTTAATGTTTACTTAGCCCTTAGTCATAGAATCATGGAATCGTAGAGTTGGAAGGGACCCCCAAGGGTCATCTAGTCCAACCCCCTGCAATGCAGGTATCTCAGCTCAAGCATCCAGGACAGACGGCCCCCCAACCTCTGCTTAAGAACCTCCAAGGAAGGAGAGCCCACCACCTCCTGAGGTCTGTATACTTCATTTCCAGAAGGAAGCTAAGTCTGTAAAATAATTAATCAGGAGCTACAATTTGACATTTCATCAATTTTGTGTGTGGAAAAGGTAGAGACCACATTTGAGAGGGTATTTCTTTCTCTTTTGAAATGGCTCGCATTTCGAAATGATTTTCCTTTGTCTTGTCACATGAAATGTTATACACACTTTCCAGGAGTATAAATAAAGGAGTATTAATAAATATCTGCTGGATCTCCAACTTGATGTCTTTATTCTCCCATTTAGATTAATTTTTCTGTACCTCCTGAGAAATTATTTCTTTCTATTTGACTTAGGATTGGGCTTTGTTGGGTTTTCAACATTGCAATGTATCACCAACCAAACATCAGTCGTTGAGCATGGGGTGAAACTGACTCAGCTCTCACCACGGCAGCTGAGGCGCTTTCACCCCAGTGCCTTGTGGGTCTCCCGCCCCCAGCTGAGCGAGCCCCACATGATCAGCAGGGACCTGGGGCTCTTTTGCAAGACTCAGCCGGGCAGTGGGAGGGCTCCCCTCCCCCAGCTGAGCGAGCCCCGACGTCCCTGCCAGTCACACGCGAGCAGCAGGGACCCCATGAGGAGCACTGGGCCCGGCGGCAGCAGGAGAGAGACCAGGGACCTAAATAGGGTGGTTTGGGGAAACTGGCCTGTGAGCTCAGAGGTGTCCCACCCTGATTATAAGGAAACAACTCTCTTCTTCCTAACCCTTGGTAAAGCAGCGAAACTGTTTTTTTAGCTGAACCATCTTGTTGCTATGTTGCGGAAAGTAAAAAAGCAAGCTTCTAAGTTCTAGAAAGCTAAAATCACAGAAATACGATTGTTTCAGGGAACCTGAATAAGTCCATGCATACAACTGGCCATCTGCAACCTGCTCCTTTCATAAATAGAACTATGTTCAGTGTTAGAAAAACTATCGTTAGTTAAAAGACCTCGGCCCAGAAGGTATAAAAAGTACACCTCCCACTCTTCCCCCAGTTTTCACTGAGTGCATTTCTACTGATGAGCACACAAGGGAGTGAGATGGTGTCGTCAAAATTCTTCTTGCACTCTGTAAGCAGCCAGATACAGAGGAGCATTCCAGAACTTTTGTTACCCAAATGGTTCTGGCATTCCAAAGTTCTTTCCAAATAAAGACTACGGTGTTTGCATTTCGGCTGGACTGTGCGCAGTTACCTCTGCAGTTGCATCACAGAAAGGGCTACACTTTGCTGAATCATACTAACTGCCAGCCCAACTTCACAAGCTTGAGCCACAGTCTTGACTTAAAGCAAAGCATGCTTTATATATTAAAGAGGGGAACCACAAGACCCCTGAGGACATCAGTTTGGCCACAAAGCTTAGAAGATGTGCAGACAAGAAGCCTGTATGTAAAAATGTCTGGATTGTGTCCCATCTTGGCTCTCCCCACCCTCCTCCCTTTAAAAAACAAACGAAAACCCCACTTCACTGAGAAATGAAAGGATCCACGAAGCTCACATTTTACATGCTGCTGAAACATGCAGACCTTTCAGTGTCCCTAGAAGTAAAATATGTATATAGTAATGTCAGTATATTTTTGTACTCACACAGAAGTGTTGATTCTGCTCCTGTGTCCCTCCTAGGCGGAGATGGAGAATGCCAATCACTTGTCCAGGAGGTCAACGAAACATTCTCGTCTGTATAAAGTGCTGACCAGGGCATGTGGTGAAGAGACCGTGCAGAAGAGAATATTAGCTGCATCGGTTCCTTTTCAGGCACATCCTCATGGTAGCTTTTGTACCAGCTCCCTCCCCTTTCCATTGTCAGGGAGGGATCTGCATTTCCCAGCATTGCCTGTGCAACACCCCTCTGGAGTGCAAACAAAAGATAAGGGCAGAAAACCCACTTGCTCCTGATAGTTGAACCTCCGTTGACTTTCATTGTAGGTGCTGCATATCAAAAACATATGAATGGATCATCTCTCAACTCAGCAAGCAATTTGTAAATTACTTACTACTCTTACCGTGGTTTTGGCCCTGCAAGAGCTTTCTTTTTCTTCTTCTCCTTCTCCCTCTTGGTTTTCCTTCTTTTCACAGTTCTCCCCTTTCTGTGTTGTCACTGTCTGTGCCCTTTCACCTAAGGGCACGTGGACTCTGCGCCTTCCCAGCCATCAGTGAGTTTTATATAGTTTGTAAAAGAACCTTTCAGAGTTGTTGTTCCTCCCTCTCTGTGCGGGTGGTATGTTTGGGTGTGCATGTGCGGAATGACAATGCTCTTGCTTTACATCTATGAGCAGCTGCAGAGCATGGGAATAAATCTGGCATCATTTCTTTGTACTGCTCTGGTTTGAAGCACCTGTTGTCTCAGTCTAAACACTTTTATTTGGATAAGCATATTTCTCGTGTGTGTGTCTGTTTCTCTTATGTGGCGAGTGTCAGCCAGACTTTGACATCACTGCTGCTAGGAGTCTCCACACACTTGCTTCACTTACCTAGTTTCTCTCTTTGGCGGATGGACTGTAGCTGAGTAGTGGAATGTGAGGTCCCAGAGGCTCAAAGCAGAGCAAACTGGGTACCAGCGTTCAGGGGAAAAAAATTTTTCCCCTTTTGAAAGTGTTACTTTAGCAGGCACACACTAGATTACACAAAGTGAACCCTGTACCTCATGAAGCAGAGGCATGGCTTTACCTGGGGGACACTTGCGCTGAAAAACCACGCACCACCAGTTCTTGGGGTTAACTGTAGTTCTCAGACTAAATGTTTGAGAGCCCACTAAAACTGTAAGGTGGGAAGTAATCTGGAGAACCTGAAGTTTGAGCCTTATTGCCTTGGTTTCCAAATAGGTGGTTGATACTCTCAAATGATGAAAACAGTGACTTGGGCAATGGGAGGTGCAAGTAACAGGTATTTGAGATGTGATTTAATTAATTAAAAATGAGTAGTCTCATCAGAGAGTTCTTGTTTATCCCTACTGACCACTAAAATCTGTGGCTCTAATCACATTCCCACTGTCCTTTGGTCAACCTAGGCTTAGTTCACCAGAGGTCTTGTCATCCAGTTCACAGGCCTGAAGTTTTGTGCACCTGTGGTCAAGTTATGAGTTGAATGAATCTTGGGCTCTTCAAATTTCAGGTGCCAATGTTTTCTGGTCAGATGTCATTGTTTACTCTCCTTCCCTTGCAAAAAGTAAGGGACCTATATGGCAGTGGCTGCTGAATTTCGAAGTCTTCTGCCTGTTAAAATGAAGGGGGGGAAATTCTTGCTTGGGTTTAGAAGGGGCTGCATCCATCATCATCATCATCATCATTCTGCCCATCTTACTGGGTTGCCCCAGCCACTCTGGGCGGCTTCCAGCAAATTAAAACACAGTAAGACAGCAAACAGGGATGCGGGTGGCGCTGTGTTCTAAACCACTGAGCCTAGGGTTTGCCGATCCGAAGGTCAGCAGTTCGAATCCCTGCAACGGGGTGAGCTCCCATTACTCGGCCCCAGCTCCTGCCAACCTAGCAGTTCAAAAACACGTCAAAGTGCAAGTAGATAAATAGGTACCACTGCAGCAGGAAGGAAAATGGCGTTCTGTGCGCTCTGGTTTCTGTTGCGGTGTTCTGTTGCGCCAGAAGCGGTTTCTGTGCGCTGCTCTGGTTTCACCAGAAGCGGCTTAGTCATGCTGGCCACATGACCTGGAAAAACTGTCTACGGAAGCGGATAAACGCCAGCTCCCTCAACCTTTTAAGCAAGATGAGCACTGCAACCCCAGAGTCGTTCACGACTGAACTTAACTGTCAGAGTTCCTTTACCTTTACCTTTTTAAGACAGCAAACACTAACAACTTCTCAATACAGGTCTGTCTTCTAAAAGTCTAAAACTCAGATAGCTGCTTATTTCTTTGATGGCAGGGTGTTCCACAGGGCAGATGCGACTACCGAGAAGACTACCCTTTGCCTGGTTCCCTGTAGTTTCACTTCTTGCATTGAGGGAACAGCCAGAAGGCCCTCAGAGCTGGATCTCAGTGTCTGGGCTGAACAATGGCCTTTGGTTGGTTTTCTGTTGCTCGTGTAGTTCTATAATTTTACAGTTCTGTATTGATAGCTTTCTTTTATATCTTGTTCACTGCTTTGAGCACTTGAAAGGCAGTTGGTAAATATCTAAACAAGTTCAATCCAAGAGGCCAAGGAGGAGAGGAATTAATTTTAGATTTAAAAAAGGCTTCAGGGGCGTCATGCCTTTCTTCAACATTTTTTCTTAAAGGAACAAAAGCGCACACTGGATTTATTATTTTACTGCCAAATGTAAGGGAAAGATAACTATACATGCTGTAAATCAGACACATGGCGGACTCTATTTTCTTTAGTTCCTTCTTCCCCAGATTAATATAGTTTATTGGTCTGCCTCAATTCAGCCTAGTTTGATCATGTTATTGTAGCTAGTTAGGTCCACCCAACTGAAAGGGTGTACTACTTCTTAATATTTTGCAGTTCCCTCCAGGCCTGTTAAGATTGATGGGGGGTAAAAATGGATTGGTTGAGAGCCAATACTGAAGCTCAGTCCAGACAATACGGCAGTCCTCTTGGATGGGTAGTTCATCTACCAGGTTAGTGGTGGTGACTGTGTTGAATGAGGTTGCACTCTCTGCGAAGGAGCAAGTTTGCATTCAGTGGAGGCCCAGGCTGCCTGTGTGGCATGGAGTGCCTTCTTCCACCTTAGCCTTCTGTGCCAGTTGCAGCCCTGCCTCCAATTAGACTACTATAATGCATTCTATGTATGTCTAAGTGGAGACCTTCTCATTCCCCCAGCCTTTGGAATCCTCTGCAAATTGCTTTGATGTTGCTTTATAGGTTGGTTGGTTGGCTGGTTGGTTTTAAATTCTGCTGGTTGTTTTTCTTACTGCTCTTTTTCTGTTGTGGTGGCTTATACCGTGATAGTTTAATTTCTTTTTACAAATCCAACCTGGCCATTTTTAACCTTCATTTCTGCTTCATGTCCATTTCCTTCCAGCACCAATGCGGCCCCGCCCACATGCCAAATTCCTTAGCCTACCATACCTGACCCCATTCCTGTGCCACCAAGGTAGCCCATGTGCCCTGAAGATGTTGCTGGAGTCCAGTTTCCATCCGCCTCAGTCAGCATGGCCAATAGTTAGGGACCTGGGGAATTGCGGTCCAGAAGCATTCCCTGAATCTGCATTTGCCCCTAAGCAGGTGGGGCTCCTCCCTTTCAGAGCAAACCTTTTTCTCCTACTGTCACTAAGAAGCACGCCTCTAACACTTACCACCCTTCCAACACCCTCTTGAATGAACGAATTAATTTACTTTATTACGGTCACAGACCAGCATAAGCAAAGCATCTAAATAAATAGCATAGCAATATGAGTCTAAGCGAATAATTATTAAATAAATGGGAGCAAGAACCAAACATAGCTTAAAACATATACATAGAATACTTAATTAAGCATAAATAAAGGATGGATCAAAACTGATAAGAAAATTTTAAAGGACCAGTTAAAACAGCTCTATGGGGTGGGGCTTCAGAAGTGCAGATCTAACAATATGAGCCTTCAATTTAGGACTGAATTGTAGCATAGACCATCCTTCGGCGAATATCTATCATGGCAACGCAAAATCTGATGACTGAATATGTGACTTCTGGGCTTTCGGCCTGTAGTAACAGGGCAATGTTGTGTTGTTCTGAATGCCCAGGGAACTTATATAAGATGGGTTGGATGAACCTGGTTTGAATGTCTATGTAATACTGGCAGTGAAGAGGGGCACGCTCCGTTGTCACCCTCTTGTCATCTGGGGACTCTTGCTTTGCTCAGCAGGGGTGGAGGGCAGACAAAAGACAGCAGAGAGCTGTGCAATTAAGTAAGTGGTCCCACCTGGGCCTTCGTTACTTCCTTTAGGTGTGAGAATCATTAAAATGGGAGGTTAAGGAGAGACTAAAGCTTAGGGCCCCTTCATGGATCACTGCCTTGCCATGGCGAAGGGGCTTGAATAACTCAGAGAAGCTATGAACCAGCAAGCTACTCCAGTATCCCTGCCAAGAAAACTCCATGGACAAAGACAATAGGCATATGGAAGTTATGACGCTGGAAGATGAGCCCCTCAGGTCGGAAGGCGTCCAACATGCTACTGAGGAAGAGTGGAGGACAAGTACAAGTAGATTCAGAGCTGATGAAGCGGCTGGGCCAAAGCCGAAAGGACGCTCAGTTGCGGATATGCCTGGAAGCGAAAGGAAAGTCCAATGCTGTAAAGAAAAATATTGCATAGGAACCTGGAATGTAAGAACCATGAACCTTGGTAAGTTGGATGTGGTCAAAAATGAGATGGCAAGAATAAATATTGACATCCTGGGCATCAGTGAACTAAAATGGACAGGAATGGGCGAATTCAGTTCAGATGACCATCTTATCTACTACTGTGGACAAGAATCCCGTAAAAGAAATGGAGTGGCCCTCATAGTCAACAAAAGAGTGGCAAAAGCTGTACTGGGATGCAATCTCAAAAATGATAGAATGATCTCGATACGAATCCAAGGCAGACCTTTTAACATCACAGTAATCCAAGTTTATGCACCAACCACTGGTGCTGAAGAAACTGAAATTGACCAATTCTATGAAGACTTACAACACCTTATAGAAATGACACCAAAGAAGGATGTTCTTCTCATTATAGGGGATTGGAATGCTAAAGTAGGGAGTCAAGAGATAAAAGGAACAACTGGCAAGTTTGGCCCTGGAGTTCAAAACGAAGCAGGGCAAAGGCTAATAGAGTTCTGCCAAGAGAACAAGCTGGTCATCACAAACACTCTTTTCCAACAACACAAGAGACGACTCTACACATGGACATCACCAGATGGGCAGCATCGAAATCAGATTGATTATATTCTCTGCAGCCAAAGATGAAGAAGCTCTATACGGTCAGCAAAAACAAGACCTGGAGCTGACTGTGGCTCAGATCATCAGCTTCTTATAGCAAAATTCAAGCTTAAACTGAAGAAAGTAGGAAAAACCACTGGGCCGGTAAGATACAATCTAAACCAAATCCCTTATGAATACACAGTGGAAGTGAGGAACAGGTTTAAGGATTTAGATTTGCTGGACAGAGTGCCTGAAGAACTATGGGTGGAGGCTCACAACATTATACAGGAGGCAGCAACTAAAACCATCCCAATGAAAAAGAAATGCAAGAAAGCAAAGTGGCTGTCCAACGAGGCCTTACAAATAGCGGAGGAGAGAAGGCAAGCAAAATGTGAGGGAGATATTGAAAGATACAGGAAATTGAATGCAGATTTCCAAAAAATAGCAAGGAGAGACAAGAAGGCCTTCTTAAACGAGCAATGCAAAGAAATAGAGGAAAACAATAGAATGGGAAAAACCAGAGATCTGTTCAAGAAAATTGGAGATATGAAAGGAACATTTCGTACAAAGATTACCATAATAAATGACAAAAGTGGAAAGGACCTAACAGAAGCAGAAGACATCAATAAGAGGTGGCAAGAATACACAGAGTAACTATACCAGAAAGAAATGGATGTCTCGTATACCCCAGGTAGTGTGGTTGCTGACCCTGAGCCAGACATCCTGGAGAGTGAAGTCAAATGGGCCTTAGAAAGCACTGCTAATAACAAGGCCAGTGGAAGTGATGATATTCCAGCTGAACTATTTAAAATTTTAAAAGATGATGCTGTTAAGGTGCTACACTCAATATGCCAGCAAATTTGGAAAACTCAGCAGAGGAACCAGAGACCAAATTGCAAACATGTGCTGGATTATGGAGAAAGCTAGAGAGTTCCAGAACGATATCTACTTCTGCTTCATTGACTACGCAAAAGCCTTTGACTGTGTCGACCACAGCAAACTATGGCAAGTTCTTAAAGAATTGGGAGTGCCTGATCATCTCATCTGTCTCCTGAGAAATCTCTATGTGGGACAAGAAGCTACAGTTAGAACTGGATATGGAACAACTGATTGGTTCAAAATTGGGAAAGGAGTACGTCAAGGCTGTACAGTGGTGCCCCGCAAGACGAATGCCTCGCAAGATGGAAAACTCGCTAGACGAAAGAGTTTTCCGTTTTGGAGGTGCTTCGCAAAACAAATTTCCTATGGGCTTGCTTCGCAAGACGACAATGTCTTGCGAGTTCCTGCTGGTTTTTTCCCTCCCCCCCCTTTTCTAAGTCGCTAAGTCGCTTATCAGCTGATCCGATCAGCAGATAAGCCGCTAATAGCGCTAAGCCGCTTATCAGCTGATCCGATCAGCAGATAAGCCGCTAAAAGCCTCTGAAAGCCTCTAATAGCACTAATCCGCTAATCCTTCAATGGGCTTGCTTCACAAGACGAAAAAAACCGCTAGACGAAGAGAATCACAGAACGGATTCTTTTCGTCTTGCGAGGCACCACTGTATATTGTCTCCCTGCTTATTTAACGTATATGCAGAATTCATCATGCGAAAGGCAGGGCTGGATGAATCCCAAGCAGGTATTAAGATTGCCGGAAGAAATATCAACAACCTCAGATATGCAGATGACACAACCTTGATGGCGGAAAGTGAGGAGGAATTAAATAACCTTTTAATGAGGGTGAAAGAGGAGAGCGCAAAATATGGTCTGAAGCTCAACATCAAAAAAACGAAGATCATGGCCACTGGGCCCATCACCTCCTGGCAAACAGAAGGGGAAGAAATGGAAGCAGTGAGAGATTTTACTTTCTTGGGCTCGAAATTAAAAGACGCCTGCTCCTTGGGAGAAAGGCGATGGCAAACCTAGACAGCATCTTAAAAAGCAGAGACATCACCTTGCCAACAAAGGTCCGTATAGTTAAAGCCATGGTTTTCCCAGTAGTGATGTATGGAAGTGAGAGCTGGACCATAAAGAAGGCTGATCGCCGAAGAATGGATGCTTTTGAATTCTGGTGCTGGAGGAGACTCTTGAGAGTCCCATGGACTGCAAGAAGATCAAACCTCTCCATTCTGAAGGAAATCAGCCCTGAGTGCTCACTGGAAGGACAGAAGAAGAAGAAGAAGAAGAAGAAGAAGAAGAAGAAGAAGAAGAAGAAGAAGAGGAGGAGTTTGGATTTGATATCCCGCCTTTCACTCCCCTTCAGGAGTCTCAAAGCGGCTAACATTCTCCTTTCCCTTCCTCCCCCACAACAAACAACACTCTGTGAGGTGAGTGGGGCTGAGAGACTTCACAGAAGTGTGACTGGCCCAAGGTCCAAGGTCACCCAGCAGCTGCATGTGGAGGAGCGGAGACACGAACCCGGTTTCCCAGATTACGTGACAACCGCTCTTAACCACTACACCACACTGGCTCATGAAGCTGAGGCTCCAATACTTTGGCCACCTCATGAGAAGAGAAGACTCGCTGGAAAAGACCCTGGTGTTGGGAAAGATGGAGGGCGCAAGGAGAAAGGGGCGACAGAGGACGAGATGGTTGGACAGTGTTCTCGAAGCTACAAACATGAGTCTGACCAAACTGCAGGAGGCAGTGGAAGACAGGAGTGCCTGGCGTGCTGTGGTCCATGGGGTCACAAAGAGTCGGACACAACTAAACGACTAAACAACAACAACAATGCTTAGGGATGTTCAGTGGTAGTAACCCAGAACTATTTTTTTCTGGATCAGAGATTGATATCTTTCCACTTTACCTATAAAACAAGCTTGTCTGTCTATCTCTCTGTCTCTCGCCTCCCCCTGCCCATAAGAGAAAGATGGCTTGTAGCAGAGTGAGAAGTCCTGACTGCAGAAAGTTTTCCAGTGTCACTGCAGATTTTGGCTAAGGCTCCTGGATGCTCTTCGTCCTGAAGTGGGACAGGCGCTTCCCACTTCTCACAGTTTTGCTGGAAGCATCCTTCGGGAGAAAGATGATTAATGGCAAGCTCAGAGGAATCAGTCTGTGTCCTTCATCATTCTGAGCAGGAGGAAGGAGTAAACTAGCCTTTGCTGAAGTAGGCAGAATCAAAGAATACCTGTAATCATTCCTCTCTGTGCCCCCTAGCAGCCAGCGAGCCTCATCGCCCTGAAATGTGAACTCTCACAACACACAAGGGTGAGTAAAAGAAGAAACAAAAATTATCCCATAATCCCTGGCCATTGACCATCCTGACTGGGTCTGATGGGAATTTTAGTTCATAACATCTGGAGGACACCAGATTCTGTAAGGTTGGTCTTATCAGGAAGAGTGCAGTATTTACCATAGATTCCGGTGTATAAGGTGACTTTTTAACCCCGGAAAAGGGGGTCGCCTTATATGCCAGGTATGGGTGGCGCGGAGCGTAGGGTGCCCCCCCCCCGCGGCGGCAGCTCCAAAGCAGCAGCAGCGAGCGGCGGGCTCAGCTCCGCGTCGGGCGACTGGGCTTATAAAACAAATCCCCAAATTGCATCTGCTAATTTGGGGGGTCGTCTAATACGCCCAGTCACCTAATACAATCTACGGTACTTAGCTAGAGTACAGGTGACTTCTTGTTTTGTTTTGTTTTTAAAAAACAACAACAACATGCTTTTTAAAAATGCCCCTGTTGAATTTCTAGTTTTCTAATCTGCTCTTCCAATAATAATAATAATAATTTCTTATTTATACCCTGCCCATCTGGTTGGGCTTCCCCAGCCACTCTGGGCGGCTTCCCAAAAAAATATTAAAATACTGTACTACATCAAACATTAAAAACCTCCCTAAACGGGGCTGCTGTCAGATGTCTTCTAAAAGTCAGATAATTGCTTATTTCCTTGACATCTGATAGGAGGGTGTTCCACAGGGCGGGCACCACCACCGAGAAGGCCCTCTCCCTGGTTCCCTCTAACTTGGCTTCTCGCAGTGAGGGAACCGCCAGAAGGCCCTCAGAGCTGGACCTCAGCGTCCGGACAGAACGATGGGGGTGGAGACGCTCCTCCAGGTATACTGGGTCGAGGCCGTTTAGGGCTTTCAAGGTCAGCGCCAACACTTTGAATTGTGCTCAGAAACGTACTGGGAGGCAATGTAGGTCTTTCAAGACCGGTGCTATATGGATTCCTATGTAATCCAAGCACTGTTCTCTTCTCCACTGTAATCTAGGAACACAGATGGTTAAAAAAACAAAACACCTTGTGCTCTGATTGGCTCCTCCTTTTTCTAGTTTCTCCAAACGAAGTACTGTATCTGGTTAAGGTTCTTGCATAATTTCTGCCCCTTGTGTGGAACATGAGAGCTATTAATATTATACAGATGATTGTCCATGTTACTTAAATCAATAGAGGACTTGGATCACCTGCTTCAGAGAGGAATGTCTGCAGCCAAATTATAAAGGAAAAGTTGGGGCGCTGGGGTACAAAGCATTCTTGTGGCTGCTTCCTTAAGGAAATAATCATGCCTTTTTATAGTCACTATTTCCTCTTCCCTCCTCTCCCCTTCCCTTGAGAAAATCTGCACAAAACACCCAGCAGTTGCTAAAGGAAATCTAAAAAGCTGCCCTGTGTTATTGGAGCCCAAACTGGAGTTGATGCTGAAGAGTTATGATTGAGTCTTCTGGTATCTGATGGGGTGGGGTGCTGTTCCCTGTAGCAGATCCCCAATTTTAAATTTCAACTGATTGATCTGCTATTAAGTGAGTGTGTGTGGCGGGGGGGAAGAGAATTTGGGGTACCTCTCTGTCCCTGCTCCAGCGGGGGTGGGGGATGGGTTGATGTAAATCAGGTGTTAAAGAATCGCCCTCCTCCCCCAGCATTCCAGCCCCAATCTATCTTTCTCCCTCCATGGCTGCTTTTAGGACACTGGAAGATGCTTTCATGCATTTTCTCACATAATATCTAATTTCTCATATAATATCAAATTATAAATCTGTAACTACATCCCAGTGTGGGTCAAACTGGAAGAGAGGCTTTTGCCTGGATTTGTGGGGAATCGCATCCCTCCCTCCTAGGGCCCCGCGTGCAGCTCTCCTCAGCTTTCTCATCGGTTCTGTTGCATGTAAAATAAGATATATAAGATATATTTTTGCATATGTAGATCACTGAACTGTTTTTGAGGACACGTAATGAATGTCCCCATGGGGGGTGTTGGTGGGGCTGACGCCCAGGGTCTTCTGAGTCCAGGCCCCTCCCCCCTCCCTTTTTTAAGCTTTACCTTTTTCTTTTTAGTTTGATTTCAGGGCAGGTGGTTGCCCTCAAAAGGGCAAACCCCAGCTGCCCACCATCTTAGTTTGCCAAGAGGCCTCTAGACTTTCCAATTGTGTCCTGAGCCTTGAGTTCTTTGACCTGAGCCCAATGACTAGATTAGCATGTAAGATACAGACACAGTTTACTCATGACAGTTCCATTAACCACCATCGTCTGGAACAGATCTTGCATCACCTCAGACCTTTTGAGATTAAAACTGATACATTTGTACATTCTGTGTCCATTCACAGGAATATTTTCAAGCAGAGGCTTCAGTCTCATATCTTGGATAATATTTTGCCCTCCTCCACGAGTGGTGCTCTCTCTTGATGGCTGTGCAGAAAGAATTACTGTATATGCATAAGTAGATAACCCTGTTTATATTCTCTGTGCTGCATTACAAAGGGTGATTGCACAGCTTATTGTTATATAAAATAAAATTTGAGTGGTGCCAGTTGTGGTATATAGCTTGCCATTTTTGGTGATCATGTGTGTTCTGTTTTTTGTTTCTCATTTCTGTTGACTTTATTTGTTTAGGCCTCCTATAGAAGGCGGAATTTCAGAAGTTGAAATAATATCTCAGCAAATAGAAGAAGAGACCAAAAGCGTAGCACCTGTACAGCTTGTTAATTTTGCTTATCGGGATTTACCACTAGCTGCACTAGATCTGTCTGTAGCAGGTTCCCAACTCTTGTCAAATTTGGACGAGGAGTACCAAAGAGAAGGGTAAGTGCAAAATGATGTATTTATTTGAAACCTTTCTTTTTAAAAAAATAAAAATTAAAAAATTCATTTTCACTTTTAACATTTGTCATCATACACAAATCATAATCATTTTACAAATAGGATTCTCAGAATCCCCAAACTTCCCTCCACACCTCCATGGTTGCTCCAGATATTCTTTTCAAACTGCATCGTATTGTATTCTCCATATTTTCTTAAATCTCAATTTTTTCATAATTCTTGCTTCATTGCAAGTGTTTTTAAAATCCTGCCAGCGTTTTCAATTGTTTACAGTGTACTTTCAAGTAACTAAAAAAAAAATCCCCATTCTTTATTAAATTGAGTATCCTCTTGATCTCTGATTTTCCCGGTCATTTTTGCCAATTCGGCAGAGTCCATCATCTTTATTGGCCATTCTTTTTTTGTGGGTGAATTGTCCTCCTTCCGTCTTTGGGAAAGCAGCACCTGCGCACCTGTTGTAGCAGACATGAATAGTCTCTTCTGATTCTTAGGTATTTCTGGAACTAAAATTCCTAGTAAGAAAGTTTCAGGTTTTTTTACAAAAGTTATTTTAAACATTTTTTCAACTCATTATAAATCATTTCCCAATATGCTTTTGTTTTTTTTGCACATCCACACAAGTGGTAAAATGTGCCTTCCTTCTCTTTACACTTCCAACATGTATCTGTAGCAGTTCTATACATTTTTGCTAGTTTAGTAGGAGGTTCCAGTGATACATCATTTTCATATAAATATCTTTCAACATACAACATGCTGTAAGTTCTAAATCTTCCCTCCATATTTTTCTCCATCGTGCCAATTGTATATTAGGTCCAGTTACCCTTGCCCATTGTATCATTACTGATTTCACTTCTTCCTTTTTAGTATACCATTCTAACAGTAGTTTATACATTTTTGAAATCAGTTTAACATTCTCCAATAGTTCTTTTTCAGACCTTGAAGTTTCTGTATTCTGTATTCCTTTTATCCTTCATACACACATCATTTAATTGGTGGTATTGCAGCCAGTCCTGTCACCAAATGTATTACATCCTCAAAAAAATTTATTCTCAATTGATCTTCTGCTTCAAATAGCAACTCTTTATAAGTTGCCCACTCACTTTTTGCATTAAGTTTTTTCACAGATATTGCTTCCAATGGGGAGATCCACCAAGGTTTTTTCCGTTCCAATAAGTTTTTATATTTCTCCCACACCAAGTAAATTGATTATTCACCTTTACACACTTTTATCTTTCCATACCATAGATATGCATGCCAACCACATCTATTATTGTGACCGTCTAAGTCCAGAATATCCACATTCTTTAAATCAATCCACTCCCGCAGCCAGCAAAGACAGGACACCTCATAATATAATCTCAGATCTGGCAGGGAGAAGCCACCTCTTTCTTTAGTGTCTGTTAACAATTTATACTTTATCCTCGGTTTCTTCCCCTGCCAGATAAATTTAGAAATATCTTTCTGTTTTAAGTGTCCTGTTCCACTGACTACTGGGATCGACTGGAACAAAAATAACATTATTAGCAATACATTCATTTTTATTACTAATATCCTTCCCCACAGTGATAAATACCCCCATACCTCTTTATTTTTTTCCAAGTGTTAATATAGTTATCTTTAAAAAGTTTATATTTTTGCTGTCAGTCATACCCCCAAATATTTCACTTTCTTCCTCTATTGACAATTCTGTTTTTTGTTGTAAATCCTTATTTTGTTGTTCTGCCATATTTTTTGCCATCATTTTTGTTTTATTTTTGTTTAACTTAAAGCCTGCTACTTGACCAAACTCCAAAATTTATGCAAGACCCTCGGTATACTTACCAATGGGTCACCCATTTGAAATGTTTCTATCCCCCCCCCCCTTTTCCCATAAGATCAAGGCAACTTGCAGCCCACTCTTTAGTAAGAACATAAGAAGAGTCTGCTGGGTTAGGCCAGCATCCTGTTCTCTCAGTGGCCCAGCAGATGCCCCAATGGGAAACCAGCAAGCAGGATTCAAGCGCAAGACCCCTCTCCCCTCCTTCAGTTTCCAGAAACACGCGTTCAGAACCATCCAGCCTCCAACTGGAAGCCGTGACAAAATACTGGTGTGATAAGTTTATATCTGCCAGCTCTCATTAATCTCCTCATTACAATTTGTATTGTAAACCGCCCTGTGATCTTTGGATGAAGGGCAGTACAGAAATTTAATATTTTTTTTTAAAAGAAAAGGAATAATAGTCCATCTATACCTCGAGTGACAGTGCTGGATCTAAGGGTACTACCACACTCTGAATCTGTTCCTTTTACAGGGAGTGCAATCTGATCCAAAACAGTCTAAAACCATCTAACTGGGTAGACGAACAAACCAGAAACTGTACCTCCATCTTGTCCGATTGAACTTCTGTATATTGGCCCTCATGCAGTCCATTATTTTTATTTATTTATTTCATAAGATTTGTACACCGTTTGATTTTTACAAAAGAAAAAAAAAACAGCTCAAAGCTGTTTACAAAGAAATAAAACAATAAAGTGGAGAAAAATTCACAACCATGCTTTAAAACACACAAAAGTTAAAATACTAAACCAGATTAAAACCCCATCATTATGAGCTTTAAGCACTGGTTTAGAATGCTTACTGGCTCCACCTCGGTTCCATGAAAAGGAAATGTAGAGCTTAGTGTCATTGCATATTGACAGCGCCTGGGTAGTGTCTCCCAGTGGCTTCATATAGACCTTGAGAAGCATAACGGATAAAACAACCCTGTTGGACAACGTATCCTCAATGCCACGAGGCAGAGCAATAGTCACCACTTTCTGGAACGGCTTTCCAAGTAGGAGTAGAATCACAGTTCAGACCCTCAACTCAAGAGAGCCTATCCAGAAGGATGCCACAGTCAGTAAATTGGGGCCTGTTTTTCCACTTGGAAAATTATCGTGTGAAAAGTTCCCACTCATAATGGGCTCCTCGCCACCACCTTCCTTGAAAGGTTTTAAGACTCCTTAACTGGTGTGGTGACTTGACATCCCAATACACGCAGTGCTGCTGTCCAAGTGGAATTTCGGTATGAGAGTTTCCAACTGCTTTGAGGTTGCCAACATAATGTCAGGAATGAAGATGCTCAGGAATAAAACTGATATATCTAGACACTTTTTCTGTATTTAACTGAGGCGACTTTCCTGCATACTGTGTTAACATTGTGTTTACAGTACATGCTTCAAACAGTTATGTTTCTGAACAAGAAATGTTTTGAATTATCAGGGGCAAATAATCCCCCCCCAAGCAATGTTTATTCAGAAGAATGCTGAAGCGTAAGTTCAAGGATACAAAAAAACTGAATAGTGTAATACAGAGCATTTTTATTGTTCAAAGTGCTTTGCATATGTTATCCTGATGTAATTATCCTACGTGAATCCTGCAAAATAGGTTAATTTTATTCCCTACTGCAGTTGGGGTGGAGGAAAGAGGCCAAGAGGGTGGCTTGACCGACATGAGGGAGTCACTACTAGTAGCTTCCTAATTCAGAGCTCATTCCTTTAGCTGCTATGCTAAGCAGCTTCTAGCTCTTACATTGATAGGCACTTGGAGGTTAAATCCAATATTGGTCAGTGGCGTCCGGTATGGCATGGAAGGGGCACCTCCCAACAACAGTGTGACCGCGGGTGGGAAGATCAGGGCTGCGTGGTCACACTGGCGAAGCAGCCTGGTGCCTGGCTTATCTGCACCCTTCTGCCTTGCAGCATGGAGGGCTTCTGCTCAGGGTTCCAGCCATTCCATTCTTGTGTACAACCACCCCTCCCTTCTGGTGCCCCCACTGCTCCCCCCAGTCAGCATTTCTTGTGGTATGGGCACTGCAGGGCCCAGTCGCAGCTGCATTAAAGGCTTGGATTTCTTGAGCAGCTCTCGCATCGATCCCCAAGGACATATTTTGATGTGAATGGAGTCAGCAAACTGTCGGTTGGCCAGTTTTCACTCAGGCTGTTCCATACTTTGGTTTTCTTTTAAAATGGAAGTCTCTCACTCTTGTAGAGCTAGACAAAAGCAAGGCAATGTTCAGCCAATGAGTGATGGGAGCACTGGCAGCCATAGTGCTTGGTTTGTTCATTGTAGTTTTAAGTGAAGAATGTCTCACCCACTATCTAGAGAAGGGACTTCCAGGTTCATTTTGAATCCGTGTTTTGAAAGAGAAGTGATTGCTACTGCTCGTGAGAAATCTAGAGTTTTAGTGTAGCTGTGCTTGGGCAGTAACCTATCTACCTTGAAACAAAATGTTCCAGCAAAAACAGGAGTTCATACTTATTATAAACTTGGGCCTTATTTCATTGGGGGAGAGGAGGCAATTTCATTCCCCCAACCTTGAGTTAGAAATGTTTTTATTCTTTTGCTTTTAACCTGAATTCTTATGTTCTCATTTTGTATTTTTGTGTTGTGAACTGTGATACTCGGATGAAGGGCTGTATTCACATTAAATAATAACAAGGAGTGCAACAGGCTAAATTTTGGACAACTGCATATAGTCTGTAAGCCTATATCTGACCTTTGTTTTAACGTATCTTCCTGGTGGCAAGTGCCTAATGTTTGTTATTTGTCAATCTTAGTTTCATTCTTGTCCTGTAACCTAAAGCAGATCACGCAGTTGGGTCAGTTTTGCAAGAAAGGCCCTATAAATATGCCAACTAGTATTTTGCTAAGGGTTTTCAGCTGGAGGGAAATGCTGATAGGATTTCTGGATCCATGCCGCATCATCTGCAGGGAAGACAGTGAGAAGACCCCTCTTGTGACTTTCCAAATTTGGTTGCCCAGATTTGGGAGAACATGGAATATGGCAACTAAAGTGGAACATGCTTGAAATGACCTATCCAGACAATGACTTGACTTACTTTTCTAGATACGTGTCCAGAGGAGGGCAACCAAAATGGTCAAGGGCCTGGAAACGATGCCTTATGAGGAACGGCTAAGGGAGCTGGGCATGTTTAGCCTGGAGAAGAGGAGGTTAAGGGGTGATATGATAGCCATGTTCAAATATATAAAAGGATGTCACATAGAGGAGGGAGAAAGGTTGTTTTCTGCTGCTCCGGAGAAGCGGACACGGAGCAATGGATCCAAACTACAAGAAAGAAGATTCCACCTAAACATTAGGAAGAACTTCCTGACAGTAAGAGCTGTTCGACAGTGGAATTTGCTGCCAAGGAGTGTGGTGGAGTCTCCTACTTTGGAGGTCTTTAAGCAGAGGCTTGACAACCATATGTCAGGAGTGCTCTGATGGTGCTTCCTGCTTGGCAGGGGGTTGGACTCGATGGCCCTTGTGGTCTCTTCCAACTCTATGATTCTATGATTCTATAATTCTATGATTCTATGATTCTATACCCTATTGCGCTCCCCCTCTCACTTCAGCAGCCAGCATTCTGTAGCCATTGAGTGCCCTCTGTTCTCGCTGGGCTGCTTTTAGGAGTGTTTCTCCCTAACCGCCAGGTTGGCTTATACCGTCATGTGTCGTTTGTTGATATTTTGGCTGCCTAAGCCTGTGAACTGAAAAATGGGATCACTATGAGTATACAGATGACATGAATTAGTAAATGTGAAATGAAAACCCTCTTAAAATACTCAAATTCATCCATGTGCTCCTGTGGCAAACAACTCCTAGGTCTCCTTAGACATCCTTAGGCATCTTCATCTCCTTAAAATCATTTTTTACACTGAAGGGTTGGCTTCCATCTGTCCATCCTTAAGTGACCTATTTCTTTTCTATTTTGTGATCTTCAAATCATACTGAGCAAAACTGTGTACCTGTTAATATGCCACAATGCGACACCCCCCCCCCCAAAGTCAAGGAAGCAGAAACAGGGGCAGCTGTTAGCAGCTTGAGTTGAAGTGTTTGTCGTGGCTCATTACCAAAGAAATATGGTAATCTTTTCCCACTCTTGTTCCATGTTGAACATTCATTTAAATACTAGTGTATTACAAAAAATCTGAGCTGGTAACAGATTGGCTTTACACAGAGACAAATGTTGTGCTTTTCTTCCTTCTCTTTTATAGTGGCATTCCTGACCCTTCCCACTCAGTATATTTTAAAGACTTTTTTTTTAGTGTCCTTGCTTCCTTGGAAGCAACTGACCATAGTTTCCCAGTTCAGATACAGTAGGAAGCTGGGGCTTCTGGGATTGTTTCTTTGCTTGTGCAAAGTGACTCATTTATATTTCTGCTTTTTAAGCTGTGATGGTCATCTGAATCCAGCCACCATTATAACTAAACATTCATAACAGGACTGTCAAACACCAGCCCTTTTTTATTATAACAGTTTCATGCAGAACTGCAAGCTATAGGTCAGGGATCCTCAAACTACGGTCCATGGGCCAGATGTGGCCCGCCAGGGTCCAGAACCCGGTCCACCCGGCAGTTGCAGAACCCACCGCTGTGTAACGGGTCTTGGCCCAAAACTTTAGCAGCACAGGGACTTCCGGGTTAGCGCCTCCGGCAATGGCGGATTTCCTCTGACTGGGAGGAATCCGCTTCATGGAAATCAGGGTCTGGACCGCCACGGCGAGGCGGAGACCCATTAAAAACCACAGGTGGGAGAAGCGTGTGGATGTGGGATTCGGCTGGCACCTTTTGCACCTCCCCTACTGGCGGGGAAACCCGGTTTCAGGGATCCGGAGCGAGGTGGGGTGAGCGGCGCGGTGCTTCAAATCGATTGCTTTTTTCACGAAGTGAATCCGCATTGCTGTTGCCGGAGAGCGCTGACTTTTTCCTGTGGACAATTAAACTTTAAACAACTACCCGTGAGTAGAACGGAAAATTGGATTACTAAACATCTTTAATTTGGCACCGAAGCGGGAAGGTTCCAAACAGGAAGTCCGCCTTCCGCTTTTGTAAATAGATTGAAGCAAAGACATTGCAAGCTAAAGTCTGGAAAGTCTTTTGTAAAGGATTAAATCTCCATCGGCTAAAATTACTAAACCCGCCTTGGAAGCAGGAGAAGAGGGGGAAAGTTTAGATTGTTTAAGCCTGCAGGAGAGAGAGTGAAGAAAGATAAATTACCACCGTTTTGAACCTGGGAACGGGCTGCCAGGGAGCGATGTATTGGGAAAGTTCATTGACTGTGAATAAAACGTATGTTGACAGATAGTTAAACAAGAGAAATATATTGATTCCAATGTTTCCTTTTGCACTTGAAAGGAGCAAAATATCTGAAAATTGAAATTAACTTTGTTAACTTTGTTGCTGGAGCTGCTTTTAAAAAGACGGATACAAATAGAAACTGTTTCCCCTAGAGGGAGCTCTTGAAACTGTTGCAGGAGTGGATATGGGGAATTCTCCAGCTGTAGAGATTAAAGACCGTGAGAATGAGACATTGACCTTGGACAAGAATGTGGGCAAAAGAAGCCTTAGTGATTGCTTTTTGCAAAACAAGTGCCTTATTGGAACAGCTTCATGAGAAGATGGATGTGATGACTACTAGCATTGACAATTTTGGACAAAAAAGGATTGATTTGGGACAAAAAGTGAATACTTGTAAAGAAACTACCCAGGAATCGAACCAGGAATCTGCTTTGACATGGCAAGCATGGAGAAGACAAAGGAGGAGGTTGTTGTTGAACCTCAAGTAATACAAGTGGAGAGAGCCTCGGCCTTGTATGAGCATAAGCTGTTGCTTTTGAAGACCGAATTTGGAGAAAGTCAGATTTGGAGAGATGGAGTCCTGCTTGGATTGGAGAAGGAAAGTTGGAAAGATCCCCTTATGCAAGGATGTTCTGGCCTTTGGGATCTGGTTTTGGGCCAGGGGGAGATTGGAGTGACGAGGGCCTTTAACTTTGGAGGGACTTTGAAACATGCTTTGAATTATTTTTTGGATTTTGGCCCTGTCTATGGGCTGACCTGTCGAGAAGGGATAAAGACATTGTTAGGTTGGAGTCTCCCCGAGATCTACTCCTCAGTGAGAAAGGAAGGAAATTAAGAACAAGATCAGCAGAAGACAAAGTAAAGTGTAGGTATAAATACGAAGAAGATCTGCAGAAGGGACACGGAAAAGAGTTAAGAGCCTCGGACAGGAGATCACCAGGTTGATGGACTAGATGGAATGGATAGAAAAGACTGACAGAACCCGAGACCAGGGTGAAGAGACGGTGGATGAAGATTGGAAGAAAGTTTAAAAAATTTATTTAGAGAAATATTGTAAAATTTATGAGTGTTAGAAAAATGTTGGAATGAAACTATATGGCTTTAGTAGAAATGTTATAAGGAGTTATGTACAAATAAGTTTTAAGTTTTAAGGTTTTTTATGGTAAGATAAGGTTAAAATAAATTAAGACAATTAAATGACAGAAAATAGTGAAAGATGGAAAGGATTTGCTGAAATAATGAATAACTAGAATACAAAAAAGGGAGGTGTGAGGAGGTCGATGAAACAAGTTAATGAAAGACAAAGATATGGAAATATTGGATCTATTTTTAACATTTTTGCTTTTGTTTTTGGTCTTGATATATTGTGTGTTTTGTTCTTTTTTTCTTTTTCTTTCTTTTTCTTTTTTATATGTATTGACTTGTATTGTTTAATCTCTTTTTCTTTTTTTACACTTTTTTCTGTAATTTTAAACTTTCAATAAATATCATTAAAAAAAAAACTTTAGCGGCACAGGAACATGGTGGGTGGCGCCAGGGAACATGCGGGTCCAGAGGGCCAGGGAAGGCGAAGCATCATCGGCCAGGAGAGCGGCTGCTCTAGCAAGGCTGCTCTGTGAGCCCCAGGAGCGGCGAGGCTGTTGTGGACTGAACCCCGAGGTTTTCTCTCACTCCACGCTCCTTTCTTCCTGTCGCCTTGCCAAGCGGCTTCTTTTCCCCAGTTAGTTTGGCACTTCCCGCCCTTTGCTTTGTTTCCTGGCAGTTTCAACCGAAAAGCCGCTCCTCTCGCTTCCCTTTCTTTCCCCGGTTTCCTTTCCTTCGTCTTTCTTGAGCAGAGGCAGTTTCTTACTCAACTATTCCCTCAACAGTCATTTGGCTTTGAGCGCCACATTTTGCTTTTCATTCTCTCGTTCCCTGTCAAATCGCAGGAATAGGAGAGAAGGGGAGTCGTTATGCCGTCACGCTCTTCTGTGCATTTACAGCCTGCCTTAAGAGAGAGACGATTACCTGGAGACCCACTTCCTTTCCTGCAAATCCCCAAGCCAAAGTCGCCTGGACTCTGAGGGGAATCAGTACGCCGAGCCTTAACCTGGGAGTTGCCCCTGCTTGCGCTGAGGGGAAGAGACCTGCCCTGGCCATCGCCCACCTCTGGCAGAGCTGAGGCCTCCACGGCAAGAGCCAGCGCCGCCAGAGCCACCATGGTTTCTCTGCAGGATCCCGGCGAGGGCTTGCAGTCTTCGCCTTTGCCTGTGGCCAGGGGACAGGGAGATCCCCTTAACCGGTCACTTCCCTCACCTCCCAACCGTCAGGGTTTCAGAAATCTCCAAGAGCCTCTCCCTTTAAGTGGACCCAGTCATTCCTCTCTCCCCCACCCCTTTACACACACTTCTCATCCTCCTTCTCCTTCTTTCTTCCTCCTTTGAACATTTCTTGCAATCAGAGTTTATTCCCCGAAGACGTGCGTGTAACACAAGTGACCCCCCCCCCCGATCGTCACATACTTCCAAGCCCACGGAAAGAACACGCACACAGCACCAAGTTAACTGGAAGTTGCTGGATTGGACCAATTCATGGAGGAGAAGGCTCTCAACAGCTACTAGTTGTGATGGCCAAGCTCTGCCTGTTCTGCCTCTTCCAATGTCTTCACTCTTAGAGCAACTGCACTGCATTTAATCCAAATATATCTTCTTGAAAATGTTCACGTTCTGCAGAAGAAGATCCTTACATTTCTGGCAGAACAGAGCAAATTGGCTAGTGCCCACAATGTCACCATGTGCAATGCCCTTAAAGTATATTGTAAATATTGTATTGTTTTTCCTGTTTTTGTGCACCACAAATAAAATATGTGCAGTGTGCATAGGAATTCATTCATATTTTTCCCCAAACTATAGCCTGGCCCACAGCAGTGTCTGAGGGACAGTGGACTGGCCCCCTGTTTAAAAAGTTTGAGGACCCCTGCTATAGGTAGTGAGTGCCCTGGTGCAGGCTTACATTATTTCAGAATCTGCCTCTCCAGGGCCACTGCCACCCATTTCCAGAATTGGAGAACTGCTAGCTCATTGGTACAGCAAATGCTTTGCATCCAGAAGGTCCTAAGTTCACCTCAAGTTTAAAAGTATTGGGAAGGACCATGAAACCCTGGAGAATTGTGTCTAGTTAGAGGAGTCAGAGGGCAAAAAATGTGTTCTCTTCCTGTGTTGCTCATTTCAGGTTACATTGACAAAGTGTTTGTCTAGTGCTTGAGATTCTAAGTGGAGGAGCTGCTGCCAGAGCGCTGTGATGGATCACATTTTGACTTGTACAAAGCTCAGTGGTTGCCTGAAGCTGCCTGCTGCCTCTCAGCCTAACCTACTTACTGGATCATTGTTTTGAGGATTCAAAGGTGTGTGTGTGGGGGGGGAAGAACTAATCTATACTGTAAGATGGAACTGGGCCCGACCTCAGTGGCAGAGGGCTGGCTTTACAAGCAGACTGTGCCAGGTTCAATCCCTGGCATCTCCAGGTTGAAACTGGATTGACCTGGTCTGACGTCCTGGAGAGCCACTGCCAGTCAGTGTAGGCAATACTGAGCTACATGGACCCAAGAGTCCAACCGTGTGTGAGGCATGTTTGTATGTTCTTGTGCCATCCATAAATACACCTGTTGTCAAGGGGTGAGCTATTACACAGAGCCTTGCCAAGTGGTCCAGGCAGCTTTCCCTCTACACACCACAGACTTGTGGTCTTGTGGAGAAAATCTCACTTTAGTGTTTTCTGAGCCACTGCAGATAAACAACCTTTGTATTGTGACAGGATGCGGGTGGTGCTGTGGGTTAAACCACAGAGCCTAGGACTTGCCGATCAGAAGGTCAGCGGTTCAAATCCCCGCGACGAGGTGAGCTCCCGTTGCTCGGTCCCTGCTCCTGCCAACCTAGCAGTTCGAAAGCACGTCAAAGTGCAAGTAGCTAAATAGGTACCGCTCCGGCGGGAAGGTAAACGGCGTTTCCGTGCGCTGCTGTGGTTCACCAGAAGTGGCTTAGTCCTGCTGGCCACATGACCCAGAAGCTGTATGCCGGCTCCCTCGGCCAATAAAGCGAGAAGAGCGTTGCAACCTTAGAGTCGGCCACAACTGGACCTAACGGTCAGGGGTCCCTTTACCTTTACCTTACTGTGACAGGATTGGCCGCCTTGTGTGGCATGTGCTTTTTTAAAATGTTTCTTTGTGGCACCCGTAGCATGCTGACCAGCCCTTTTGTGTGAATCATTGTTTTGCCTGTATCAGTATTCTCTCCTACATTTTAAACCAAGTAGCATGATTTGTGTGTGGTTGAACACAGGCATGTCACTCAAGAACTGATTTAAGGGCGGAGGGAGGTAAATATAATACTTTCAGCTGAGGGCTGCATCTTTCGCTTCAGGAACATGTTCCCAGAAGTATCTGGGATTTGGCGAGCTTAACCTCTTGACCATCTCTCTGTTGTTCATAGTTTTCCTCACCCTTAGAATTACTGTCGCCACATGGAGCAACTTCTGGGTTAGCGCCTCCGGTAATGGCAGAATTCCTCTGATCGGGAGGAATTTGCTTCGTGGAAATTAGGGTCTGGCCGCCACGGCGAAGGCGGGGACCCACAAAAAATCACAGGCGGGAGAAGGCTGTGAACGTGGGATTCGGCTGGCACCTTTTGCGCCTCCCCTACTCACGGGGACACCCGATTTCGGGGATCCGGAGCGACGTGGGGTGAGTGGCGTGGTGCTTCGAATTGACTGCTTTCACGGAGTGAAGCCGCATTGCTGTTGCTGGAGAGCGCTGACTTTTTCCTGTGGACAATTTGATCTTAAAACAACTACCCATGAGTAGAACAGAAAATTGGATTTTTAAACGTCTTAATTTGGCACCGAAACAGGGAGGTTTCAAACAGGAAGTCCACCTTCCCCTTTTGTAAATAGACTGAAGCAAAGAGGCTGCAAGCTAAAGTCTTGGAAAGCTTTTCATAAAGGATTAAACTTCCATCGGCTAAAATCATCAAACCCCCCTTGGAAGCAGGAGAAGAGGGGGGAAATTTTAGACCTCGTAAGCCTGCAGGAGAGAGAGTGAAGAAAGATAAATTACCACCACTCTGAACCTGGAAACGGGCTGCTAGTAAGACTGAAGTTTTGGATATGCTCATTGACTGTGAATAGATCGTTTGTTGACAGTAAGTTAAAGAAGAGAAATACATTGTTTCCATTGTCTCCTTCTGCGTTTAAAAAGGAGTAAAAGTAATTGAAAATTGAAACTAACTTTATTGCTTGAACTGTGCTTAAAAGGATTGATACAAATAGAAATTGTTTCCCCCTAGAGGAAGCCTTTGAAATTGTTACATGAGCTGAGCTGGGGGAATTTCCAGCTGTAAAATGAGACTGTGAGAATCTGGGATTGACCTTGGACCGTTAAGAATGTTGACAGAAGAAGCTTTAGTGGTTGCATTATGTAAGATTAATGACTCACTGGAACAGCTTCATAAGAAGACGGATGTGATGATTATAAAAATTGATAACTTGGAACAAAAAGTGACTAATTTGGGACAAAAAGTGAATATTAATACAGAAACTATTCAGGAATCGATACAGGGATCTACTTTGACATGGCAAATTGAGGAGAAGGCGGGGGAGAAAGTTGTTGTTGTGGAACCTAAAGTAGCACAAGTGGAGAGGGAGAGAGCCCCAGCCTCACAGATGCAATTTGATGACTATAAGTTGATGCCCTTTATGACTGAATTTAGAGAAAGTCAGACTTTGAGGATTGGAGCCCCGCTTGGACTGGAGAAGGAAAGTTGGATAGATCCCTTCATGCAGGGATTTATTGACCTTTGGGACCTGGACTTGGGTCAGGAGGAGACTGGAGTTGTGGGGTCCGCCAGACTTGGAGGAACTTTGAAATACGACTGGAAATACCTTTTGAATTTTAGTTTTAACTATGGAGATTTGGCTGACTTGTCAAGAAGGAATAAGGTGGGAATTTCCCTGAGATCTACTTTTCAGCATCAAAGGAAGGAAAATAAGAACAAGATCAGGAGAAGACAAAGTAAAGTGCATGTATAAATATGAAGAAGACCTGCAGAAGGGACTTGGAAAAGAGTTAAGAGCCTCGGACAGAAGATTGTCCACGTTGATGGACTATATGGAATTGACGGAAATGACTGGCAGAATCCGAGACCAGGGAGAAGAGACGGTGGAAGAATATTGGAAAAAGTTTAAAATCTATATATGGAAATAATGTAAAATTAATGAGTGTTAGAAAAATGTTGGAAGGGAATTATACGGCTTTAGTAGAAATGTTTTAAGGAATTAAGCATAAATAAGTATTATAGTATTAATGGAAAATAAGGTTAAAATATGTTAAGATAACCATATGACAGAAAATAGAGAAAGATGGAAAGGATTTGCTGAAATAATTAATAGAAATGGAATACAAAAAGGGAGGTGAGAGGAGGTTGATGAAACAAGGGAATGAAAGAGAGGATATTGAGATGGTATAATGTGTGTTTTTTGAATTGTTTTTGCTTTCATTTTGTTTAATGTGTTAATGTTGTGTTGTGTATTGTTTATATATTGTACTGTATTGTTTTTTTCTTTTTTCTTCTTTTTTCTTATCTTTTCTCCTTTTTGTAAGGTTTCAAAGTAATAAATATTATTTTTTTAAAAAAAATACTGTCGCCACATGGACAACTTCAACCAGTTGTGACGTGTCTGTCATGTTTTAGCTTTTGGTCTTTGCAGCCAGGAGGCTGCCCTCTTGACTGTTTTGTGGTGGCATGTTGTTGGTTTTTAACCTCAGACTCTATTCTAATTCATGGGCATTATTTAAAGTTTTATTTGAATGAATGCTCCTTTGCCCCAAAGTGGATTGATTCTGCAGGAGTGCAGCCCATCCTTTGGAAATCTCAGCTGGCCACCTCTTTCTTCAATGCCAACAGAATATTTTTCTTCTTGAAAATGTTTGCTGTAGTTTGATAGTGGCTGGTGACTCTTTTAAATTTGTACTTTTCTGCTGTTTTGCTGTCAAATGTGTTTAGATAATACAAGCTTTTTAAATATTTATGTATACTTTGCACACTTCTGATGAATGGCAAACATGACTCTATGTGATGGGATGATTAGCTGCTTGTGCGTAAAATCGTGCTCCCTCAGAGTTTGTGCCACTCCACAAACCTCTGTGTGTGACAGAGCTCCTCAAACATGTCCGCCCTAGTCACTCGTAGATTCCGACAGTGGTTGCTTTCGGAATCATCTCCAGCATAAGAGCTCCTTAACAGAAGCCCGCCTTCTGGACTCACGGCGTGACAGTTTCCGGCGAGGCGTGGGTCTCCCTATGGGAGCCTCAGATACCTCCCCACTGTTCTCGCTGGAAGCGTCTCTGAGCCCTCCCTCCTGCTCGCATTCCCTCAGAGATCCACTCCTCCCCCTGCTGGTTCCTGCTTCAGCTGTTGAGTCTCTTCCTTCCTCCCTGAGCCCCTCTACCACCTGTTTCTCCGATGGCAGTTCCCTGACATCCACCTCCCCTCCAGGGCCCCCCTCACCCCTCCCATTTCCTCTCCTCTGGGAGGTGAAGAGGTAAAACCCCGAAAAGAATCTTCTTCATCTTCAGACGTCTCGAACAATTCCCTCCATCGATCGCCGTCCTGGCTCGCTGAATCCTCCTCCTCCTTGGAATCTGTGAACCCCTCCAACTCCTCTTCTTCGTCGGTGGTGGCAAAGTATTCCCTCCGGAACCTCGCTACAGGCTGAGGTTTACGTGGGAACCTCTGATGAAAAGTTTCTATTAAAACTTCGTCATTGACATCCTCTGCCCTAACCCAGGTGTCTTCCAACTCCGGTTCCCCTTCCCACATTACCAAATACTCTACTTGATCTCCCTTCCACCTGGAATCGAGGATCTCCGCTACATTGTAGCTTTGTTCCCTTTCCTCTATTGCTGGTCCCCGAGTGACCCTCCCTTCTCTGTCCCCTTTATACAGTGACAGCAATGACCTGTGGAAAACTGGGTGCAGCTTCATGTGGTTCGGTAACCGGAGTCTGAAAGCCACTGGATTGACCTGTTGTGTGATTTCAAATGGACCCAGTCTTTTGGGTCTTAACTTCTTACAACCCCCTTTGAAGGGTAACCCTTGGGTTGACAGCCACACTTGGTCCCCCACCCTAATGGTTTCACCTTCTCTCCTGTGTTTGTCTGCCTGCCTCTTATATTCCTCCTTGGCCCTGTCTAAGTTAAGTTGGAGCTGGCGATGGATAGCTTCCATTTCTTCTACGAACTGTTCGGCAGCTGGAACGCTCCATCTCTCCCCCTCCCCCCCTGGGAAAGCCCTGGGATGGCACCCGTAATTTGCCAAAAAGGGGCTCATCCCCGTGGACACGTTCTCCGCATTGTTGTAGGCAAATTCCGCCAATGCCAACTTCTCCACCCAATCATTCTCTCTGTCATTGACGTAACACCTCAAATATTGTTGTAGGATGCCATTGGCTCTTTCCGCCTGCCCATTGGTTTCAGGATGCCGGGCAGTCGAGAAATTTACCTCTACATGCAGTAAGCTCATGAGCTTCCTCCAGAACCTGGAAGTAAATTGTTTCCCCCGGTCTGAAACCACCCTCAAGGGGGCGCCATGCAACCT
This sequence comes from Podarcis vaucheri, assembly GCF_965113315.1. Lineage (NCBI taxonomy): Eukaryota > Metazoa > Chordata > Lepidosauria > Squamata > Lacertidae > Podarcis > Podarcis vaucheri. The sequence continues at coordinate 80,826,432 of NC_138767.1, forward strand.
AAACACATTTTCTACAAACAATTTAGCGGTTTCTTCTGCCGTGACCGCATGCGAGCAGGCTATAAAGTGTGCCATTTTGGTTAACAGGTCTACCACAACCATGATGGCTGTTTTCCCCCTGGACCTTGGCAGATCAGTCATGAAATCTATAGCCACTGCTTCCCATGGTCTTTCTGGTGTGGGTAGCGGTTCTAATAACCCTGCCGGCGCCCGCCTTTCCCCTTTGGCTCGCTGGCATTGGTCACAACTCCTCACATACTCCCGCACGTCTTCCCTGACCTTAGGCCACCAAAATTCCCTGGTCACCAGCCACATGGTTCTGTGTTGCCCAAAATGCCCCGCTGTGGGGCTATCGTGCAGCTGCTTCAGTACCTTCCCCCTCAACTCTCCTTCAGGTATATAAAACGCTCCCTTGTAGTACAACGCCCCATTTCTCTCCTCAAAACCTCCGTGTTTATCTCCCTCCCTCCTGAGTCCCCTGAGTTTGTCCTGTGCGTATTCATCGTTCTCCGTTCCCTCTACCAGTTCTCTTTGCCCCACCAATGCCCCCACACACACCCAGCGGTCCTCTGGAATGACATGTCTCTCTTCGGGTGCTCCCTCCCCCTCCAAATATTCAGGTTTACGTGAGAGAGCGTCCGCCCTAACGTTCTCTGGGCCTGGCACATAACAAATCTCAAAGTTAAATCTGGAGAACTCCTGGGCCCATCTCAACTGCCGTTGGTTGAGCACTCGTGCCGTTCTCCAATACTCTAGGTTCTTGTGGTCAGTGCACACTTGCACCTTATGTTGTGCGCCAATTAGCAGGTGCCTCCATCTCCGAAAAGCCTCATGGATAGCAAGAAGTTCTCGATCGTACACCGTGTAGTTCCTCTCAGATTTGTTCAGTTTTCGCGAAAAAAACGCACACGGTCTCCAGTCTGACTCCTCCCCCCCTGGCTGCAGGAGAAGCACCGCCCCAATGGCTCTGTCTGATGCGTCTGTTTCGACTCTCATCTTTTTTTGTAAATCCACATGCAGAAGTTGTTCTTCAGAGGCGAAGGCCTCTTTTAGCTCCTCAAAAGCTCGCTCCGCCTCCTCAGTCCAAACAAATTTCTTCTTACTGCAGAGACAGTCCGTTATGGGCGCCGTCAGGTGGGCAAAGTTTCGGATGAACTTACGGTAAAAGTTCCCAAACCCTAGGAACCTCTGCACATCCTTTGTTTTGGGAGTTTTCCATTCCAGCACTGCCTGGACCTTGCCGGCATAGCTAATCCCTTGTCTGACAGGCGGTACCCCAGGAACTCCACCTCCTTGGTATGAAACTGACACTTCTCCAGTTTCACCCACAGCCGGTTGTCTAGCAGCCTGCGCAACACTTCCCTGACGTCTCTCACATGCTGCTCCTCATTCTCAGAATACACCAACACATCATCCAGGAAGGCCACACAATTCTTGTAAAGCAAAGGCCCTAGTACGTGGTTCATCAGCGATTGAAAGCACGCTGAGCCTGCTTGTAATCCAAATGGCATGACGAGATATTCAAATGCCCCCAAAGGGGTGAACATGGTGGTTTTCCATTCATCCCCTTTCCTTATACGTATCAGATTGTACGCCCCCCTTAGGTCCAGCTTGGTAAAAATCTTTCCCTTCCGCACCCTGTTCAAAATGTCATCTATTCTAGGCTTGGGAAAGGCCAATGGTTCTGACACTGCGTTTAAGGCCCTGAAATCACACACAAGTCTCGGCTTGTCCGTGTTTTTTTTATCCACAAAAAACACGGGACTACCTCCCACTGCCCTTGACTCTCTGATGAAACCCCTCTTCAGGTTCTTGTCAATGAATTCTCGTAACTCCTGCATTTCTCTGTCTGACATGGCATACAACTTGCCTGCGGGGAGCTGCGCCCCAGGCAGTAAATTGATTTGACAATCAAAGGGTCTATGCGGGGGTAGTTGGTCAGCTTCCCTTTCGCTGAACACATCGCTGAGATCTGCGTATTGTCGTGGTACCTTCACCTTCTCCGTTACTTCCGTCCCTGCTAGGGTAGCTTGGGCTCCTGCTGAACCCTTTCCCTCCCTGCAGTGTTCTAAGCAATGTGCAGAACCAAAGGAAACCACTCTCTGATGCCAGCCCACCAGTGGATCATGTAACGCCAGCCAGCTCATCCCCAAAATAATGGGAGCCCCTCCCAAGGTGGCCACATTAAACGCTATCAGTTCCGTGTGCCTTGCCACCCTCATTGTCATTGGGACGGTCTGCAAGCTGACTTCCCCTCCCAACAGCTCCCTGCCATCGATCGTGGTCACCTGTAGGGGGTTGCTTAAAGGGATCGTCTGTATCTGGTGTTCAGCTGCAAACTCCTTGCTCATGAAATTGCAGGAGCTGCCTGAGTCCAACAGCGCCTTAATCTTCAGAGGGTATCCGTTTTGCAACTCTAGTGACACCTCTATCACTAGGGCAGGTTTGGGAGATTCTGGCGCGGGCACTTTCACTGCTCTTTGGCCTGGTTGCTGTGCCCCGACGGTGGCAGCCAGGCGTTGGCTTTTACTTGCTCCGATATCTCTTCCACTCCTCCCTCAACAGCTCCCACCATTCCTTGCCATTCCTTCCTCTGGGGGCAGACTCTGGCAAAGTGACCTGGCTGTTGGCAGAGATAGCATTTCCGGGCGCCTTTTCCCTCCTTCCTACCCCCTTCGCTGGGCTTTGAAACTGCGCGCGCGCGCGCTGTTCCGATTTCCATCAGCTCTGCCAGCGGGAAAGCTGGCTCAGGAATGTCTGGAATGCGGAACTCCTTCCAACGTTCCCCTTTACCTTCCCGCCTCTCCAAAGCTCTTGCCTCCTGGCGCGCTCCTATGGTCAGCGCAGATTTGGTCAGCTGATCCATAGACACCGCCCTGGGGCTCCGGGACAGTTCGTCTTTCACAGCCGAAGAAAGACCTTCTTCAAATAGCATCTGAATGGGTGCCGCCGATAAGTCCCACCCCAATCTGTGAACCAGCATGGTAAACTCAGTCCAGTACTCACGGACAGATCGGCTTCCCTGCTTGCAAGCCATTAGCTGTCTGCGCACCACTCCCTCCTCAATATCGCTGGAAAACATGATATCCATTGCACGAAAGAACTTTATAGTGTCCTTTAGGACGTCATTCTGCGTTGCCATCAGGGGTCTAACCCAGTCCCTCGCCCCCCTCTCAAGATGCCCAATCACGAAAGCAACTCGCGATTCCTCATCAGGGAACTCATCAAACTGCACATTAAGGGCATATTGCATCTCTGTCCTAAAGGCATGGTAGTCCTTGGGGTCCCCCCCAAACTTCTGCACCAATCCTGGTACCTTTCTGGTGAACTGGGTGGCTCTCCCCTTCTTGTCTGCATCCTGAGCCCTTCTCTCCTCAAGCCTCGCCGTCTGCAGCGCAAGTTGGATTTCCAACGCTCGGTATCTTTCTTCCAAGCTTGGACCAGCTCCAACCCCTGCTCCTTCGGTTCCGGCTGAGTCGCTCATGATGCCTTCTCCTGCACAGGCAGCATACAGAGACTGTCGGAATGCTGTGATGGGATGATTAGCTGCTTGTGCGTAAAATCGTGCTCCCTCAGAGTTTGTGCCACTCCACAAACCTCTGTGTGTGACAGAGCTCCTCAAACATGTCCGCCCTAGTCACTCGTAGATTCCGACAGTGGTTGCCGTCTCCAGCATAAGAGCTCCTTAACGGAAACCCGCCTTCTGGACTCACGGCGTGACAGTTTCCGGCGAGGCATGGGTCTCCCTATGGGAGCCTCAGATACCTCCCCACTGTTCTCGCTGGAAGCGTCTCTGAGCCCTCCCTCCTGCTCGCATTCCCTCAGAGATCCACTCCTCCCCCTGCTGGTTCCTGCTTCAGCTGTTGAGTCTCTTCCTTCCTCCCTGAGCCCCTCCACCACCTGTTTCTCCGATGGCAGTTCCCTGACACTCTATGTAAGGAAACAATAAAGGTTTTTCCAGGCACTTCCGGCTCTAAACACATCTTTTATCATTGGCAATACAAACCCGTGCCAGTTCCATTACTGCTCTCATTTTTTTAAATATTTTTTTTGCAAAACCTGTCCCAGTCAGATTGAAATTAAAATGTTATATTCTATAATCTCTGTAAAGACATGCATCTCTGCCCTCTGCTGTCCATTCTGGGAGATTTATAGGAAAAGTCAAGAGTTAAAAAGCAGCGTTGTACAGTGGTACCTCAGATTACAAACATCTCGGGTTACAAACACTTCGGGTTACAGACTCTGCTAACCCGGAAGTAGTACCTCAGGTTAAGAACCTTGCTTCAGGACAAGAACAGAAATCACGCAGCAGCGGCAGCGGGAGGCCCCATTAGCTAAAGTGGTACCTCAGGTTAAGAACAGTTTCAGGTTAAGAACGGACCTGCGGAACGAATTAAGTTCTTAACCCGAGGTGCCACTCATGAAAATGGTATGAAATGTAGAGAAAAGACAAAAGCAATAATGTAGTGCTAGTAAGATAATTTACAGAACCCAAGTAGTTGCTCAGTTTAAATTTAAGACATCTTGTCAAGAAGCTGTGAATTTAGAAAATGGAGACAGCGATGCTGCTAACCCTAGTGGGGCAGCTCAGTGGGTAGAACATGAGACACTTCATCTCAGAGTCCTGGGTTTGAGATCCAGGTTGGGCAAATAGATCCCTGCCTTGCAGGGGGTTGGACTAGATGACCCCCAGGATCCCTTCCAACTCTACAATTCTATGATTTTCATAACAGCACATCCGTAGTGGCATTTAGAACCTTTTAAAAGAAGATTGTTCGGTATGGTGATGTTACTCCTTTTGTTTCACAGTTTACCTCTAATGGGGAAATCTGTGGCCTCCATCAGCCTAAGCCAGCCTGGCTGATGATCAGAGATGGTGGGTGTTGGAGTCTTAGCATCTCTGCACATGGTCTGGTGTAGAGATGGGCAACAGACTAGCACAGCTATCCCTCTGAAAAGGAATAGTATTTTTATATGGAAGCTTTGATTTGCCAGGTGTCCTGTTCTGTGCTACTTGCGGAGCAAATACAAAGAAACAAAACAAAACAGAGAGATACAGGCATTCATCATTCCAGTAAGAGTTGGTTTATTATTATTATTATTATTATTATTATTATTATTATTATTATTATTTCACAAAATTTATATACTGCTTGATTGTAAAATGGCTGACAGAAAGGTAAAACAATACAATTAATAAAAATTTGCAACCATACTTAAAAACATATGAAAATTAAAATACTAAAAGATTAAAATTACCTCAACCTTATAAGCATCTAGGTAGGCTTGTCTAAACAAGAATTTCACCTGTAATGTAAAATGTACCCAGAGATTCATACTTATTCTTTGTATTGTATAGGTCGACCAAACAGAAAATATGAATATTCAGAGAGTATTTTTCAAATGAGATTCCTTCTGCTCATACAGACAGCTGTACAGTTTCTGTCCTGTTACTCTTTACCTATCTTCCTTTTTTCCTGTCGCTTTTCTTCCCTTCTTCCCCCTGTTTTTCTTTCTTCAGATCTAACTGGCTTAAGCCCTGCTGTGGGAGGCGAGCTGCTGTGTGGCAGGTATTTTTGCTCAGTGCAAGTCTCAACAGTTTCCTGGTAGCCTGTGTAGTCTTGGTGGTGATCCTGCTGACTCTGGAACTCCTAATAGATATAAAGCTTCTCCAGTGTGAGTAGCAGGTTTTTCTTTTTCCTGAAACTTTTGGCAATTATATTGAGGCTAATGCACTATGGGTTGCAGGTGGGTGGGTGGAAATAGCTTGGGAATAGTGTCTCTAGATCGGGCTTCCTCAACCTCGGCCCTCCAGATGTTTTTGGCCTACAACTCCCATGATCCCTAGCTAGCAGGACCAGTGGCCAGGGATGATGGGAACTGTAGTCTCAAAACATCTGGAGGTCCGAGGATGGGGAAGCCTGGTCTAGATTGTATGAGGTGTGAAGTATATGGAATTTTGTGAACCTCTGATGTGCTGATATTCCTTTGGGGCTCATCCCAGACCTAACATTACCCACTGTCTCCCCACCTGTCCCATTCAGATGTACATTTGAATTCTCCCCCCACCCCGGCAGCACTATGGGGTTGGTTGGTCTTCCAGAGTAATTAATAGGGCTGGGTAATATCTCATTTTCAACATTGCAATATATCACCAGCTAAACATTGCAGTATTTCAATATACTGTATCAAGTTGTCTGAAATGAGGCTGGAGCTTATAATAATCTGGGGAAATACTGAATTATTTTTATTTTTATTTGATGTGTATAATTAAATGAAATTTTACTCTGATTGCATGCTTGACTAAACCATTAAAGATTTCTGGAGAATATATTACTGTTCTGTTATGGGCTTTATATGTCCATAGTAACACCTTGAACTTGACCTGGTAACAAATTGGGAACTGGTGCAGATCAGTGTTAGAAACTCAGTTAGACAATCTAGGTGCCACATGGTGCCTGAAAACTAGGTTACAGGTGCAATAACAGGCTGTCTAGGCCATTTTTATGTATAACAAGATTACAAAGCTGAAAATGAATGAACTCTAGCTAAAATCTTATGTTCATTTTTAATATGGTCTTGTCCTCATTGGAAGACAAAGTCATGCTTACTCTGCCCGCCCCCTAATATTCTTTTTAAAAATAGTATTTTTTATTAGTTTTCAATTATTAAACTCCAATAACAGCCACATTTTATCAATATCAAATTACCATTCCCATCCAAATATAGATCAATTATACAGCCAATTATAATTTTTGAGTGACTTCCTGTGTGCTGGGTTTTGGGATGCAAAGTTCTTATTTTCCCCTGCTTCCAAAATCTTAGTTAATCCAGTTGCATTAAGTCCTGATCTTAGCTACAGAGTTCTTAACTTCCATTCGTGTTGAGATATTTAATAAAAAGATTTTTCCCCTGCAAGGAGAGTTCTGTATCCTGTAAATTCTCTGTGTGAGATGTTTATTTTCCCATTTGCTTCTTCATTGTTCTAATCATGTCCTGCAGCAGCAACTCTTCTTCCGCTTTTCCAATCTTTCTCTTATTCTGCTGAAATTCTAGCTGCGACATTACGCCATCTTTGTTGTTTGTGTCTGAGTAAGGGAGTAATCTGGTTTCCCACTGTAGCTCTGGGTGAAATTCCAGTTCTCCTTCCAATTCTTAGATCTCTTAACAATCTGGCGTTGCGCCAGGTCTTCTATGGTCATAATCCGAATTGCCATCCAGTGGAAGTTAGATGCTTTAAATCATTTCAGTGTTCTCACACAGTTCTATTTTTATATTAATCCATAAATATAATTCCGTTCTCTTTTTCTCTTCTTGCTTTTTATCAATTTGTTTAGCGGGAGGTTTGCCAAATCATTTATGTAGCAAATATAGTATATGTAAAAAAGGGTAAAAACTCCCCTCCTCCCTCACGTACCATATTTTTCAACGAAGGAAATCTTTCCAGTTCAAAACGTTGCAACCCAGTAATGGGATTCACTTGGCCCCTTCATTCTGCACCTGTCTGTAAATTAGAGCAAATTTCATCCTAATAAACAGAAGCACCTCTGCTCTTCACGGCTGCGTGGGGGGGGGTACGAAGCGCTTTTACACTTAGCTTCTACTGCCTCTTGGGTTCCATACCAGAGCGAGAGCCACTTATCAAGACGATCTACGGTGAAGCTCACTCCCCCCGGGCCCTGCGGGAGCTTGCAAGGACAATTACTCCCAAATCATCCTTGTTTTCTTCCGCAAATGATCTCCGCTAGCATGGGAGGCTGCATCCATTAAGGCAGGAAGCACCGGAAGTCTGCCCCCCCTAATATTCTTAAGAGGGTCCCTTCTCCAGTCTTCAAAGAGTGGCTGGAAGTGGGGAAGCAGAAAAATTCTCCCTAGATCCCCTTTCCTTCATATTAATACTGTATTTACTCGAGTCTAATGTGCCATTGAATCTAATGTGCACCTCAGTTTTAGGAACATTGAAACAAAAAATATTTGCTGGTGACTGTAAAGGTAAAGGGACCCCTGACCATTATGTCCAGTCGTGACCAACTCTGGGGTTACGGCGCTCATCTCGCTTTATTGGTCGAGGGAGCCGGCGTACAGCTTCCGGGTCATGGGGCAGCAGGACTAGGCAGCTTCTGGCGAACCAGAGCAGCGCATGGAAACGCCGTTTACCTTCCCGCCGGAGCGGTACCTATTAATCTACTTGCACTTTGAGGTGCTTTTGAACTGCTAGGTTGGCAGGAGCAGGGACCGAGCAACGGGAGCTCACCCCGTCACGGGGATTCGAACTGCCGACCTTCTGCAAGTCCTAGGCTCTGTGGTTTAACTCACAGCGCCACCTGCATCCCTTGGTGGCTGTAAATGTGCCATCAAATCTAACATGCACCTTGATTTTCGCAACATAATTTGGCCAAAATGGTGAGCATTAGATTTGAGTAAATATAGCATATCTTTCTAGCACAACAACTAACACATATTACAGGCCTACACAACTGACAGCAGAGACACCCACCTTAAGTGTACAGTTTCCACAACCCAAGACTTCAGTGTCCCTCAGTGACCCCAACCCAACACTGCTTTAGATTTTAAGCACCACTGTGAGAGTGAATTAGGGAACACTTTGAAATGTGCTGCATTTCCTCCGAGAAAAATTCACTCCCATCCTTTATTTAAAACTTACAAAAGTTAGAATACTGAAACAGCTTAAAATTACCTCAATTCAAAGTGTGTGTTGTGGTTGTATATATATTCTGTACCCCATCTTGTATGAACGGGCAGCATACAGACATTATTACTTTTTAAGAATTGTTCTATTAAAGGTTTTACTGGATTACAAAAGAACATACATCACCTCTGTTTTCAGATCATAAAGTCCTTTCTATAGATCATAAATTCACTGGAAAAGACCCTGATATTGGGAAAGATGGAGGGCACAAGGAGAAGGGGACGACAGAGGACAAGATGGTTGGACAGCGTTCTCAAAGCTACCAGCATTAGTTTGACCAAACTGCGGGAGGCAGTGGAAGACAGGAGTGCCTGGCGTGCTCTGGTCCAGAGGGTCATGAAGAGTCGGACACGACTAAACGACTAAACAACAACATAGATCAGTTATATTCGACGTGAGACTTTAATGTGGTATACAGTATAAGGTTGGGGGAGGAGAGAGAAGGGAGGTGGATAGTAAACTTTCATTCTTTATATCCATTTATTAATTTTCATTGGCATTGAGAGAGGTTGGGGGCCCCAGAGTGTGGTGGCCTGCCTTCAGTTGACTGCAGTGGGATCTGTTTGTGTGTATGAGGGTGTGTGGGGTTCTTGGGTCAAGTTAGCCATATTGATTCATATGCTGTTGGTGGGTTCTTCTTCTTGTCCTGTTGGGCTGTGTGTGTAATAAAAGGGAGCCACACCGGAGTGAAAGCGTCCTCTACTTTGTTGTCTTTTAGTCGTGTCCGACTCTTCGTGACCCCATGGACCAGACCACGCCAGGCACTCCTGTCTTCCACTGCCTCCTGCAGTTTGTCAAACTCATGTTAGCAGCTTTGAGAACACTGTCCAACCATCTCATCCTCTGTCATCCCCTTCTCCTTGTGCCCTCCATCTTTCCCAACATCAGGGTCTTTTCCAGCGAGTCTTCTCTTCTCATGAGTTGGCCAAAGTCTTGGAGCCTCAGCTTCACGATCTGTCCTTCCAGTGAGCACTCAGGGCTGATTTCCTTAAGAATGGAGAGGAGAGGTTTGATCTTCTTGCAGTTCATGGGACTCTCAAGAGTCTCCTCCAGCACCATAATTCAAAAGCATCAATTCTTCGGTGATCAGCCTTCTTTATGGTCCAGCGCTCACTTCCATACATCACTACAGTGGTACCTCGGGTTAAGTACTTAATTCGTTCCGGAGGTCCGTACTTAACCTGAAACTGTTCTTAACCTGAAGCACCACTTTAGCTAATGGGGCATCCTGCTGCCGCCATGCCGCCGGAGCATGATTTCTGTTCTCATCCTAAAGCAAAGTTCTTAACCTGAAGCACTATTTCTGGGTTAGCGGAGTCCGTAACCTGAAGCGTATGTAACCTGAAGCGTATGTAACCCGAGGTACCACTGTACTGGGAAAACCATAGCTTTAACTATACGGACCTTTGTCCGCAAGGTGATGTCTCTGCTTTTTAAGATGCTGTCTAGGTTTGCCATCGCCTTTCTCCCAAGAAGCAGGCATCTTTTAATTTCACGGCTGCTGTCACCATCTGCAGTGATCATGGAGCCCAAGAAAGTAAAATCTCTCACTGCCTCCATTTCATGGGCCAGTCGTGTCCGACTCTAGGGTTGCGCGCTCATCTCGCTCAAGAGGCTGGGAGCCAGCGCTGTCCGGAGACACTTCCGGGTCACGTGGCCAGCGTGACTAAGCGGCATCTGGCGAGCCAGCACCAGCGCCGCACATGGAAACGCCGTTTACCTTCCCGCTAGAAAGCGGTACCTATTTATCTACTTGCACTTAGAGGTCCTTTCGAACTGCTAGGTGGGCAGGAGCTGGGACCGAACGACGGGAGCGCACCCCATTGCGGGGATTCGAATCACCGACCTTGTGATCAGCAAGTCCTAGGCACTGAGGTTTTACCCATTTGCGCTTTATTTTTAATCTTAATATTCATTTTTAGTCAGTTTTTAATGCTACACCACTTTTTATTTTATTAGTCCTTTTATTTATTTATTAAACTTTTTTTTTTATTCTGTAAGCTGCCCAGAGAACACTTGCAACAGGGCAGCCTATAAATGTCAAAAATAGAATGAATAAGTAAATAATGCAACTGATGATCTTTTCATTGTATGGCTCTTTAGAATACCCATTAGCATTCGCAGTCAATACTGGCTTGGAGTAGGGGGGGTGCAATAAAAATATTTTATTGTCTTGCATGTTGTCCATTCTGCACATCTTTAGTTGAACACAAGAGGGCAGACAGAATGTTGCACATTCCTTTATTCCTCCCAACATATGGGTTGCTGCCTTGTTGATAGCATTTTCCCATTCCCCTTTATTGCAGCCATCAGGATGTAGCTGAGGTTTTTTCCTTCTTTCTCTTAGCATTTCACAATATGGAGACAGGGCTATAAATGTGTCAGTGCAACATTGCATAGGTAGTGGACTTACAGGATTTAAAAAACAAAACAAACCTAAAAGTGAAATACTGTGTTTCACTCAAACAGATTAATATTCTGCTACAGTTTTGCATTTTTCTGTGCCTGCACACAACACTGAAAATGTGAAGTTTTTTTCTTTATTGAGAAGAAAACAAAACTCGTACGTATTCCCAAAGTTATTTTAACACTTTGCTACACATGAAACATTTTCAACATAAAGAGGGGAAATTGGTCTACCTAAAGGCTCCTGAGAGAGACTTGCATCACAGCAAGAGTCCAGGGTGTTTTCTAAGGTCTGCTTTGTGCTGGCAGATGGCTAACTTGCAGTTTTCCTTTCATGCAGCCAGATACAATGATACCTCGGGTTACAGACGTTTCAGGTTACTGACTCCGCTATCCCAGAAATATTACCTTGGGTTAAGAACTTTGCTTCAAGATGAGAACAGAAATCGTGCTCCGGCGGCAGCAGGAGGCCCCATTAGCTAAAGTGGTGCTTCAGGTTAAGACCGGACCTCCGGAACGAATTAAGTTCTTAACCCGAGGTACCACTATGTAAGGCCAACATCTTTTCTCTCATGGGATGTATTGCACTGTGATCATGGTAAATAATGATAAACTGTGCTTATTGTCGCTACCCTGAGTCCTCCCTCCAAGCTACTAATCCATCACACACAGGCACTGAACGGGTTACCAGGCTTTTTGGCTTCTTCTCTGGCACCAGATACAGAACCTCAAAACATGGTGTGTTCTCTTCCTCCCCCACCTACATCCAGAATTAAACATGGTTCTTTAGTAATATGCCTTTCCTACAGTCTACATGAGGACAAAGGAAGGCTTAATGCATGTCAAATTGTAGATCAGTCTCATGGCATGTGGCCTGGTTCACACATCATGTAATGACACAAGCATTCTGGCTTCCAAAGAGGAGCACGTATCCACTTTATTACTGGCTACAAATCACGGTTATGGAGACTACAAATCATGGTTAAGGAGATTAACCAAAATCCTGAGTTCCAACCCTAAACCAGAGCTTTCTGTGCTGAGGTAAAGGAACCATGGATGAACATAGCAACCACAGTCTTCTTCCTGCAAGACAGTGCATTCAAACTAAACCATGCAGTCATGGGCCTTGAGTGACTTTAATTCATTCTTGGCTCTTATATTTTACTTTTGCTACCTTTTGAATCCTGAATCTTGGACTTGTTACTGAAAGAAGCTAAACTTGGAACCATGGTTTATAAACCTGATTTGTTTCAATAAACCATAGTTCAGATTAATCACAGTTTGGTTTGGACAATAATGCTAATTGCAGCTAATTGAAAACGGAGGTGAAATGTCTGATCCTGTGCCAGTAGGGGAGAATATGTGCTGGAGGCTCAGAGATGGGAGAGTTGAGAAGATGGAAAATGGAAGCAGACAAGTAACTGTAAATCATGTTAAGCTTTAGTGAAGCTTAAACCAAGGTGTGCATTCTAAATGATTGTTAATAAAAATCACAATTGGTGTTATGTCTCGACTGAGCCTATATCTCTAATGCTGTGTACTAGCTGTGAATATTTACCAGTGTTTCTGCAATTGGTGGGGAGTTCACTTCTTTCATCATTTTGTCCCTTCTCTCCTAACCTGGATTTGGCCCACAGTCTCCTGGGGGGTCAGCCTTAATCAAGGCAGGCTTCAGAATGTTTAGGTCATTATGCATAATGTGCAACTTGCATGCTGGGAAACCAAAATGATGCTTCATAATAATCTTTATTTAATTTCAGTTTCAAATGCATCACAGTTTGCTGGAGTTATTCACTGGATCAGTCTAGTTATCCTCTCTGTGTTCTTTTCAGAGGTAAGTGAAATGTGAAAGTGACAAAGGACAATATGGCTGAAAAACTGGTTACAATGGTACCTCAGGTTACATACTCTTCAGGTTACATACGCTTCAGGTTACACACTCCGCAAGCCCAGAAATAGTGCTTCAGGTTAAGAACTTTGCTTCAGGATGAGAACAGAAATCGTGCTCTGGCGGCACAGCGGCAGCAGGAGTCCCCATTAGCTAAAGTGGTGCTTCAGGTCAAGAACAGTTTCAGGTTAAGTACGGACCTCCTGAACGAATTAAGTCCTTAACCTGAGGTACCACTGTACTTCCTTAGGAAATGTGTTCAGTTGTATATCTAGGCACCTAAATTGTCTTAGTTACCTCAGAACTACAATACCTCAAGGACTGCATATTTCCATATGAATCTACCCGGACCCTGAGATCATCATCTGGTGTTTTTTTAATAAAATTTTTATTGGTTTTCCACAGTTTTTATAAACACAAACAATACAAAATACAAACAAACACACAAACAAACATGTATAATTTCATATCCCTTTTTCATAAATCTTACTTCGCCGACTTCCCCATACCTCCCCTTTCTACATCCCAATTTCCAAAATTATTTCAGCAAATCCTAAAACTTGGTTTTATCAAATTTTCCCCTTATTCTTTTCTTTTACTTAATCTTTTACAGCTGTAAACCCCTTTTTTTCCTAAAATCTCGACATTTTAGCACTCATTAATTTTACAATGTTTCTTAAGATAAGCTTTGAATTTCTTCCAATCTTCTTCCGCCGTCTCTTTCCCCTGGTCACGGATTCTGCCGGTCATTTCAGCCATTCCCATATAGTCTATCACCTTCATCTGCCATTCTTCCAGAGTGGGTAGATCTTGAGTCTTCCAATGCTTTGCGATGAATACTCTTGCTGCTGTGGTGGCGTACATAAAAAAAGTTCTATCTTTCTTTGACACTAATTGGCCGACAATGCCCAAGAGAAAGGCCTCTGGTTTCTTAGGGAAGGTACATTTAAGTACCTTTTTCATTTCATTATATATCATTTCCCAGAAAGCCTTAATCTTCGGGCACGCTGAGATCATCATCTGAGACCCTGCTTCACGTGCTTCCTCCACGAGAGGTCCGGAGGGTGGCAACATGAGAATGGGCCTTTTCTGCAGTGGCTCCCCATCTCTGGAATGCTCTCCCCAGGGAAGTTTGACTGGTGCCTTCATTATACACCTTTAGGCACCAGGCAAAAAGTTTCCTTTTAAACCAGGCCTTTGATCCGATTTACATCCTATGCCCTTTTAAAATGTATTTTTATTAGATATTTTGTGGTGGGTATCTTGATTTTATTCTGAGAACCGCCCTGAGACCCCCGGGTATAGGGCGGTATATAAATTCAGTAAATAATAGATATTTATAATATGGCATGTTAGTGCATGAGCTTGTATTTTAAATAGTTCTTAGAAAGTGCAGCTGGAGTATAATACAACTTGTAGGTTATCAACAGGAGTTGACCACCGACAGCACACAGGCCACAATCTTGAAATACCTGCATTGACTCCCAGCTCCTTCTTGGACCAAGTTTGTTCCCCCACCCCAGATGCTGATCATTGCCTTTTTAAAGCTCTAAGTCATCTGGGTGCAGAGTAACTGAAGAACCACCTTCTCTCAGAAAATCTGGCTAGCTGTTTATAACTGCATTGAAGGCTCTGCTTTAGAGTCCTTCATCACAGATGTGGCAGAAGGTTATTCAGAGGATGCCCTTTTTCATAGTGGTGAGGAACAGGTTTAAGGATTTAGATTTGCTGGACAGAGTGCCTGAAGAACTATGGATGGAGGCTCGCAACATTATACAGGAGGCAGCAACTAAAACCATCCCAATGAAAAAGAAATGCAAGAAAGCAAAGTGGCTGTCCAACGAGGCCTTACAAATAGCGGAGGAGAGAAGGCAAGCAAAATGCGAGGGAGATAGTGAAAGATACAGGAAATTGAATGCAGATTTCCAAAGAACAGCAAGGAGAGACAAGAAGGCCTTCTTAAACGAGCAATGCAAAGAAATAGAGGAAAGCAACAGAATGGGAAGAACCAGAGATCTGTTCAAGAAAATCGGAAATATGAAAGGAACATTTCGTACAAAGATTACCATAATAAAGGACAAAAGTGGTAAGGACCTAACAGAAGCAGAAGACATCAAGAAGAGGTGGCAAGAATACACAGAGGAATTATACCAGAAAGATATGGATGTCTCGTACACCCCAGGTAGTGTGGTTGCTGACCTTGAGCCAGACATCCTGGAGAGTGAAGTCAAATGGGCCTTAGAAAGCACTGCAAATAACAAGGCCAGTGGAAGTGATGGTATTCCAGCTGAACTGTTTAAAATTTTAAAAGATGATGCTGTTAAGGTGCTACACTCAATATGCCAGCAAGTTTGGAAAACTCAGCAGTGGCCAGAGGATTGGAGAAGATCAGTCTACATTCCAATCCCAAAGAAAGGCAGTGCCAAAGAATGCTCCAACTACCGCACAATTTCACTCATTTCACATGCTAGCAAGGTTATGCTTAAAATTCTACAAGGAAGGCTCAAGCAGTATGTGGACCGAGAACTCCCAGAAGTGCAAGCTGGATTTAGAAGAGGCAGAGGAACCAGAGACCAAATTGCAAACATGCGCTGGATTATGGAGAAAGCCAGAGAGTTCCAGAAAGACATCTACTTCTGCTTCATTGACTATGCAAAAGCCTTTGACTGTGTTGACCACAGCAAACTATGGCAAGTTCTTAAAGAAATGGGAGTGCCTGATCACCTCATCTGTCTCCTGCGAAATCTCTATGTGGGACAAGAAGCTACAGTTAGAACTGGATATGGAACAACTGATTGGTTCCAAATTGGGAAAGGAGTACGGCAAGGCTGTATATTGTCTCCCTGCTTATTTAACTTATATGCAGAATTCATCATGCGAAAGGCTGGGCTGGATGAATCCCAAGCCGGAATTAAGATTGCCGGAAGAAATATCAACAACCTCAGATATGCAAATGACACAACCTTGATGGCAGAAAGTGAAGAGGAATTAAAGAACCTTTTAATGAGGGTGAAAGAGGAGAGCGCAAAATATGGTCTGAAGCTCAACATCAAAAAAACGAAGATCATGGCCACTGGGCCCATCAACTCCTGGCAAATAGATGGGGAAGAAATGGAGGCAGTGAGAGATTTTACTTTCTTGGGCTCCATGATCAGTGCAGATGGTGACAGCAGTCACGAAATTAAAAGACGCCTGCTCCTTGGGAGAAAGGCGATGGCAAGCCTAGACAACATCTTAAAAAGCAGAGACATCACCTTGCCAACAAAGGTCCGTATAGTAAAAGCCATGGTTTTCCCAGTAGTGATGTATGGAAGTGAGAGCTGGACCATAAAGAAGGCTGATCGCCGAAGAATTGATGCTTTTGAATTATGGTGCTGGAGGAGACTCTTGAGAGTCCCATGGACTGCAAGAAGATCAAACCTCTCCATTCTGAAGGAAATCAGCCCTGAGTGCTCACTGGAAGGACAGATCGTGAAGCTGAGGCTCCAATACTTTGGCCACCTCATGAGAAGAGAGGACTCCCTGGAAAAGACCCTGATGTTGGGAAAGATGGAGGGCACAAGGAGAAGGGGACGACAGAGAATGAGATGGTTGGATGGTGTTCTTGAAGCTACTAGCATGAGTTTGATCAAACTGCGGGAGGCAGTGGAGGACAGAAGTGCCTGGCGTGCTCTGGTCCATGGGGTCACGAAGAGTCGGACACGACTAAACGACTAAACAACAAAATGTTTTGAAACTTCTTCATGGGAGAAGGATGATCTGCCCCCTTGCTAGTAGCCTCTTGACAGCAAGTCTTATTCCAGAGAGCATTTGGAACCCTTCAAGCTGTTTTTAGCAGATTTGTGGGGGCTGTTGGTAAGACTGGGTTTTAATTAATATTTTATTGTGCAGTGCTATTTAACGTGTTTGCTACTTGATGATGAGCTTCCTCAAGATGGACAGAAGAGGATAAATGAATATTAAGTTCTTCTTAATATTTCCAATTATGTTTCTCTACATTGGGGAATTCAGAAGGTTGCAGCCATAAGAATTTGTAGACCATGTCCCAGAACAAAGGCTTTCTGGTGTGGTCACATTCTAATTATGCTATACAGTGGTACCTCGGGTTACAGACGCTTCAAGGTTACAGACTCCGCTAACCCAGAAATAGTACTTGGGTTAAGAACTTTGCTTAAGGATGAGAACAGAAATCGTGCTCTGGCGGCGTGGCGGCAGCAGGAGGCCCCATTAGCTAAAGTGGTGCTTCAGGTTAAGAACAGTTTCAGGTTAAGAACGAACCTCCGGAACGAATTAAGTTCTTCACCCGAGGTACCACTGTACAGTTCAAAAAGGATGCCATACAACTGGAAAAAGTTATGAATGAGCAAAATTTGGGCTCCAGGGATAGGAGAGCAGTTTTCTTGGAAGGAACACTAAAGTGGGAAAAGTAGAAGGCTAAGAGGAAAATACATATTAATACCATGCATAAAGTGGAGAAAATGGATAAAGAAATGACTGTTCCTCCTTTTCCCATAACAATAATTTTGATTTGGGGTTAGATTCATTATTTTTTATGGTAATTGGGAACTGGTGTTTGTGTTTTGTTGTCAGGACTTATTAATGTGAATTGTTTGAGGGTTGGTCAGTCTCAGTGCAATTGGATATTTGGTGTGTTTGGTCTGATGAGTTGACTATAGACTTATTTAAGGTTTTCCTTCACATCTTTTGTAGTTTGGGCTGATACATTTTGCCCTTACTGTGGATTTTGACTCAGTATTGTTATTGCTAGGATTTAATTCAAATTATTAAATGAAGTGTTCAAACTTCAGAGCAGTTCTAACCTTGTCCAGAGACGATTAGAGCAGGTGAGCCTCCTTCACACCTGAATCCCTGCTGGCTTCTGCCAGTTAGGCCTTTTCCGCCAGGGGTGGCTGGGCTGGCTCCATGCAGTAGAGGGGTCTTAGAATCATAGAATCATAGAATCATAGAGTTGGAAGAGACCACAAGGGCCATCGAGTCCAACCCCCTGCCAAGCAGGAAACACCATCAGAGCACTCCTGACATATGGTTGTCAAGCCTCTGCTTAAAGACCTCCAAAGTAGGAGACTCCACCACACTCCTTGGCAGCAAATTCCACTGTCGAACAGCTCTCACTGTCAGGAAGTTCTTCCTAATGTTTAGGTGGAATCTTCTTTCTTGTAGTTTGGATCCATTGCACCGTGTCCGCTTCTCTGGAGCAGCAGAAAACAACCTTTCTCCCTCCTCCATGTGACATCCTTTTATATATTTGAACATGGCTATCATATCACCCCTTAACCTCCTCTTCTCCAGGCTAAACATGCCCAGCTCCCTTAGCCGTTCCTCATAAGGCATCGTTTCCAGGCCTTTGACCATTTTGGTTGCCCTCCTCTGGACACGTTCCAGTTTGTCAGTGTCCTTCTTGAATTGTGGTGCTCAGAACTGGACACAGTACTCCAGGTGTGGTCTGACCAGAGCAGAATACAGTGGCACTATTACTTCCCTTGATCTAGATGCTATACTCCTATTGATGCAGCCCAGAATTGCATTGGCTTTTTTAGCTGCCGCGTCACACTGTTGGCTCATGTCAAGTTTGTGGTCAACCAAGACTCCTAGATCCTTTTCACATGTACTGCTCTCAAGCCAGGTGTCACCCATCTTGTATTTGTGCCTCTCATTTTTTTTGCCCAAGTGCAATACTTTACATTTCTCCCTGTTAAAATTCATCTT